>NC_143044.1:35040000-35412500 GCF_057628025.1 Oncorhynchus mykiss | reverse complement strand
GCGTTGTAGGGAGGTCATACAGGCACGTGGAGGCCACACACACTACTGAGCCTCATTTTGACTTGTTTTAAGGACATAACATCAAGTTGGATCAGCCTGTAGTGTGGTTTTCCACTTTAATTTTGAGTGTGACTCCAAATCCAGACCTCCATGGGTTGATACATTTGATTTTCATTGATCATTTTTGTGTGATTTTGTTGTCAGCACATTCAACTATGTAAAGAAAAAAGTATTTAATAAGAATATTTCATTCAGATCTAGGATGTGTTATTTTAGTGGTCCCTTTATTTTTTGGAGCAGTCTCTCTCTCTCTCTCTCTCTCTCATAGAGATATATAGAGATATATCTCTATCTATATATATCTATATATCTTTACTTCTCTTGCTTTCCTTGAAACACAGACACTGAATAGAAGAAATAGCGCTATAATATTTGAGCTATCCTTTCAAGAACAGGAAATACTACTACCTGGCCATGTTACTGTGTAGGAGGTACACCAGGTCAGCTATGGTCTTGTGGAACTGGCCAGACAGCCTGAGACTACTACCACTACTACTACTACCACCATACCGGTTCATGTTGCCGTGGACGAGGTAGACCAGGTCAGCTAGGGTCCTGTGGAACTGGCCAGACAGCCTGAGTTCAGCATTCAGCAGCAGGTCAGGTGCCTGGGCCTTCCAGTCCAGAGACAGAACCATCAGGTTCTCTACCAGGAGGGGGTGTTGGGACACTCTCTGGTCCCCAGGACAGAGGACCCCAAGCATGGTGTGGGTGAGGGCCTGGGTGAGGGTCTGGCTGTGGGTTTGGAGGTATAGGGTGCAACTGAAGCTTTGTTTAAAAAAAATAAATCTATATTTAAGCAACATTTCTTAGTAAACTACTTTACAATCTACTTATATTCAAGTGCTGATTAACGATCGTTCTTGATCCACTGTTGGCTCCAAGCACCCATTTATTTGTTTAGAGGATAAGAGTTAAGCACCTTGGTTCTGTCCTTTACCTGTGGGTGTAGAGGGTGAGGACACACTCCTCACTGGAGGCCTTGAGACGCAGGCTCTGACCGCCAAAACCCACCTGGATGGATATAAACTACATGACCAAAAGTATGTGGACACCTGCTCATCAAACATCTCATTCCAAAATCATGGGCTGCGTGCTCGATTTTATACACCTGTCAGCAATGGGTGTGGCTGAAATGACCAAAACCACTCACTCGAAAGCATGTCCACTCACTTTTGTATATACACTACCGTTCAAAAGTTTGGGGTCACTTAGAAATGTCCTTGTTTTTGAAAGAAGAGCTCATTTTTTGTCCATTAAAAAGGCATCAAATTGATCAGAAATACAGTTTAGACATTGTTGTAGTTAATGACTATTGTAGCTGGAAACACCAGATTTTTTTTAATGGAATATCTACATAGGTGTACAGAGGCCCATTATCAGCAACCATCACCCCTGTGTTCCAATGGCACGTTGTGTTAGCTAATCCAAGTTTATAATTTTAAAAAGGCTAATTGATCATTAGAAAACCCTTTTGCAGTTATGTTAGCACAGCTGAAAACTGTTCTGCTGATTAAAGAAGCCTCACAGGTCCTCAACTGTCAGCTTCATTAAATAGTACCCAGAAAACACCAGTCTAAACATCAACAGTGAAGAGGCGACTCCGGGATGCTGGCCTTCTTGGCAGAGTTCCTCTGTCCATTGTCTGTGTTCTTTTGCCCATCTTAATATGGCTTTTCTTTGCAGCGCTGCCTAGAAGGCCAGCATCCTGGAGTCGCCTCTTCACTATCGACATTGAGACTGGTGTTTTGCGGGTACTATTTAATGAAGCTTCCAATTGAGGACTTGTGAGCCGTCTGTTCTCGTACTCTTGCTCAGTTGTGCGCTGGGGCCTCCCACTCTTTCTATTCTGGTTAGGGCCAGTTTGTGCTGTTCTGTGAAGGGAGTAGTACACAGCGTTGTACGAGATCCTCGGTTTCTTGGCAATTTCTCGCAAGGAATAGCCTTCATTTCTCAGAACAAGAAACGAGTTTCAGAAGAAAGGCCATTTCTTCTGGCCATTTTGAGCCTGTAATCAAGCGATGGCTGTAATCAAGCGATTGTTGAGAGCCCCGAGACAAAAGTACAAAGGACTTTTATAGCCAAGATACACCCCTTTAAACATACATGACGATCAACAGATGTATAGAATGGGTCGTTCTCTGGAATGACCTTTAGGTTTTATCACCCAAAAGACATGGTAAATCTCCTGTCAGTGCCATCTCCCAGAGGCCCATCCTCAGTAGAACACACACACACACAATAGTTATAAGAATAATCTTTTCTGATGCATAAAACAACCATTTGATGAAATGTTCCACCATAGTACGCCTACGTAGATATTCCATTTAAAAAAATCAAATAAGCCGTTTCCAGCTACAATAGTCATTTACAACATTAAATGTTTACACTGTATTTCTGATCATTTTTATGTTATTTTAATGGACAAAAAATATGCTTTTCTTTGAAAAACAAGGACAATTCTAAGTGACTCCAAACTTTTGAACGGTAGTGTATATAGTGAATATATAGAAAAATCTGGATGCTGATAAAGATAGACACAAATCTTAGTAGGTACAAAGAAAAATGATCAATTGGTAGAACAATAAAATGTATATAATATACATTTTTTCAAATAAAAAAACAGCCTACCAGGATCTCCTTAACCTGTAGCAGGGGGAGGTGGTGGAACACTGTCAGAGGAGTTGTCTGATCTGTCGTGTCAGGGTCAAAGGTCAGGGCGTAGAGGCAGGACTCCAATAGGAGAACAAGGGCGAGGTGTGGGTGGGGCTGGCTGCAGTTAGCCACGCCCAGCCAGTAGAGACCCAGTAGTCTCTGTGAGGTGAAGACGGAGGGGAGGACGGACTGGAGACAGCCCAGGAGGGTGGATACGGGAAGGGACTGGAGTTTAACCAGAGCCCCTGGGAACTCCACCAGGCTCTGAAAGAAAGAGAAAATGTTTTACTTTATTAAAGCAATGTTACATATGTGCGTTCAGTTTGATTCAACGTTTGCTACGTTGCTTGACGTTTGCACTGAACGACACGTTTACCCAAAACGGTGCACATCGTTCTTCAGCAGCCTTTGCGGTGTGGCCAGATCAATATGGGTGTGACCATTTGAAATCGTAAAACTTCCTCTGGGCAAAATCTCCCTCTGGGCCACCATAATCACACTGTTCTGGTCGTTAAATACAGTGCCATCTCCAGTGAATTAAACATTGGAAACCGTTTCCTCGTAGTGAACGCACCCATGGTATCAATAACAGCAAAGGCTTTATTATTTAATCACAATTATTCTATGTTTGTTTACGAAAAGAAAACACACCCCATAATACACCTGAACATCATCAGTCCTCTGATTTCCATGCCCAGGAATAAAGATATTCTCTGGGCCTGTGGAACTGGTGTTGTTACGCTGCTCTGGAGGGGGCTGTGACTTGGTGCTCTTGGCTCCACAAGTGACACAATGTTGGTCCTCCACAATCTCGATCTGGTCCTTTGATGGCCACAGCGCCTTCTTGGTTATACTCTGTTCCTCTGACTTAGATAGAGCTTCCTCTCCACCCTCGTTCTCTGATGTACACTCCAGTTCTCTGGTGGAACTTGGATCTTCTGACTTAGCTAGAGCTTCCTCTACACCCTCGTACTCTGATGTACACTGCAGTTCTCTGACAGGACTCTGTTCCTCCGACTTAGCTAGAGCTTCCTCTATGACCTCCTGCTCCAATGTACAAGCCAGTTCTCTGCTGGGACTCTGTTCCTTTGACTGAGCTAGAGCTTCCTCTCTGCCCTTCTGCACCGATGTACACTGCAGTTCTCTGATGGGACTTGGATCTTCTGACTTAGCTAGAGCTTCATCTCCACCCTCGTGCTCTGATGTACACTGCAGTTCTCTGACAGGACTCTGTTCCTCCGACTGAGCTAGAGGTTCCTCTCTGCCCTCCAGCTCCGATGTAGACTCCACTTCTCTGATGGGACTTGGTTCTTCTGACTTAGCCAGAGCTTCCTCTCTGCCCTCCTGCGCCGATGTATACTCCACTTCTCTGATGGGGCTCTGTTCCTCCAACTTAGGTAGAGCTTCATCTCCACCCTCGTGCTCGGATGTACACTCCACTTCTCTGATGGGACACTGTTCCTCCGACAGAGCTTGAGCTTCTTCTTTGCCCTCATGCTCTGATGTACACTCCACTTCTCTGACAGGACTCTGTTCCTCAGCCCTAGCTAGAGCTTCCTCTCTGCCCTCCTGCTCTGATGTACACTGCAGTTCTCTGATGGGACTTGGTTCTTCTGACTTAGCTTTAGCTTCATCTCCACCCTCGTGCTCTGATGTACACTGCAGTTCTCTGATGGGACTCTGTTCCTCCGACAGAGCTTGAGCTTCTTCTTTGCCCTCGTGCTCTGATGCACACTCCAGTTCTCTGACAGGACTCTGTTCCTCCGACTGAGCTAGCGCTTTCTCTCCGGCCTCCAACTCCGATGTACACTTCAGTTCCTCCAACTTAGGTAGAGCTTCCTCTCTACCCTCATGCTCTGATGTCCACTGCAGTTCTCTGATGGGACTCTGTTCCTCCGACTTAGCTAGAGCTTCCTCTATGACCTCCTGCTCCAATGTACAAGCCAGTTCTCTGCTGGGACTTGGTTCTTCTGCCTTAGCTAGAGCTTCCTCTCCACCCTCGTGCTCTGATGTACACTGCAGTTCTCTGACAGGACTCTGTTCCTCCGACTGAGCTAGAGCTTCCTCTCTGCCCTCCAGCTCCGATGTAGAAGCCAGTTCTCTGCTGGGACTTGGTTCTTCTGACTTAGCTAGAGCTTCCTCTCCACCCTTGTGCTCTGATGTACACTGCAGTTCTCTGACAGGACTCTGTTCCTCCGACTGAGCTAGAGCTTCCTCTACACCCTCGTACTCTGATGTACACTGCAGTTCTCTGACAGGACTCTGTTCCTCCGACTTAGCTAGAGCTTCCTCTATGACCTCCTGCTCCAATGTACAAGCCAGTTCTCTGCTGGGACTCTGTTCCTTTGACTGAGCTAGAGCTTCCTCTCTGCCCTTCTGCACCGATGTACACTGCAGTTCTCTGATGGGACTTGGATCTTCTGACTTAGCTAGAGCTTCATCTCCACCCTCGTGCTCTGATGTACACTGCAGTTCTCTGACAGGATTCTGTTCCTCCAACTTAGGTAGAGCTTCCTCTATGACCTCCAGCTCCGATGTAGACTCCACTTCTCTGATGGGACTTGGTTCTTCTGACTTAGCCAGAGCTTCCTCTCTGCCCTCCTGCGCCGATGTATACTCCACTTCTCTGATGGGGCTCTGTTCCTCCAACTTAGGTAGAGCTTCATCTCCACCCTCGTGCTCGGATGTACACTCCACTTCTCTGATGGGACACTGTTCCTCCGACAGAGCTTGAGCTTCTTCTTTGCCCTCATGCTCTGATGTACACTCCAGTTCTCTGACAGGACTCTGTTCCTCAGACTTAGGTAGAGCTTCCTCTCTGCCCTCCTGGTCCAATGAACACTCCACTTCTCTGAAGGAACTTGATTCTTCTGACTTAGCTAGAGCTTCATCTCCACCCTCGTGCTCTGATGTACACTGCAGTTCTCTGACAGGATTCTGTTCCTCCAACTTAGGTAGAGCTTCCTCTATGACCTCCTGCTCCAATGTACAAGCCAGTTCTCTGCTGGGACTTGGTTCTTCTGACTTAGCTAGAGCTTCCTCTCCACCCTCGTGCTCTGATGTACACTCCAGTTCTCTGATGGGACTCTGTTCCTCCGACTGAGCTAGAGCTTCCTCTCTGCCCTCCTGCGCCGATGTAGACTCCACTTCTCTGATGGGGCTCTGTTCCTCCAACTTAGGTAGAGCTTCATCTCCACCCTCGTGCTCGGATGTACACTCCACTTCTCTGATGGGACACTGTTCCTCCGACAGAGCTTGAGCTTCTTCTTTGCCCTCATGCTCTAATGTACACTCCAGTTCTCTGACAGGACTCTGTTCCTCAGACTTAGGTAGAGCTTCCTCTCTGCCCTCCTGGTCCAATGAACACTCCACTTCTCTGAAGGAACTTGATTCTTCTGACTTAGCTAGAGCTTCATCTCCACCCTCGTGCTCTGATGTACACTGCAGTTCTCTGACAGGATTCTGTTCCTCCAACTTAGGTAGAGCTTCCTCTATGACCTCCTGCTCCAATGTACAAGCCAGTTCTCTGCTGGGACTTGGTTCTTCTGACTTAGCTAGAGCTTCCTCTCCACCCTCGTGCTCTGATGTACACTCCAGTTCTCTGATGGGACTCTGTTCCTCCGACTGAGCTAGAGCTTCCTCTCTGCCCTCCAGCTCCGATGTAGACTCCACTTCTCTGATGGGACTTGGTTCTTCTGACTTAGCCAGAGCTTCCTCTCTGCCCTCCTGCGCCGATGTATACTCCACTTCTCTGATGGGGCTCTGTTCCTCCAACTTAGGTAGAGCTTCATCTCCACCCTCGTGCTCGGATGTACACTCCACTTCTCTGATGGGACACTGTTCCTCCGACAGAGCTTGAGCTTCTTCTTTGCCCTCATGCTCTGATGTACACTCCAGTTCTCTGACAGGACTCTGTTCCTCAGACTTAGGTAGAGCTTCCTCTCTGCCCTCCAGGTCCAATGAACACTCCACTTCTCTGAAGGAACTTGATTCTTCTGACTTAGCTAGAGCTTCATCTCCACCCTCATGCTCTGATGTACACTGCAGTTCTCTGACAGGATTCTGTTCCTCCAACTTAGGTAGAGCTTCCTCTATGAACTCCTGCTCCAATGTACAAGCCAGTTCTCTGCTGGGACTTGGTTCTTCTGACTTAGCTAGAGCTTCCTCTCCGCCCTCGTGCTCTGATGTACACGGCAGTTCTCTGACAGGACTCTGTTCCTCCGACTTAGCTAGAGCTTCCTCTATGACCTCCTGCTCCAATGTACAAGCCAGTTCTCTGCTGGGACTCTGTTCCTCTGACTGAGCTAGAGCTTCCTCTCTGCCCTCCTGCGCCGATGTAGACTCCACTTCTCTGATGGGGCTCTGTTCCTCCAATTTAGGTAGAGGTTCCCCTCTGCCCTCCAGCTCCGATGTAGACTCCACTTCTCTGATGGGACTTGGTTCTTCTGACTTAGCCAGAGCTTCCTCTCTGCCCTCCAGCTCCGATGTAGACTCCACTTCTCTGATGGGACTTGGTTCTTCTGACTTAGCCAGAGCTTCCTCTCTGCCCTCTTGCGACGATGTAGACTCCACTTCTCTGATGGGGCTCTGTTCCTGCAATTTAGGTAGAGCTTCCTCTCTGCCCTCCAGCTCAGATGTACGCTCTAGTTCACTGATGGGACTCTGTACCTCCAACTTAGGTAGAGCTTCAGCTCTGCCCTCATGCTCTGAAGTACACTCCACTTCTTTGATGGGACTTGGTTCTTCTGACTTAGCTAGAGCCTCCTCTCTGCCCTCCTGCTCCAATGAACACTGCAGTTCTCTGATGGGGCTCCATTCCTCCGACATAGCTAGAACTTCCTTTCCACCCTCCTGCTCCAATGTATACTCCAGTTCTCTGATGGGACTTGGTTCTTCTGACTTAGCTAGAGCTTCCTCTCCACCCTCGTGCTCTGATGTACACGGCAGTTCTCTGATTGGATTCTGTTCCTCCGACTGAGCTTCCTCTCTGCCCTCCATCTCCGATGTAGACTCCAGTTCTCTGATGGGACTTGGATCTTCTGACTTAGCTAGAGCTTCCTCTCCGCCCTCGTGCTCTGATGTACACGGCAGTTCTCTGACAGGACTCTGTTCCTCCAACTTACGTAGCGCTTCCTCTCTGCCCTCCTGCTCCGATGTACACTCCATTTCTCTGATGGGACGTGGTTCTTCTGACTTAGCTAGAGCTTCCTCTACACCCTTGTGCTCTGATGTACACTGCAGTTCTCTGACAGGACTCTGTTCCTCCGACTTAGCTAGAGCTTCCTCTATGACCTCCTGCTCCAATGTACAAGCCAGTTCTCTGCTGGGACTCTGTTCCTCTGACTGAGCTAGAGCTTCCTCTCCACCCTCGTGCTCTGATGTACACGGCAGTTCTCTGATGGGACTTTTTTCTTCTGACTTAGCTAGAGCTTCCTCTTTGCCCTCCAGCTCCGATGTACACTCTAGTTCTCTGATGGGACTCTTTTCCTCAGACTTAGCTAGAGATTTCTCTCTGCCCTGGTGCTCTGATGTACACTGCAGTTCTCTGACAGGACTCTGTTCCTCCAACTTACGTAGAGCTTCTTTTCCACCCTCCTGCTCCAATGTACACTCCATTTCTCTGATGGGACTTGGTTCTTCTGACTTAGCTAGAGCTTCCTCTCTGCCCTCCTGCTCCAATGTACAAGCCAGTTCACTGATGGGACTGTGGTCCTCTGTTCTCCAATCCACTTCTTTACCTGTGCTCTGTTTATTTGCAAATTCTATGGTGTTGTGGGCTGGGTACAGGCTCGGTACTGTGCTGAGGACAGTGTTGTGGACTAGGGGCAGTTTCATTTCTGGTATTTTGTTGAGGTAAATATATTTCTGCTGGAGTCCAGTTGACTCCACTGGCTGTAGAACCTGAGTGAGCTTATTGTGAATGATCCTGAAGTCTTGAGTTAGCTCTGTGCTGATGTGATGCACAAACGGCAGCTCACTGACCATAGAGAACACCTGACTGTCTCGGACCAGGGAGTACATTTGACTCTCTCTGACCAATGAGAATACCTGGCTATCTTTGACCACCGACAGCACCTGACTTTCCCTCACAACCTGACTGGACCAGTTGGAGCTGGCTCCTCCCCCACCTCCAGGCTGCAGACTCCCAGCCCCTCCCCCAGCTGCGGGCTGCAGAACTCCTGTACCTTCCCAGACCTGCTGCAGGATCCTGGGGGTGGAGCTGCGAAGGAGACGGCCTGTGTCCGGAAACATCCAGGAGAGCCCCCTGCTGACCAGAGAAACCATCCCAGAGACCTCTTCCCCCAGAGAGTCTAGCTCCTGCTCCCCTCCAATCCCAGAGATCTGGCATACCCTTCTAACCAGATCACTTAGTCCAGAGACAGAGAACTGGTTCTCCTCCTCTGGCTCCTCCTTCCGCTCCTCCTCCTCCCTAAACACCCTGCTAACCGGAGCGCCCAGCCTGAAGCTCTGCTCCACCTCTTCCCTCCTGGCCCCAGCCTCCCCCTCCTTGTCATTCTCCCTGTGGCCCTCCACCGTCATCCTGGATCGATCCATCATGACACGACTGAACTGGCCCTCCAAAGCCTCTAGCGGTAGGCCGCGTACCGCCTGGCTGCGTCTGTGTCTGTCCTGCCGAGTGGCAGTGTGTGTTGCCTGGCTGCAATTGTGTGTGTCAATCTGAGACAGGGAGGGTGTGTGTGTGTCAAACCGAGAGGGAGAGGTCTGTGTGTATGTTGAGCTACTGCTGGCCTGTGGGAGGTGGGCACGGTCCGTTCGTTCCTCCGTCCACCCATCTATTCCTCCTCCGTCTCCTCTCTGCAGATAGGATACAGCAGTGCCTAATGAGGTCCCTGCAGGGCCACCGTAGCGGGCTCCGGCCCTGGACAGGTCTCCTCTGCAGCAGTCAGTTGCCAGGACACCTCCCAGGACGATGCAGCCATCAGGTAGGCCTGACAGGACACCTGGGCTCTTGTTAGCAGGCCCCGGTAGCCCCTCCGGCCCAACGGTACATACATCAGCCTGCTGGACCAGGAGGACAGGTGTCTGCTGGAGGGCCCGGTTCCTTTCCTCGTCTCTGTCCCCAGGTTCAGACCAGGCCTCCTCACCCCAATAGAGTCCTCCCTCTTCCCTCGCTCTACGCAGAGGTAGAGTTCCCTCCAGCCACCTATAAGACACTCCAACCCCATAAGCTGATTGATGACACAAGTCCCACTCTTCCACCACCTCTCCTTCCAATCCCTGCTGCAGACTGTCCCATTCCAAGGCAGTGGGAGTGAGAGTGGGGTTGGAAGTGAGAGTAGGAGTCCCTGTCCGGTGGACTGGGGAGGCCCTGGCCCTCCTCTGGCTCTCTACATTAGTACTACTGCAGGGACGTCCATGGTCCTCAGCCGCACCGAAGCTCCACCCGTTTACCCCAGCCTGCAGAGAGGAGACGGCCTGAAGATGCTGAAGGGCTCCAGCTCCAATCTGAAGAGGTACAGCATAACATGCTGAAGGATGACGAGAGACAGAGACAGGAGCCTCCATAGGCATGGCCTTTGTCTGGGTGAGAGAGAAAAACATGATAAATAACTTCTGCTTCATGTTTCACATTTTTGAAACAAGTCATTCCTCATAACCAGGTAGCCTGTTTGTTTTTAACAGAAATTGTTCATTCGAAAGTAAAAGGACTGATAAGAAAGCCACAGTTAACCCACATTGCCAATGAAAAAAAAATGAACCTTTTCAAGTATTTATTAAAGCATGTCTGTTTTCTTCTGTAGACAGAACATTAATCAAAGCATTAACAAGCCAATGGAGTGACGACCAGAGAGAGGGGGGAGCGGGAGAGAGAGACGGGGAGAGATGTAAATACACTAACGTCTTGCTTTGTGTACAATGTGCTTTCACAAAACGCTAGTCGTTTTCTCTGAGGTGGGCTCTGAAAACCCTGCAGGAAGGTAATGGGTTTGAAATATGTGCATATTAAACAAAGAAAACAAGCCAAGGGAACAGGCATTTCATGCTCCATAAAAGTCTGTATTAGGCTGTGTGTGCGTGCGTGAATGCATTAGGCCGAGGCAGGGGACAGGAGTAGCCATTACATTATTATCTAACAATTTGCAAAGAAGATGTGAAACCCGACCTGACTAGAGCCGAGATGGCGACGTTCAGAGCACTCACATACACATGGAATAATGTATTGGGCATGCTGTGGAGATAGATACGCAGCCTACACCATAGTCTGACAGACAACATGTGAAGTGGGTTTATCTTATACACTTCATCTCTATTTTACCTTTTTGTTAGAAACATTTAGCAAATTTGCCCCATTGTTAGTTAGTAAAAGGTTTGCCCATCCCCTAGCACAGTATCCATCTATGAATGTACGGGTTTATGTCACTGTGTGTACGTACCATAACCGTACAGCTCTGTAGTTGGGGAGAGAGCACAGAGCTCCTCTGTTGTCTAGAGTCTCCCTTCTCTCCTGCTTCAGCGAACACATCCATCCTGTTGCTGGAGAAGGAGGTAGCCATATAATTAAGAATTAGAACACTAGAAATCATCCATATTGGTAAAGTAATTTAATAGGATCTCGATAAGGCAGCGGTTAAGCCAGAGGACATGGATCTCTCTCTCCCCCTCTAGATCGATAGACTCTGGGTACTAACTCCTAAACTTGGGATAGGGTTAATTATCAGGTATCCTATTGAAATACTGAGTGCCTAGGTTTAGAGGGTCTACACCAGAAGTTAATGGTTATCTGTAGGAGGAAGGCATGTGCAATTAAGCTTGGAATGTGCTGAGTGCAGGGAAAGTGATTACGTGGCAGTCATTGATAAGGGGAGAGAGCCATGGATTAGTGATGAAGGGGGTCGAGGTCAGGTCACGTTAAGGGAGAAAGAAAAGTTTACGGGCACATTATTTAGTTTCCTGCCTAGCAGTAGGAGAAATGACCTCACCTCAGCGTAGGAGAAAGGGTTAAATATCAGTGCTTGTGTGAACAATGTCTTTGTCTAATGCAGCTGTATTGATCCTCTGGGAAGAATAAACTTGGTTAAGCTTTCATAGTGTCAGTTGAGTTTTTACTCTGAGAATTAGAACCTAACAATATTTAAAAGATGAGGGGTGGAGGTTCAGAGCAATTGGGGGTTTATCCCGCTGGCAGTAACTTTCTTTTCCAAAAGTGATTTAAATTATTTTCATGCTGTGACACAAGAGACTCGTGCACATGTGCAGACACACACACACATTAATAGCGTAATACATTTAGCCCTCGCTAAGTCTGCTGTCAGATATCTTCTTGAGCTGTATATTTGGTTTCGCTCGGTGTTCTCCTCCCCCCCATACTCCCAGAAAGAAGTTGCATCACAAATAGCACCCTGGTTCCTGTATAGTGCACTACTTTTGACCAGGGAACATAAGAAATAGGGTGCCCTTTGGGACGCAGCCCAGTATTGTACTTTATGTTAATCCTACAATCTGCACGCACACAGTCATTCTGCTTCACTTCACAGCTAGGTGAGTGTCTCATAATCCTTATCCAGACATTGGGGCTATTTGCTATTCAAATCGAATAATGTGTGCGCGAGTACGCGTGCGACACGTTTTACTAGACGTCCTCATAAGAATCAGAAAACAAACCAAAAAAAAGGCTATTTTAGGCTTAGAGGTTAAGTTTAAAGGTCAGGGGCTAGGGAAATAGTATTTTGAATTGAAACAGATTGTTGATCCCCAAAACGTCCTCAAGTACAGCAAGACAGAGGTGTGTGTGTGTGTGTGTGTGTGTGTGTGTATGTGTGTGTGTGTGTGTGTGTGTGTGTGTGTGTGTGTGTGTGTGTGTGTGTGTGTGTGTGTGTGTACGTACAGTGGGGAGAACAAGTATTTGATACACTGCTGATTTTGCAGGTTTTCCTACTTACAAAACATGTAGAGGTCTGTCATTTTTATAATAGGTACACTTAAACTGTGAGAGACGGAATCTAAAACAAAAATCAAGAAAATCACATTGTATGATTTGTAAGAAATTTACTTGCATTTTCTTGCATGACATAAGTATTTGGTCACCTACCAACCAGTAAGAATTCCGGCTGTGTGTGTGTGTGTACACAGTGGGGCAAAAAAGTATTTAGTCAGCCACCAATTGTGCAAGTTCTCCCACTTAAAAAGATGAGGCCTGTAATTTTCATCATAGGTACATTTAAACTATGACAGACAAAATGAAGAAAAAAAATCCAGAAAATCAGTGTAGGATTTTTTTATGAATTTATTTGCAAATTATGGTGGAAAATAAGTATTTGGTCACCTACAAACAAGCAAGATTTCTGGCTCTCACAGACCTGTAACTTCTTCTTTAAGAGGCTCCCCTGTCCTCCACTCGTTACCTGTATTAATGGCACCTGTTTGAACTTGTTATCAGTATAAAAGACACCTGTCCACAACCTCAAACAGTCACACTCCGAACTCCACTATGGCCAAGACCAAAGAGCTGTCAAAGGACACCAGAAACAAAATTGTAGACCTGCACCAGGCTGGGAAGACTGAATCTGCAATAGGTAAGCAGCTTGGTTTGAAGAAATCAACTGTGGGAGCAATTATTAGGAAATGGAAGACATACAAGACCACTGATAATCTCCCTCGATCTGGGGCTCCACGCAAGATTTCACCCCGTGGGTCAAAATGATCAAAAGAATGGTGAGCAAAAATCCCAGAACCACACGGGGGGGACCTAGTGAATGACCTGCAGAGAACTGGGACCAAAGTAACAAAGCCTACCATCAGTAACACACTACGCCGCCAGGGACTCAAATCCTGCAGTGCCAGACGTGTCCCCCTGCTTAAGCCAGTACATGTCCAGGCCCGTCTGAAGTTTGCTAGAGAGCATTTGGATGATCCAGAAGAAGATTGGGAGAATATCATATGGTCAGATGAAACCAAAATATAACTTTTTGGTAAAAACTCAACTCGTCGTGTTTGGAGGACAAAGAATGCTGAGTTGCATCTAAAGAACACCATACCTACTGTGAAGCATGGGGGTGGAAACATCATGCTTTGGGGCTGTTTTTCTGCAAAGGGACCAGGACGACTGATCCGTGTAAAGGAAAGAATGAATGGGGCCATGTATCGTAAGATCTTGAGTGAAAACCTCCTTCCATCAGCAAGGGCATTGAAGATGAAACGTGGCTGGGTCTTTCAGCATGACACTGATCCCAAACACACCGCCCGGGCAACGAAGGAGTGGCTTCGTAAGAAGCATTTCAAGGTCCTGGAGTGGCCTAGCCCATAGAAAATCTTTGGAGGGAGTTGAAAGTCTGTGTTGCCCAGCAACAGCCCCAAAACATCACTGCTCTAGAGGAGATCTGCATGGAGGAAAGGGACAAAATACCAGCAACAGTGTGTACCTTGTGAAGACTTACAGAAAACGTTTGACCTCTGTCATTGCCAACAAAGTTGTATATAACAAAGTAATGAGAAACTTTTGTTATTGACCAAATACTTATTTTCCACCATAATTAGCAAATTAATTAATTAAAAATCCTGCAATGTGATTTTCTGGATTTTTCTAATTTTGTCTGTCATAGTTGAAGTGTACCTATGATGAAAATTACAGGCCTCTCATCTTTTTAAGTGGGAGAACTTGCACAATTGGTGGCTGACTAAATAAGTTTTTTGCCCCACTGTATGCATGTATGTATGTATACACACAGTTGAAGTCGGAAGTTTAAATACACTTAGCCGAATACATTTAAACTCAGTTTTTCACAATTGTTTAAATTTAATCATGGTAAAATTCCCGGTCTTAGGATCACCACTTTATTTTAAGAATGTGAAATGTCAGAATAATAGTAGAGAGCATGATTTATTTCAGCTCTTATTTCTTCCATCACATTCCCAGTGGGTCAGAAGTTTACATACTAATTAAGTGTATCTGGTAGCATTGCCTTTAAATTGTTTAACTTGGGTGAAATGTTACGGGTAGCTTCCCACAATAAGTTGGTTGAATTTTGGCCCATTCCTCCTGACATAGCTGGTGTAACGGAGTCAGGTTTGTAGGCCACCTTGCTCGCACATGCTTTTTCAGTTCTGCCAACAAATGTTCTATAAGATTGAGGTCAGGGCTTTGTGATAGCCACTCCAATAGCTTTACTTTGTTGTCCTTAAGCCATTTTACCACCTCATGATGCCATCTATTTTGTGAAGTGCACCAGTCCCTCCTGCAGCAAAGCACCCCCCACAACATGATGCTGCCACCTCCGTACTTCACAGTTGGGATGGTGCTCTTCGGCTTGCAAGTCTCCCCCTTTTTCCTCCAAACATAATTCTGGCCAAAGAGTTCTATTTTTGTTTCATCAGACCAGAGGGCATTTCAGCCCCCTTAAGTTAATACTTTGTAGTGCCACCTTTTGCTGCGATTACAGCTGTAAGTTGCTTGGGGTATGTCTCTATCAGTTTTGCACATCGAGAGACTGAAATTTTTTCCCATTCCTCCTTGCAAAACAGCTCGAGCTCAGTGAGGTTGGATGGAGAGCATTTGTGAACAGCAGTTTTCAGTTCTTTCCACAGATTCTCGATTGGATTCAGGTCTGGACTCTGACTTGGCCATTCTAACACCTGGATATGTTTATTTTTGAACCATTCCATTGTAGATTTTGCTTTATGTTTTGGATCATTGTCTTGTTGGAAGACAAATCTCCGTCCCAGTCTCAGGTCTTTTGCAGACTCCATCAGGTTTTCTTCCAGAATGGTCCTGTATTTGGCTCCATCCACCTTCCCATCAATTTTAACCATCTTCCCTGTCCCTGCTGAAGAAAAGCAGGCCCAAACCATGATGCTGCCACCACCATGTTTGACAGTGGGGATGGTGTGTTCAGCTGTGTTGCTTTTACGCCAAACATTACGTTTTGCATTGTTGCCAAAAAGTTCAATTTTGGTTTCATCTGACCAGAGCACCTTCTTCCACATGTTTGGTGTGTCTCCCAGGTGGCTTGTGGCAAACTTTAAACAACACTTTTTATGGATATCTTTAAGAAATGGCTTTCTTCTTGCCACTCTTCCATAAAGGCCAGATTTGTACAATATACGACTGATTGTTGTCCTATGGACAGAGTCTCCCACCTCAGCTGTAGATCTCTGCAGTTCATCCAGAGTGATCATGGGCCTCTTGGCTGCATCTCTGATCAGTCTTCTCCTTGTATGAGCTGAAAGTTTAGAGTGACGGCCAGGTCTTGGTAGATTTGCAGTGGTCTGATACTCCTTCCATTTCAATATTATCGCTTGCACAATGCTCCTTGGGATGTTTAAAGCTTGGGAAATCTTTTTGTATCCAAATCCGGCTTTAAACTTCTTCACAACAGTATCTCGGACCTGCCTGGTGTGTTCCTTGTTCTTCATGATGCTCTCTGCGCTTTTAACGGACCTCTGAGACTATCACAGTGCAGGTGCATTTATACGGAGACTTGATTACACACAGGTGGATTGTATTTATCATCATTAGTCATTTAGGTCAACATTGGATCATTCAGAGATCCTCACTGAACTTCTGGAGAGAGTTTGCTGCACTGAAAGTAAAGGGGCTGAATAATTTTGCACGCCCAATTTTTCAGTTTTTGATTTGTTAAAAAAGTTTGAAATATCCAATAAATGTCGTTCCACTTCATGATTGTGTCCCACTTGTTGTTGATTCTTCAAAAAAATATACAGTTTTATATCTTTATGTTTGAAGCCTGAAATGTGGCAAAAGGTCGCAAAGTTCAAGGGGGCCGAATACTTTCGCAAGGCACTGTACATATTACCTCAACTAACTGGTGCCCCTGCACATAGACTCCGTATCGGTACCCCCCCGTATATAAAGTCTCGCTATTGTTATTATTTACTTTTGTTTCTTATTTGTATTTTTTTAACTGCATTGCTGTTTTTATTATTATTTATTTCCCCAGCTAGGCCAATTGAGAACAAGTTCTCATTTACAACTGTGATCTGGCCAAGATAAGGCAAAGCAGTGTGACAAAAAAACAACAGTTACATGTGGGATAAACAAAAAGTACAGTCAATAACACATAAGTAAGCATTTCACTGTAAGGTCCACACCGGTTGTATTTTCGCGCATCTGACTAATAAAATTTGATTTGAGCCACAGCTCATAGCTATGTTAAATCTAATCACATTATTTTTGCGAAACAACCTTAGAGAATTCTCACGACCAAGTGAAGAATCTTGTAGTGTGCAACACCCGCCTGTGCTACAGTTTAGTCTGCGCACCATTACGTTGGCAAGACAAAAAAAGGTGGTTTAATGTGAGAAACTGTCCACCCGGCTTCAGTGTGTGTGGTAACTATGGTGGCTGCATGTTGTCGTATCTGTGTTTTAACTTTGTTTTGTCTGTCTGCTATCTTTCAGTGTTAGAGATGTGTTGGTTGTATCTTATCCCTCTGAACCCCACAAGGATATACGACCTCTGAACTTCTCCAAGATTGCATTCTCAATATCACCCACTAGCACGAGCGGACATCCATCTCATTTGACTAGCTCGTCCTCTCCATCTCCTGTCTTCTATCTTTGTCTCCTTCACTCACCCTCCATCTTTTCTCCTCACACTCCCTCGCAGACGCTCCCTCCCACTACATCTCCCTCCATCCATCCCTCTCAATCCTCTCCAAATCATATCTTCTGTCTAAAGCCTGCAGGAGAAAGTGCTGTGCCGCTGTTAGGGGACCTTGTCTTACGGAGTAAATTACAAGTCAGACAGGAGTAGTAGCTGTAACACCAGAATATCAGATCACACAACCAGGCCTAGAAGCCAAAGAACACAGGCCTAATGTGATCCCCCCCCACACAGAGGCTGAGAGAAGAGAGAAGCCTGCTGTGTCCTACTCCATCAGTGGTCTACAGGAGAGAGAGAGAGAGAGAGAGAGAGGGTGTGGGTGTGTGTGTGCTCCCCACTTACACTTCAATTGGCGGGAGCAGTGAAATGGTTTTATTTGGTTTTCATGCCAGACAGATGGAGCAATGGGTTTTATTTAGTCTTCATGCCAGACTGATCAACACTAGGCAATAAGCAACGCTGGGGAGGACCACAATGTAAATAAGCCTCCGCCTTTATGGTGTTTAGATCCTCAATTTTTTATTTATGTAACGTCATCTCCGACTGGAGAAGCCTACTAGTCTTATAGGCCCAGTGCATTCAAAAATCATATTGCACAACAGCTGATGAAACTACCGCCTGTCTTTTTCACCATTTTAAATGGAAAACCGTTACAGTAAGGTATCTAATTGTTACCCAGAAATTAGAATACCCATCCAATGCCATGTTAGTGTAGTTGCAATGTAGTGGAGAGGGAGTTCAGGTGTGTGTGTGTGTGCATGCGTGTTAACTCACCCAGGTTGGAAAAGCCTGGAGAAGTCGGTCAAGGAAAGGCTGGAGAGAAGGCCACTCTGGGAGAAAACATAAGATACACTGTATTACACACACACACACACACTTTCACTAGTAAAAACAACTGGATGTTGCAAACATAAAAGAGGTCCCACCAAACGACATAATGGAAACAAAGCTCCAAATGGTTTTGAAAATATGGAGACATCGAATATGCTGTTCCTGATCTATACATTTGTCGTCCTTCCAAAGACCGGGCAATTACAGTGTTTAGTGAAAGTCAACACCCCACATTTTACAGCCTTAAAACATAATTTAAAAAATATTACATTAGATGTTTTCCTACCAATTTACTCCACATTTTCTAAGTGAAAGAGAATGTATTGAAATTCTTTCAAATCATAAAAAAAAGTTATTTCTGTCTATATTTTTCAGCAGGACAATCAAACTAATTCCAAAGTCAGACCAGAATGGCTTTCCAATAGGTGTTGAGTGTTCCAGTCTCAGTCCTGAATTCAATTTGCTTGAAAAGCAGAGAAGTTTAAATCAAAGTTTTATGCACCGAATACAACCTTACAGTGAAATGCTTACTTAAGTACGTTCTTGGATAAGGGCTTGTAAGAACAATAAGTGTTAAGAAATTATTTACTAAAATGAACTGAAGTAAATAAAAAAGTGACTAAGCATAGTTCGGGTAGCCATTTGATTAGCTGTTCATGAGTCTTATGGCTTGGGGGTAGAAGCTGTTAAGAAGCCAATTTGGACCTAGATTTATCATTCCGGTACCGCTTTCCGTGCGTAACAGAGGAAACATTCTATGACTAGAGTGGCTGGAGTCTGACAATTTTTAGGGCCTTCCTCTGACACCAGTGGAGGTCCTGGATGGCAGGAAGCTTGGCTGGGGCGCTGTCAAAAGCCGAGCAGTTGCCATACCAGGTGATGCAACCAGTCAGGATGCTCCCGATGGGACAAATCTTTCCAGTCTCCTGAGGGGGAATATGTGTTGTCATGCCCTCTTCACAACTGTTTTGCTGTGTTTGGACCATGATAGTTTGTTGGTGACATAGAAACCAATGAACTTGAAGCTCTCGACCTGCTCCACTACAGCTCTGTCGATGAGAATGGGGAAGTGCTCGGCCCTCATTATCCTGTAGTCCACAATCATCTCCTTTCCCTGCATTAAAGTCCCCGGCCACTAAGAGTGCAGCCTCTGGATGCTTATGGCCTTATACAGCTTGTTGAGTGTGGTCTTAGTGCCAACATCGGTTTATGGTGGTAAATAGACAGCTATGTAAAATATAGATCAAAATTCTTGGTAAATAGTGTGGCCTACAGCTTATCATGAGATACTCTATGTCAGATGAGAAAAACCTTGCAACTTCCTTAATATTAGATTTTGTGAACCAGCTGTTATTTAACAATAGACAGACAGCCACCCCTTGTCTTACCGGAGGCAGCTGTTCTATGTTGCCGATGTATGGAAAACACAGCCAACTGTATGTTATCCATGTTGTCGTTCAGCAACAACTCGGTTAAACATCAGATATTACAGTTTTTAATGTCCCGTTGGTAGGTTAGTCTTGATCGGAGCTCATCGATTTTATTATCCAATGATTGCACGTTGGCTAATAGGACTGATGGTCGAGGCAGATTTTCCACTCGCCTTCGGATCCTTACAAGGCATCCCAAACTACGTCCCTGATATCTCTGTCTCTTCAATTGATTGACAGGGATGTGGGCCTCGTCCCGGTGTCTGAAGTAAATCCTTTGCGTTGACTCATTAAAGAAAAAAATCTTCATCCAGTGCGAGGGGAATTATCGCTGTCCTGATATCTAGAAGCTCTTTTCGGTCATAAGAGACGTTGGCAGAAACATTATGTAAAGTAAGTTAAAAATAACAATAGCACAATTGGTTAGGAGCCCCTAAAAACAGCAACCATCTCCTCTCCGGTGCCATTGCTGTCCAATGATTCCCAAATTTATTGAGCTTGAGCAATTGGACTGAATATTTTTTTATATATATGTTGACCTAAGAATTGGTACAATCAAATTCAATAAGAATTACAGATGTAATGGCTGCCAAAAAGGTGCTTACAGCAAGTAATAAATCTTGATTTGTTTTTTTATTAATTTGGAAAATTACCTATAATTTCTCTTTGGCTTTGAAAATGTGGAGAAGGTTGTGTAGATCAGTAGGAGAAAATCCAATTTACTCCCATTTTAGTTTTAAAGGCAGCAAAATGTGAAGAGGGGTGTGTAGACTTTCACTAGGCACTCTGATTGAACATATTGAAACAATGTATCTTCATTTCATCCCCACATAAATGCATACAGGAAGGAAGACTCACATAACTCAATTTCTTTTTGTGATCCATTTTTATTACCCAATTTAAAATGACGATTTTTTGTGTGTCCACAATACAAATGAATAACTACAAATGTGAGCACTAGAATTGTTGGTATAGAAACTCTTGCATCAGCCACTGGCTTCATGAAATATACATTAAAATGACTTAACAACCTGGAACTCTATCATTACCTGCTGAACCTGCCTCAGTAAATGGATGTCAGCGTCCCAAATGGAACCCTATTCCCTACAAAGTGCCCTATGGTCCCTGGTCAAAAGTAGTACACTATAAAGAGCACTGAGCCTGGAACCTGACAGTTACAGCCCATTATCCAAAGAAGCAGTTCGGTAACACTTTACAGTACTTAAACCAGCAGGTATATAATGCATTTTAATTCAGTTAGACTAGACTTGTCATAAGCATACAATATATGACACCCTTATGTCTTAGAATCATCTCATGATCCTGACTAAATACCAGCCACCTTGAGAGCATATTATATGCCTTATAAGACATTAAAATAAATACTTGTTGATAACAAGCTAGGAAGTATTATGCCAGCAGGTGTTACCAGAAGTGCTTCACATCTCTGTGTGTGTATGTGGTGTGTACAGACATGGTAAAGTAGGAGGAGATACAGTATTTACAGTGATAGCTTCGAGAGAGTGGAAGATGCATTTCTTTGAAGATGTGTTTTTTCCTTGTTTGATATATAGCCGACGGCACAGCACTAATTATGAGACAAAGAAATGCAAATGACTTTACGTACTGGGTTAGATAAACTTGAGCAGACATCACAAGCTAACTGATCAAAAACAGGAAAGTTAGGGAAATGTAAGGTTATGTTCTGGGCTGGAGTTTACTCTGGTCTGGAAATAAGAGTTGGTTGGGTTGCAAGGACTGGTTTCCCAAAAATATTATTACAAAACTAGCCCTGGAATAAAGAGCATGCTCAATGTAAATTGTCTATTGAAAGTGTTTTTTAGTCCAGGGATAGGCTTAGTCGGTGTCCGGGAATCAGGCTCTAAGAGAATAAGAGCAGTTGTGGTGTGGTATGGGGGGTTTCGGTTAGTAAGAGCGGTTGTGGTGTCGTCTGGGGGGTTTGGGTTAGTAAGAGCGGTTGTGGTGTGGTCTGGGGGGTTTGGGTTAGTACGAGCGGTTGTGGTGTGGTCTGGGGGGTTTGGGTTAGTACGAGCGGTTGTGG
Source organism: Oncorhynchus mykiss (assembly GCF_057628025.1). NCBI lineage: Eukaryota > Metazoa > Chordata > Actinopteri > Salmoniformes > Salmonidae > Oncorhynchus > Oncorhynchus mykiss. The sequence continues at coordinate 35,390,881 of NC_143044.1, read as the reverse complement.
TGTGGTCTGGGGGGTTTGGGTTAGTACGAGCGGTTGTGGTGTGGTCTGGGGGGTTTGGGTTAGTACGAGCGGTTGTGGTGTGGTCTGGGGGGTTTGGGTTAGTACGAGCGGTTGTGGTGTGGTCTGGGGGGTTTGGGTTAGTACGAGCGGTTGTGGTGTGGTCTGGGGGGTTTGGGTTAGTACGAGCGGTTGTGGTGTGGTCTGGGGGGTTTGGGTTAGTAAGAGCGGTTGTGGTGTGGTCTGGGGGGTTTGGGTTAGTAAGAGCGGTTGTGGTGTGGTCTGGGGGGTTTGGGTTAGTACGAGCGGTTGTGGTGTGGTCTGGGGGGTTTGGGTTAGTACGAGCGGTTGTGGTGTGGTCTGGGGGGTTTGGGTTAGTACGAGCGGTTGTGGTGTGGTCTGGGGGGTTTGGGTTAGTACGAGCGGTTGTGGTGTGGTCTGGGGGGTTTGGGTTAGTACGAGCGGTTGTGGTGTGGTCTGGGGGGTTTGGGTTAGTACGAGCGGTTGTGGTGTGGTCTGGGGGATTTGGGTTAGTACGAGCGGTTGTGGTGTGGTCTGGGGGGTTTGGGTTAGTAAGAGCGGTTGTGGTGTGGTCTGGGGGGTTTGGGTTAGTACGAGCGGTTGTGGTGTGGTCTGGGGGGTTTGGGTTAGTAAGAGCGGTTGTGGTGTGGTCTGGGGGGTTTGGGTTAGTACGAGCGGTTGTGGTGTGGTCTGGGGGGTTTGGGTTAGTACGAGCGGTTGTGGTGTGGTCTGGGGGGTTTGGGTTAGTACGAGCGGTTGTGGTGTGGTCTGGGGGGTTTGGGTTAGTAAGAGCGGTTGTGGTGTGGTCTGGGGGGTTTGGGTTAGTACGAGCGGTTGTGGTGTGGTCTGGGGGGTTTGGGTTAGTACGAGCGGTTGTGGTGTGGTCTGGGGGGTTTGGGTTAGTACGAGCGGTTGTGGTGTGGTCTGGGGGGTTTGGGTTAGTACGAGCGGTTGTGGTGTGGTCTGGGGGGTTTGGGTTAGTACGAGCGGTTGTGGTGTGGTCTGGGGGGTTTGGGTTAGTAAGAGCGGTTGTGGTGTGGTCTGGGGGGTTTGGGTTAGTAAGAGCGGTTGTGGTGTGGTCTGGGGGGTTTGGGTTAGTAAGAGCGGTTGTGGTGTGGTCTGGGGGGTTTGGGTTAGTAAGAGCGGTTGTGGTGTGGTCTGGGGGGTTTGGGTTAGTACGAGCGGTTGTGGTGTGGTCTGGGGGGTTTGGGTTAGTACGAGCGGTTGTGGTGTGACTCACCTTGCGTTGCTCTCTGAGATGTGCAGCTTCTTTAGGATGGTTGAAACGGAATATAGTCCCTCTACCTAGCTGGATTACTGCACCTGAAACCACCATAAGTTATTATACCATGAACAAAGTTTTACATCGATGGTTGGTTTCCTGGACACAGATCAAACTTAGTCCTGGACTAAAGAGAATCTCTTTTGAAATAGCTTTTTAGTCCAGGACTAAGCTTGATCGGTGTCTGGGAAACCAGCCCTGAGTTGAGTGCAATGGCAGTGGATGGTTGGTAATTGGAGCATTATTAAAAGCTGATAGTGGGTTCAGTTTTAGTGGGAGGCACACAACACATCTCTCCCAAATGTTGTTAAGATTAAAGTGCTGCCTCTTCACCTCTTCTCATGGTATCCACTTCAAATTCCTTCATTCTGTCTCTCTCTGAAGCATTCAGTGTTACCAGTCAGGAGTGGCTGTGAACCACGCTTCCATCCCTTCTCCACAGGGCAGATGACATTTCTTTTACTAAACATTTGAGGGCGAGAGGCCTTGGAAAAAGCCCTGAACAAAGCTCCAGGCCTCTCCGGTCAATTGGCAGATGGTGGTGATAGCAGAGTGGGTTCTGAAGTAGAGACCAGGATCAGCCTTTACAGAAAAGTGGGAATAGAGCCAGCCAGGCAGGCAGAGAGCTGAAGAGCTAACTTTGGCCCCAATAGAAAAACCCACTATTCAGTTAGCTCTGCCAGGTCTGTCTGCCTGCGAGCTTTTTTTTTTCCATCATAGCCTCGCTTACACCAACCCGCTCTGACTCAGAAATATAAAGAACAGCTGTGAGTGTGTGTGTGTGTGTGTGTGTGTGAGAGAGGATATAGAGGAGAAAGAGTGAGAGTCCCAGCACCCCTAATAAAAAGGTCCCTGCCACTACTCCTTCATAGCCATTTTAAATTGACCCAAAAGCCCCCCCGAAGCAACTGCATCTCAGGCCATTTTCTACACAAATGATAGTAATTTCTGCTCCTGTTGCAGCTCAGGTGCATTGTCACTCGTCAGAAGCCATTAATCAAAGCAAGATTAGTATTTTATGCACAGAAAGAAGGAGAGAGAGCGTGCCTGTGAGAAAGAGAGGAGACCTGGAGAAAATCTTATAAGTGTGAGCCTGCTAGATATATAAGCCCCCAATATCAGCCTCTATTCCATAGCTTTACAACACATCCTAGAGTTTTTCTAGCCTATTACCTTCGGTAAATCACCCAGCCGGGGTCTTGACGAAAGCCAATCATGTCAGAGAGATTGTGTACTTCATGGCAATGTATTCACTTTACCACGGCAAAGGACTGAGAAAATGAGTAAAACTTTTTCTATTTATTTGTCAAGTTGCCAGAAAGTTAAGAGTTGTGTTGTCTAGTCCCAAAGTAAGAAGGGGAAAGATGAGGTCTCCAAAGTTGGAGCAGCCATTACAGGTTTAGCATGTCTTCCAAGTCCACACAGGCTCATTGAAAGAGAGGTGTGCCGGTTTAGATTATAGGTACAACTGTCCCAGTGCCTCAGTTAGAGGACGTAAATGACCAGTCGCAAAGTTTGTGAGCCTCAAAGTTTGTGCCCCCAACTCCCAGGGTCAGAGAGAGGATTTTGTACACATTATCTTGCAGAGTCTCCACACACGACCGGGAGACGACACACACACACACACACCATTACCCTGTGTCAGCTGACAGGGCTGGGTCGTCTCCAGTCTGTTGACAGAGCACAGCGCCCCCGTCTGGGGGATCAGAGTCACAACTCCATCACGGTTCTCAAACACACAGTGTTCCTCCAGGAGACCAGCACCATGGACAACTGCATGGTGGGAGACAGGGTTAGGGGTCAAAATTAAAAAACTGTGTTCCTCCTGCAGACCAATACCATGGAACACTGCAGGGAATAAAGGGAGGGAAGCGGTCAGAGGTTGATGTAGAAAAGTTTTAAGGGGGTCAGTTAAGGTGAGGCTCAAAATCACTTATCTTGATCATATAATGAGCAAAAAAAATTAGTGCCTAATGCTCTGGAATAACACTAAACTCACATGAACCCGAAGCAACAACCCACAGCAGATATCTTGTCTGCCTACTGACTCACCAATATCCGGATTGGATGAAGCCTCGTCTCGACCCACCAGCGTCCTGCCCTCCTGCAATCAGATCACAAGGCCAATGTCATTAGGTCTGCCTGATCGTAAGCTGATTTGCTCACGGGAGAATCCAAATCTAAGGATGCATCCCAAACGGCACCCTATTCCCTATATAGTGCACTACCATGCCATGGTCAAAAGGAATGCACTTTAAAGGCAAGGGGGTGACATTTGAGATGTAGACTAAGAGACCGGTAGCGGATAAACGAATATGGATTTTCCACATTTAGCAGTAGTGTTAAAACAAGCTACATTATTGGCTAGTACCACAGACCCATTGAGAAAGTACACTGAGTGTACAAAACATTAGGAACACCTGCTCTGACAGACTGACCAGGGGAATCCAGGTGAAAGCCATGATCCCTTATTGATGTCACTTGTTAAATCCACTTCAATCAGTGTAGATGAAGTTAAGGACAAGAGGTTAAAGGATTTTTAAGCCGTGAAACAATTGAAACGGATTGTGTATCTGTGCCATTCAGTGGGTGAATGGGCAAGACAAAATATTTAAGTGCCTTTGAATGGGCTATGGTAGTAGATGCCAGGCACACCGGTTTGTGTCAAGAACTGCAACGCTGCTGGGTTTTTCACGCTCAACAGTTTCTCGTGTCTATGAAGAATGGTCCACCACCCAAAGGACATCCAGCCAATGACAACTGTGGGAAGCATTGCAGTCAACATGGGCCAGCATCCCTGTGGAATGCATTTGACACCTTGTAGAGTCCATGCCCTGACAAATTGAGGCTGTTGTGAAGGCACAAGGGAGTGCAATTCAACATTTGGAAGGTGTTCATAAAATTTTACACACTCCGTGTATACAGTATACTCTATATACAGTGGGGAGAACAAGTATTCGATACACCGCCGATTTTGCAGGTTCCCCTACTTACAAAGCATGTAGAGGTCTGTAATTTTTATCATAGGTACACTTCAACTATGAGAGAGGGAATCAAAAACAACAAAAAAAAATCCAGGAAATCACATTGTATGATTTTTAAGTAATTAATTAGCATTTTATTGCATGACATAAGTATTTGATACATCAGAAAAGCAGAACTTAATATTTGGTACAGAAACATTTGTTTGCAATTACAGAGATCATACGTTTCCTGTAGTTCTTGACCAGGTTTGCACACCCTGCAGCAGAGATTTTGGTCCACTCCTCCATACAGACCTTCTCCAGATCCTTCAGGTTTTGGGGCTGTCGCTGGGAAATACGGACTTTCAGCTCCCTCCAAAGATTTTCTACTGGGTTCAGGTCTGGAGACTGGCTAGGCCACTCCAGGACCTTGAGATGCTTCTTACGGAGCCACTCCTTAGTTGCCCTGGCTGTGTGTTTCGGGTCGTTGTCATGCTGGAAGACCCAGCCACGACCCATCTTAAATGCTCTTACTGAGGGAAGGAGGTTGTTGGCCAAGATCTCGGGATACATGGCCCCATCTATCCTCCACTCAATACGGTGCAGTCGTTCACCAAAGAATGATGTTTCCACCTCCATGCTTCACGGTTGGGATGGTGTTCTTGGGGTTGTACTCATCCTTCTTCCTCCAAACACAGCGAGTGGAGTTTAGACCAAAAAAAAAACTATATTTTTGTCTCAGACCACATGACCTTCTCCCATTCCTCCTCTGGATCATCCAGATGGTCATTGGCAAACTTCAGACGGTTCTGGACATGCACTGGCTTGAGCAGGGGGACCTTGCGTGCGCTGCAGGATTTTAATCCATGACGGCGTAGTGTGTTACTAATGGTTCTTTGAGACTGTGGTCCCAGCTCTCTTCAGATCATTGACCAGGTCCTGCCGTGTAGTTCTGGGCTGATCCCTCACCTTCCTCATGATCATTGATGCCCCACGAGGTGAGATCTTGCATGGAGCCCCAGACCGAGGGTGATTGACCGTCATCTTGAACTTCTTCCGTTTTCTAATAATTGCGCCAACGGTTGTTGCCTTCTCACCAAGCTGCTTGCCTATTGTCCTGTAGCCCATCCCAGCCTTGTGCAGGTCTACAATTTTATCCCTGATGTCCTTACACAGCTCTCTGGTCTTGGCCATTGTGGAGAGGTTGGAGTCTGTTTGACTGAGTGTGTGGACAGGTGTCTTTTATACAGGTAACGAGTTCAAACAGGTGCAGTTAATACATGTAATGAGTGGAGAACAGGAGGGCTTCTTAAAGAAAAACTAACAGGTCTGTGAGAGCCGGAATTCTTACTGGTTGGTAGGTGATCAAATACTTATGTCATGCCATAAAATGCAAATGAATTACTTTTAAAAAAAATCATACAATGTGATTTTCTGGATTTTTGTTTTAGATTCAGTCTCTCACAGTTGAAGTGTACCTATGATAAAAATAAAAAAAATACAGACCTCTACATGCTTTGTAAGTAGGAAAATCTGCAAAACCGGCAGTGTCGAAAACTTGTTCTCCCCACTGTATGTATTTGTCTTACTCACTTTCAAATGATAGAGAATGGTGCCAGTGCTGAGAAGATCATCATCGATGCCGATTAGGTGAGGTAGTTTGGAGTCCATGACCACGCCTATACCCTGCTTCCTCAGAGCTACAGTCTCCTCCTATATAGTAGCAGACACAGAACAGGGTAGTACTACTATTATGATAACATGTTAACCCAGCATTACGCCTATGCCCTGCTTCCTCAGAGCTACAGTCCCCTATATAGCAGGAGATTAATAGACAGGTGAGGTAAGTCCAACACTGTCGTCTCATACACACCAACATTCGAAGGTTTGGGGTCACTTAGAAATGTTCATGTTTTTGAAAAGCACATTTGTCCATTACAATATCATCAAATTGATCAGAAATACAGTGTAGACATTTATTGTTGTAAATGACTATTGTAGCTGGAAACTGATTATTTCTATGGAATATCTACATCGGCGTAGAGGCCCATTATCAGCAACCATCACTCCTGTGTTCCAATGGCACATTGTGTTAGCTAATCCAAGTTTATAATTTGAAAAGGCTAATTGATCATTAGAAAACCCTTTTGCAATTATGTTAGCACAGCTGAAAACTGTTTGTACTGATTAAAGAAGCAGTAAAACTGGCCTTAATTTTTTATTTCACCTTTATTTAACCAGGTAGGCCAGTTGAGAACAAGTTCTCATTTGCAACTGCAACCTGGCCAAGATAAAGCAAAGCAGTTCAACACATAAAACACAGAGTTACACATGGAATAAACAAAACATACAATAGACTAGTTGAGTATCTGGAGCATCAGCACAGTCACAGTCAGTTAGACACAGAATCAGACACAGTCAGGGTCAAACAGTCACAGTTTGATTACAGGCTCAAAATGGCCAAAAACAAATACATTTCTTCTGAAACTCGTCAGTCTATTCTTGTTCTGAGAAATAAAGGCTATTCCATGCGAGAAGTTCTTTCAAAAACAAGGACATTTTTAAGTGACCCCAAACTTTTGAACGGTAGTGTATGTATGATCGTACATAAGTCACACAGACAGTCATACATAGTCAAAAGACACATACAGCACACTTCTGTATATTTTAAAAGAGTTACATGGTCGCTGCACATATCATTGCATACCGCAGAAAATACACGAGTTCAGAGGCCTTGCTTTAACAAAGTTAACCATTTTCACTGTAGTGGTCAAAACGTCTTTCAAGCTGTCAGGCATTTCCTTGGCAGCAAGAGCCTCTCGGTGGATGCTGTAGTGTACCCAAGTGGCGTCAGGGAGCAACTGCTTGCACGTGCATTACCACTCCACTATTTTGTGGCTTTTGTGCCATCACAGTGCATATACCAACATCTTGACCACCCAAAGTCCATTTGATGTCACAAAGCTGTCCAGTACTTTAAAAATATCCTCCTCCTGTTGTCCTGGTTTTATAGAATTCACTGGCTTGTATGCGAAGCAGTAATTGTTTCAAAACATCTCCTGTCATGTCACTGATGCATCGTGAAACAGTGTTGTTTGATGAAGGCATTGTCTGTACAGTTTTTTGGGCCTTTTCCCCCACCATTGTCCCAGCCATATCCGCAGCAACAGGAAGAATGAAGTCCTCCACAATAGTATGGGACTTGCCTGTTCTAGCCACTTGTTAGCTCACCATATAAGACGCTTCTAGACCCTTCACATTCATGGTATCTGTTGGTTTTATACATGTCTTACTACTCAAAAGTCTTACATTTTCACTCAAAAAACTTTGTGGCTTATTTTTCAACTTGGCATGTTTTGTTTCTAAATGTCTGTGCAATAGTGAAGGTTTCATTGAGTTGAGAGATTACTTTTGCACATATAAAAAACTCACTGTGGCTGAGGAAAGGCACTACTCCTAATTTAAGTGAACCCCATATCAATGTAGTTCTCATCATATTTGCGCCTCTTCGATGGTTCAACGTCCCTGTCTGTTGTTTGGTGCTTTCCCGGGTAAGGGGGCAGTAACTCTTTGGCTGCATCAGATTCACAACTGTCAGTGTCCATACTAGCTGGGCTAACAACAAATGTAGAATTACTGATGCTAACATTGGATCTGCTCATGGAAGCAGAACTTATGTCGTCGGAACAGAATGAACAGCAGTTACGTTTGGCTACATAGTTAGTGGAATTCCCGCCAGAGACAGATATGTTTCGTATTGCATTATGTACTGTATATTATTCATTTTATTTGTGTTTCCTGTTTGGACCCCAGGAAGAGTAGACGTTGCCTTGGCAGCGATTTTGTTACTCTAAGCACACCCTCCAAACCCCATTCACCTCTTCTGAATATAAAGGTATAGCGTGCCTTCAGAAACTAACTAGGTATAGCGTGCCTTCAGAAACTACCCTTGATGTTTTCCACATTCTGTTGTGTTACAGCTTGAATTTAAAATTGATATATTGAGAGTGTCACTGGACTACACAAAATACCCCATAACGTCTAAATGGAATTATGCTTTCAGAAAAGTTAAAAAATTAATAAAAAATGAAAAGCTGAAATGTCTTGAGTCAATAAGCATTCAACCTGTGTTATGGCAAGCCTAATTAAGTTAAGGAGTAAAGATTTGCTTAAGTCACATAAGTTGCATGGACTCACTGTGTACAACATGATTTTTGAATGATTACCTGATCTCTGTACCCCACACATACAGATAATTGTAAGGTCCCTCAGTTGAGCAGTGAATTTCTAACAAAGATTCAACCAAAGACCATGGAGGTTTTCCAAGGGCACCTATTGATGGGAAAAAATAAAAATACCAAAGCAAACAGTGTAACAGTATACTAAAGATACAGGAGTCCTTCGTAACTCCGTTTTCGGAGAGGAAGGAATCTGCTCAGGGACTTCACCATGAGGCCAATGGTGACTTAAATACAGTTAGTTTTCTTCTATCACAGCCATTAAACTCTGAGGATGGAACAACATTGTTACTCCACAATACTAGGGAAAGGGGGATACCTAGTCAGTTGTACAATGCATTCAACTGAAATTTGTCTTCCGTATTTGGGGCTGCCATAATCGACATCCACGTCGGCAGCGCCCGGGGAACAGTGGGTAAACTGCCTTGCTCAGGGGCAGAAGGACAGATTTTTACCTTGTCAGCTTGGGGATTCTATCCAGAAATCTTTCAGTTACTGGCCCAATGCTCTAACTACTAGGCTAATATCCTAAATGACACTGAAAAGGAAGCCTGTACAGAATAAAAAATATTCCGTAGACATGCATCCTGTTTGTAATAAGGCACTAAACTGCCAAGAAAAAGTGGCAAAGCGTTATGTTTGGGGCAAATCCAACGTCACTGAGTACCACTTCATATTTCCAAGCATGGTGGTGGCTGGAACATGTTATGGGTATGCCCATCATCAGGAAGGACTAGGGAGTTGTTTGTATTTTTATAAAAAATAATCAGAATAGAGCTAATCACAGGCAAAATCCTAGAGGAAAACTTAGTTCAGTCTGCATTCCAACCGACACTGGGAGAAAAAAAATCCCCTTTCAGCAGGACAGTAACCTAAAACAAGGCAAAAACAAAATACACTGGAGTTCCTTCCCAAGACAACATTGAATGTTCCTGAGTAGCCAAGTTAAAACTAACTTAATACGGCTTGAAAAGCTAAGGCAAAACCTGAAAATGGTTGTCTCGCAATGATCAATAACCAACTTCAGAGAATGAAGAATTTTCCAGGTATGGAAAGCGCTTACAGACTTACCCAGAAGGACTCACAGCTTTAGTCTATCATGTATTGACTCAGGAGTGTGAATACTTGTGTAAATTAGATATTTCAGTACAAAAATGTCTAAAAACATGTTTTCACTGTCATTATGTGGTAGTGTGTAGATGGGTGAGAGAAACAAAAAGTTTGCTATTTTGAATTCAGGTTGTAACACCACAATGTGGAATAAGTCAAGGGGCAGGAATACTTTCTGAAGGCACTGCATGTTGCCCTCCTAGTAATCAAATCGTATTTGTCACATGCGCCAAATACAACCTTAAAGTGAAATGCTTACTTATAAGCCCTTTATATAACAAGTGATGTGTTTTCTCTGCGCCAAATGATCTTTCAATGCACCATCTTCCCGAGGAAAGACTGAAGGATCGGGTGAATATGAATCATTTTTTAACAATTTCATGGCCGTATCAACCATTTTCCTTTCTGAATTTTTTTTATTTATTCACACAGAAACCGCCATGTCAAACACTGACTAATAGAAGGGTTTTTAACGTCCATACGCCACACACACACACACACACACACGTCTGATTAATGCTACCCTATAGTGTGTGTGTGTGTGTGTGTGCGCGTGCGTGTGTGATGAATGCTGCCCTATAGTGCTGACATTCACATTACAGGCAGTCACACCCCCACGTTAGCCTTTGGTCGCATCAGAAACTCAAGTCAGCCTCAAATCAATGAATGTTCAGGTGGAAAAATCCATGCCGCTTGTCCAGAAATCCCTGCTAAATATGTATTTAATGCATTTTAGGTTTCTGCACGTCAGAAGAGGGTGATAAGAGGCAGGATAAATGGAATTGATCTGTGGGAAGACATTTTTAAAGCTTTAGTACAGAAAGCTACAATTCTACATTTCCATCGGCGATCTGTCTGCTTCACTGCCCACAGTATGGGAGCTGGGCTAATGTCAGGAAACTGTCCTGAGAAAGGGAGTCGACAGCCGTGTGTGTGTGTGTGTGTGTGTGTGCGTGTATATATATTCTATAATAAAAACAAACAGAATACAAGTCACCAGTGTTATGACTATTGACATTGATGAAATGGCACCAGACATTAAAAACAGAGTAGACTTCCCAACTTGGGTTCAAGGCTAAACGGCCTTTTCCTTTCAGTCAGTGGCTCCTGCTGAATAACAAACTAACTCCTTCAGTGTGTGTCTGTGTGTCTCATCTCCCAGTCCTGTCTCAGTGAAGTGACACAGTGCATTAATCTGCCAGGCTCCTCTCTTCACCTCTAATGAAGTCTGTGAAGGAACCCTTTAATTAACTACAAGCCTGGAAACACACTTCCCTGAGACAGGATGGGTAGATGAGATTCTCTTTCTTAGTCAGACCAAATCAAAGTATAGGGCCAGGCCATGCAGCATGATGCCACTCTCCATCCCTTGATTGAGGCAGGTGGTGGACGTAATTATCTTTTGGGCAGGCTTGGGCACAAACACTCACACACACACACCTCATCTATCAGCCAGGCTTGGGCAGCATTTAAACTCGCATTAAAATTTCACCCAACTGCAGATGATGGCTTTCATGCATTTGTGAGCACTTCCACTCAGAGTTTCCCTACTTCACTTTACATAAATTAAAAGTAACTCCACTGCAAGGTCAGCCCACCACCTGTCCATGAGAGCTCTGATGAGAGCTTCTATCCATCAGAGAGCTATGATGAGAAAACTAGTGAGTAAGATTTCCAATATATTTTATGAAATATGGCACAAACTTTACTTAATCCGTCAGGAGCACACACTACAACACATCAATAAAAACTCCTCCCACAGAGATAGCAGAGGGCAGAGTAGGGTAGTAGGCCATCTCAAAATGGAACAGTACTGTGGTAACTTTGGGGGATATCTCTCCAAAGAAGTTGAAATTAAGTTCACACATCACAGATATTTGCATTATAGGGTTTTATATTTAGGAGTTACAACAAAATGCTTGAGGCTTGAGAGCAAACATTGCATTATTAAAATGTCACCCAACTGCAGATGGCCTTAAAGCTAGACTCCATAATGGTGAAACTGACATGTCCGTTCGCGATATTTAAACCAAAAAGTTACTGCTAGCGCTGTTTTTTTACACCTCCGACATCATTGCACACACACACAGAACAGCAGCATATGTACTGCAACAACAAAAAATGAAAACGCTCCCCAGCTCTGCTTCGGCAACAAAACAATAATTGCCGTGGGACGGACAGTTGCGTCGTATCCCCTACATGCAGATTCCATCTTTAAATGGGTTTCTGAGCATCTCCAGACACCTAGGAGTTACCCTACTTTACTCTACATATCAAACAAACTACACAGTAGGACAGCAAAGCACCTGTCCAGCTTGCAAGAATGTCACCAGTCTGTCCAGCTCACGTACAGAAACCCATACTGAAACACTTCAATAAAAAAATCACAAGACTTCTCCATTCGGGGCAGGTCTAAGGGAAGTCGCCAAAGACATTAGAATGAAGCTCATAGATTACAGATCTAGGCATTAATGGGATTTACTGTGGACTTGATTGAAGTTAAGGGCTCAAAAACAGCAGCAACTTGAATGCTTATTGATTTCCAGTGCGAGTCAAGTCGAGTCAAGCCATCTGAAATTGAGCTCTATCGCTCATGTAAAGGTTATAGATAGAACAATCACAAAGGTCATCTCAAATGATACATCAAGGCCTAACTGCTGACAGGGTGGATACTAGAATGTCATGGAATCCCTTAATGATTAAATATAATGTAGAAATGACAGACCAAAGACAATGGCGGAATAACCGAAGACAGTCTGTGGGGATGACCCAGATGTAGTACTAAGCGAGCGATTAGTGCTTTTTGTGGTCGGTTCGACTATCAAAAACAATCATGGTTTTTCGATTTAAATTATTTGGGTAAATGCTGTAAGAGAATAAAAAATTTAAAAAACTAATGTCCCATGATGGTAGTGAATGCCCATTACTGTCCATCACTTACCAGTATTACCAGTGTTTTATTCACATTACTTTCCTAAAATATTTAATGTTGTGTATATTACATTTGTTTTATTTGAAGACTTTTCATTCCAAGTTATAATCTCATCTCTTTAGAGCTGCTGCGTATGCTCTGACAGAAATCACAATTTTGTAGTTCTTCAAAATCACTTTGATCATGTATTTTCAAGTAGAGATATCTCAGGAAGCAACAGCAGCTCTATCTAGATCTCCTCACGATCGATCACAGATTACTGTCTCTTCTGTAGCAGGCGTGCGGTCTTTTGAAACACAGACTGGACAAGTAGACACACAGAGAGCGAGACACACACACACACACAGACAGAGAGATTCATCCAACCCAAGCAAAAGTTCCGTTGGCACTGGCTCTCACGACAATATAAAACTTCCAGAAAGTAACAGTCTCCCTTTCCGCAAATCAAGAGGACAAAGCTCCTCATATTTTTTCATCATGTTCTTCATTCCAAGAGTGTGTCCCAAATGGTACCCTATTCCGTATATAGTGCACTTTTTAAACTAAAGTAGTGCACGATATAGGGGATAGGGCTACATTTGGGACGCTACCAACACTACAAGAACAGGTTTACAATCATCTGCGCCACCTCTCCCCAAACATGTGCAGGTACATCCTGCAATCTTGTGTGTGCATGCGTGAAAGGATACAGCAGGAAATGAGAACATTTTGGCATCTTTCTCCCTCCACCTCTTCCCTACTTCCCCCCAAGAGGCTGCCTTTCCCACAAACCCTGCAACCAATCTTTGATGCATCCCAAATGCCTCCCTATTTAGTGCACTACTTATGACCAGGGCCCATAGGGCTACAGTCAAAAGTGGTGTAGATAGATACCCTAGTAGTGGACTAAATTAGGAATTGGTGCCATTTGCATTCTAAATCTACCTGAGAAATGGCATTAACCTTGTGTTTACACTGCTCTCTTTCTCTAACGACGAGGAGCCTAATATGCCCCCCCCCCCCCCCATTCCTCACCGTACCCCTGGCTCCATGGTGGGAGTCTCATAGCCTTTCCCTTTCAGGGAGAAGCGAAGCAGCTCTCATCAACAGAATTAACCCGTCTCCACACACACATACTATAGACACTAATATCTCCCCTGCATTCCACACCGTACCCATGGCTCCATGGCTGGTTCTACCACTCGTCACCCTGCACAGAATTCAAAAATAGCGGAAGACAAAATGTCAAATCCATAAAGCTGTTCATCAACCACTTACCATTATGGCAACATCAGTATGCCTGCCGCTTGCCAGTACAGTGGCCTTTCAGACCGGGTGTCACAGGGTGTCGTGCTGAACGTTTAACATGGAAAAACACGGCCAGGCTTCATACCAGAGTGTGTGCGCGCTTGCGCAGTACCAGTCAAAAGTTGACACACCTACTCATTCAAGGGTTTTGTTGTGAAGAGGGCACAATAAAACCTAATCCTGCTGAGAACTGAAAACATTTGGCATGAGTCCTCAGATCCTCAAAAGGTTCTTACAGCTGCACCATCGAGAGCACCACTGGTTGCATCCCTGCCTGGTATTGCAACTTCTCGGCCTCCGACCGCAAGGCACTACAGAGGGTAGTGCGTACGGCACAGTACACCACTGGGCCAAGCTTCCTGCCATCCAGGACCTTTATACCAGGCAGTGCCAGAGGAAGGCCCTAAAAATTGTCAAAGATTCCAGCTACCCTAGTCATGAACCATTATTTTTGCTACCGCACGGCAAGCGGTCCCGGAGCACCAAGTCTAGGTCTAAGAGGCTTCTAAACAGCTTCCTCCCCCAAGACACAAGATTCCTGAACATCTAATCAAATGGCCACCCAGACTATTTGCATTGCCTTCTCTACCTCTCACAAAGACAACGGTTGGAACCAAAAATCTCAAATTTTGACTCAAAAGGACAGATTTCCACCAGTCTAATGTCCAAGTCTCTATCTTATTGATGTCCTTTAGTAGTGGTTTCCGTGCAGCAATTCAACCATGAAGGCCTGATTCACGCAGTCTCCTCTGAACTTTTGACTGGTACTGTGTGCATTCAGATGGGTCGTGTACATTCAAGAACACGGGCATTTTTACATTGTTGAAGGGAAATGCTTCCCAACTCCTGCACCCAAAGGGGTGCACATATTCCCTACCCTGGCCCCCACCCAGCCCAAATGAGAAGTTTGATGGGTCCCAAGGACCAGGATCAAGAAGCACAACTCCGAAGTATAGACAGGTATGGTAACAGATTCTTAGCGGGACCAATCCATCCACACATAATGGATGCAAATAAAATCTAAAATTAAATAAAAGGCAACAGCATCAGTAAGCCATACAAATATACAAGTCAAAAAGGAGGGTCTGTCCCTTGTATATCTATCTATAAACGGTCCACAGGTGGAATGAAATACATATTTTATACTTTAAAAAAAGGCAAAAATTTAGTATTATAGTTTTAAAAAAGTGAACAAAATCATGCAGCCTTCGACTGTGCAATGGAGGGTGGACGCTGTTCCACTCAAGAACTATACATCTTTTGGCGAGAATCAGTGGAGGCTCCTCAGTAAACCATCCTCAGTGAATTGCATAAAATGTGAAACATTTTAAAAAGTTATCCGTTTTAGATGGAACTATACTAAATATATTCACGTCATTAAATAACTGATTAAAAACACACTATTTGGCAATGTAGGTCTAAAGTAGCCTCATCAGCACTCTGTAGGGTAGCACCATGGTGTAGCCAGAGGACAGCTAGCTTCTGTCCTCCTCTGGGTACATTGACTTCAATACAAAAAACCTAGGAGGCTCATAGTTCTCACCATCTTCCATAGACGTACACAGTAATTATGACAACTCCGGAGTACATCCTCCAACCTATCAGAGCTCCTGCAGAGAACAAAGGATCAGAGAAGGAATCTAGTAATGAAAAGCACAAGCTACAGCCAGCTAGCACTACAGTGCATAACATGTGGTTTGAAGTTGATTCAGAGAAAGACAATAGTTTAACAAATTAATTTCTTCTGGAATTAAGAAGCAAGAGAGCGAGCTCGCTATATGTGTTTGTATTTTTTTTTTAACTTTCACTTAGCTAGCAACGCAGCTAGCTAGTTTAGCCTACTCATAACACCCGGTTCAAAACAAAGAGGGATGCTATGTTAGCTAGCTGGCTAATTTATTGTCACCAGGGCCCGCAATTGTAACTGCTAACATGCTTGCTGTACACAGTAGTGCATTATTGGGTTACAGCTGTTGTATTGTGCACTGAAGTCAACAAGCAAAGAGGAAAGGTGAGAGGAAGAGCGAGCATAGACGGAAGAAGGAATTATATATACAATGAGCAAAGTGATGCGGTTTATATGTGGCTGCTAGTTATGTGTAATCAAGGGTGTGTACGTAACAGTATAAATTTAGTCCGTCCCCTCGCCCCTACCTGGGCTCCAACCAGGGACCCTCTGCACACATAGACAACTGACACCCACGAAGCATCGTTACCCATCGCTCCATAAAAGTCGCGGCCCTTGCAGAGCAAGGGGAACCACTACTTCAAGGTCTCAGAGCAAGTGACGTCACCAATTGAAACGCTATTAGCGCGCACCACAGCAAACTAGCTAGCCATTTCACATTGGTTACATGTACAGCTGTCTGTGACTAGGTGAAAAAAAACTTTCATACCATAACCACTACACCAAGCCTACATTGTTTTCACCATTTTAACGTCAGTCAACATGGCTACTAGAACTAATGCATTGACCAAATCATGCCGTAAATTAATAAAACCAAAAGCTTACTTTGACTTGGAAGAGTTCCAGTGTTGGATAGCCAAAGCCAGCTTGCTAAAATAGCATCCCTCTCTGTTTGAACCTGGTGTTTGAGTAGGCTAAACTAGCTAGCTGCATTGCAAGCTAAGTGAAATGTATGTTTACATACTCCTTAGCCAAATACATTTAAACTCTGTTTTTCACAATTCCTGACATTTAATCCTAGTAAAATTACCTGTCTTTGGTCAGTTCGGATCACCACTTTATTTTAAGAATGTGAAATGTCAGAATAATACTAGACAGAATGATTTATTTCAGCTTTTATTTCTTTCACCACATTCAGTGGGTCAGAAGATTACATACACTCAAATTAGTATTTGGTAGCATTGCCTTTAAATTGTTTAACTTGGGTCAAATGTTTTGGGTAGCCTTCCACAAGCTTCCCACAATAAGTTGGGTGAATTTTGGCCCATTCCTCCTGGACAGCTGGTGTAACTGAGCCAGGTTTGTAGGCCTCCTTGCTCGCACATATTTTTTTCAGTTGTGCCCACACATTTTCTCTCTTGGAGCTTTGTGATGGCTACTCCAATACCTTTACTTTGTTGTCCTTAAGCCATTTTGCCACAACTTCGGAAGTATGCCTGTGGTCATTGTCCATTTGGAAGTCCCATTTGCGACCAAGCTTCAACTTCCTGACTGATTTCTTGAGATGTTGCTTCAATATATCCACCTAATTTTCCTCCCTCATGTTGCCATCTATTTTGTGATGTTCACCAGTCCCTCCTGCAGCAAAGCACCCTCGCAACATGCTGCTGCCACACCTGTGCTTCACGGTTGAGGTGGTGTTCTTCTGTTTGCAAGCCTCCCCCTTTTTCCTCCAAACATAACGATGGTCATTATGGCCAAACAGTTCTATTTTTGTTTCATCAGACCAGAGGACATTTCTCCAAAAACTACAATCTCTGTCCCAATGTGCAGTTGCAGACCGTAGTCTGGATTTTCTATGGCGGTTTTGGAGCAGTGGCTTCTTCCTTGCTGAGCGGCCTTTCAGGTTATGTCGATATAGGACTCGTTTTACTGTGGATTTAGATACTTTTGTACCCGTTTCCTCCAGCATCTTCACAAGGTCCTTTGCTGTTGTTCTGGGATTGATTTGCACTTTTCGCACCAAAGTACATTTATCTCTAGGAGACAGAAAGCGTCTCCTTCCTGAGCGGTATGACGGCTGCGTGGTCCCATGGTGTTTATACTTGCGTACTATTGTTTGTACAGATGAACGTGGTACTTTCAGGCGTTTGGAAATTGCTCCCAAGGATGAACAAGACTTGTGGTCAACAATTATTTTTCTGAGGTCTTGGCTGATTTCTTTTGATTTTCCCATGATGTCAAGCAAAGAGGCACTGAGTTTGAAGGTAGGCCTCTAAATACATCCACTGGTTCACCTCCAATTGACTCAAATTATGTCAATTAGCCTATCAGAAGCTTCTAAAGCCATGACATAATTATCTAGAATTTTCCAAGCTATTTATAGGCACAGTCAACTTAGTATATGTAAAACTTCTGACCCACTGGAATTGTGATACAGTGATTTATAAGTGAAATCTGTCTGTAAACAATTGTTGGAAAAGATACTTGTGCCATGCACAAAGTAGATGCCCTAACTGTCTTGCCAAAACTATAGTTTGTTAACAAGAAATGTGTGGAGTGGTTGAGGAGCCTCCACTGGTTTATACCCAATATTTTCAAACCTTAGAGTATGACCCTCTCTGTTTGAGGGTCATGTTCCCCATGTGGGGAACAAACACCATCTAGGACTAGTCCATGTAGACACTGTAGGCCTAAACAAGAGCTAGTTGAGAAGTTGAACCAATTTCAATGTGAAATTAAATTGAGTCATGTTCAACTCTTCTCAGCTGGGCCAAGTCCATGTGAGAAACTTAACTGCTTTTCCTTGATTCCTCACCTTTTCAAAATCCATTGATTGAGAAGGTCAGAGGTCTCTCCCCTCTGAACTTCTCATCCAATGGATTTTGAGCAGGAGACGAGAGGAATCAAGGAAATGCAATTGAGATTCAAATGGAGTGGCTGCGCGACCTGTGTTTTCCCCACCCCCTAGAACGCTTTTTCCAACTTTTGCCTCAAAGCCTGTCAACTCTGTGAAGCTGAAGTGAACATCAACTAACTGGGCCTGAGTAGCATCAACTAAAACTCTGGGTTTGCACACTTAAGTGTGAAGACTGAAATTCTCTCCCACTCTCTCTCCGGCACACTGATGAGCCATATGGGATGTAGAGAGAGTAAGCAATTAGGCATGTCTGATGAGTTTCCTCTTCTCTCCCTCACTCTTATCCCAGTGTCAGATGTTGACTTCAGGACCATTTAAGCAGCTATAATGTCAGCTGGATGCCATTTAAGCTAAATAGTTGGAAAATGAAATAGCAACACCATGTTGAGGTTCAGCAGAGCAACACTGACACCCGCTGGTAGGATACAGGAACTATAAGCGGCAGTTACATGGGACGGAACGAGGAAGAAAGGGAAATGCTGGTTAGACTGTTTTGTAAACAGGCAACTGGAATGTAGGAAAACCTGCAACTAACTCCATATTGGTTTGCTTTATGACCATTTCTAAGTATTCCAGTATACAGACATACACACACAGTCAAAAGTTTGGAGACCTCCTTATTCCAGGGTTTCACTTTATTTGTACTATTTTCTACATTGTAGAATAATAGTGAAGACATCAAAACTATGAAATAACACATATGGATTCATGTAGTAACCAAAAAAAGGGTTAACAAGTCCAAATATTATTTATATTTAAGATTCTTCAAAGTAACCCCCCTTTGCACGTTTGGCATTCTCTCAACCAGCTTCATGACGTCACCTGAAATGCATTTCAATGAACACGTGTCCCAATTAACACGTGTCCCTTGTTAAAAGTCTGTAGAATATAATGCCAACCAGTTGCGTTGTGACAAGGTATGGGTGGCATGCAGAAGATAGAGCTATTTGGTAAAGTCCATATTATGGCCAGAACAGCTCAAATAAGTGAAGAACGACAGTCCATCAGTACTTTATGACATGAAGGTCAGTCGATATGGAATATTTCAAGAACTCTGAAAGTTTTTTCAAGTGCTATGATGAAACAGGCTCTTATGAGGACCCCACAGGAATGGAACACCCAAGGTTACCTCTGATGCAGACGATTAGAGTTATCAGCCTGAGAAAATACAGCCCAAATAAATACTTCAACTAACAGACACATCAACTGTTCAGAGAATCAGGCCCTCATGGTCAAATTGCTGTAAAGAAATCACTACTAAAGGACACCAATAAGAAGAGACTTGCTTTCTTTGGCCAAGAAACATGAGCAATGGACATTTGAACTGTGGAAAATGTATTGTTTGGTCTGGAGTCCAAATGTGATATTTTTGTTCCCAACTGCTGTGTCTTTGTGAGACGCGGTGTGGGTGAACGGATGATTTCCGCATGTGTATTTCCTACCGTAAAACATTGACGAAGAGGTGTTATGATGTGGTGGTTCTTTGCTGGTGACACAGTCTGATTTATTTTGACTTCAAGGCACACATAACCAGCATGGCTACCACAGCATTCTGCAGCGATACACCATCCCATATGGTTTGTTCTTAGTGGGAGTATCATTTGTTTTTCAACAGGACAATGACCCAACACACCTCCAGGCCGTGTAAGGGCTATTTTACCAAGTAGAGTGATGGAGTGCTGCATCAGATGACCTGGCCTCCACCAAATCGAGATGGTTTGGGATGAGTCGGACCGCAGAGTGAATGAAAAGTGCTCAGCATATGTGGGAATTCCTTCAAGACTGTTGGAAAACCATTCCTGGTGAAGCAGGTTGAGAGAATGCCAAGAGTGTGCAAAGCTGTCATCAAGGCAAAGGGTGGCTACTTTGATTTGTTTAACACTTTTTTGGTTCATACATGATTCCATATGTGTCATTCCATAGTTTTGATGTCTTCACTATTATTCTACAATGTAGAAAATAGTAAAAATAAAGAGAAACCCTTGAATGTATAGGTGTTCTAAAAAAACTTTAGACCGGTTGTGTATATACAACATTAGGAGCATCGTCCTAATATTGAGTTGCACAACCCCCCTCCTCCCCTTTTGCCCTCAATTCGTCGGGGCATGGACTCTACAAGGTGTCAAAAGCATTCCACAGGGATGCTGGCCCATGTTCACTCCAATGTTTCCCACTGTTGTGTCAACTTGGCAGGATTTGGCATTGGTCCTCAAAAGGTTCTACAGCTGCACCATCAAGAGCATCCCGACTGGTTGCATCACTGCCTGGTATGGCAACTGCTCGGCCTCCGACCGCAAGTCACTACAGAGGGTAGTGCGTACGACCCAGTACACCACTGGGACCAAGCTTCCTGCCATCCAGGACCTCTACACCAGAGGAAGGTCCTAAAAATTGTCAAAGACTCCAGCCACCCTAGTCATACTGTTCTTTCTGCTACCGCACGGCAAGCAGTACCGGAGCGCCAGGTCTAGGTCACAGAGGCTTCGAAACAGCTTCTACCCCAAAATCCATAAGACTCCTGAACATCTAAATCAAATGGCTTCCCAGAATATTTGCATTGCCCCACCCCCCCCCCTCTCTTTTTTTACACCGCTGCTACTCTGTTATCATCGATGCATAGTCACTTTAATAACTCTACCTACAAGTACATATTACCTTAATTAACCTGTTGAGCATGAAAAACCGAGCAACCTTGCAGTTCTGGACACAAACCGGTGTGCCTGGCACCTACTACCATACCCTGTTCAAAGGCACTTAAATATTTTGTCTTTCCCATTCAACCTCTTAATGGCACCAATACACAATCCATGTCTCAATTGTCTCAAGGCTTAAAAATGCTTCTTTAACCTGTCTCCTCCCCTTTATCTATACTGATTGAAGTGGGTAAACTAACAGACCCAATCGAAGGGCTGATCGTTAAGAAGACAAAAGGGTACATGGACGAGCAAGTTTTAGTATTAAATCAAGTGGCCAGTGTGGCTTAGTGCAATTGTATTATAACAATCTTGCAAAATCCCCCAAACAAAGTTTACTTACAAAATACCCCAACTTTAATTTCCAAACAATTTGGTTCTTGTTTCCAAGCAACATTATTTAGTTCATAATCAGCATAGCTAGCTAATCTGTCCACGACAGAAGAACTAATAAGCAGAAAACAAAATGTTCATTTACTGGAAAAGTAGAAAATACTCCACCAAAGTCCTGCTACATCAAGTGATTATACTGAGTACCAACCAACTCATTTCCATACACCAGACAGCACTATGAAGCCTGCTGAGCCTCTGTTACCACATCCCAAATGGCACCCTATTCCCTATACAGTGCACTACTTTTGACCAGAGCCCTATAAAGGGAATAGGGTGCCATTTGGGATAGAGGTTCTGAGTTGACAGAACCAACAGCAAATTGGTCCCTGGATATTTAAGAACTTTTTTGTAATCTTATTTGGCTGCCACACAAACAAGAGATGATTCTAGCAACATAATTGTGTGAGATGAGAAGCCAGGCAGCCAAGACTAAGAATGAGTCCCAAATGTCACCCTACCCTTTTGACCAAAAGTAGTACACTATAAAGAGAATAGGTTTCATTTGGGATACAGAATAAAATATAAATAGTGCTTATACATGTCAAATGCCTATGGCCTTCTGAGGGAGCCGTGGATCTAGACAGACGGTCAGACGGAGCCCAAAGCTCAGACACTGACACACAGCCATCTTTTTCAACTGATCTACTGGGAGAAGTGTACGCACGCGCATGTGTCTGAGAAAGTGTGACCGATAATCACACAAATGGAGAGAAAAAAGGTTCAAATGTCTTACTGTTCACTAGGTTTACACAGTGACTGACATTCCAGTGCCCAAGACTCATTCTACATTCCAGCATACCCCAGATGCTAGAAAATTAGTACATGATATCATCATCTATCTAGTGGAGAGCCTTTGTTGCTGACCTATGAGTCAGCCAATGCATTAACCAATATGCCAGTGATGGGGATGAGTGAGAGAGAGCATCTCTCATCTAGCGTAAATTGTATGAGTCAAAGAAAATGTTGTACGAAGGTTTAGATCCAAAACAGTAACAGAGGAAGGATTGCCAACTGCATCACCACCATCTGGCATCACTATCATCAAACCATCATCGAACTGAAGTGGGTTGCCAGCAGAAACACCAGTCTTCACCATGAGTGGGCATACTCCTTCCACCAAAAAAAGGAAAATTCAAAAAAGCTACAATGGCATTTTGTTTTATTAATCTCCATAATTGTTCAGGGCCACAATGGAAATGTGTTTGACTTGGTCATCATCATTTGAAATCCATTGCGTCCACATGTGTGGTTGTAGCATTTCTCAATTGTCAAAGAAATTGTACAAAAATAAATGATTAACTGATATATTTGCATACCTTGAGAATGTTCTGGGTCTCCCCCCACTTGTTGGTCCACTCCCTGGTCAGTTCTAACACCTGTGGGAGAGCACAGAAGGGTTTACTACAAAGCAGGATAAATGAGTTAGCGGTCTAACTTTAATAAACAACCAGAAATAACTGTTGATTTTCTAATTAAAAAAGCTAAACGTATGCATTTCCAGTTGTTGAGAACAGATCTGTAGTCACAAAACATTGACATACAACATTTCATATTTGCAGAGAAACACATTCAGTGTTACATATACATATTACACACACACACACTTTAAAAATCGGCCGATTAATCGGTATCAGGGTTTTTGTCCTCCAATAATCGGTATCGGCGTTGAAAAATCATAAAATCGGTCGACCTCTAGTACATTCCACTAGGTACTGGCAGACACAATAGGCTACAGTGAATGTACCCAGCTTTAGAATGTGTATGACGATCCCAGCAGGAATAGAACCCAAGACCTTAGGAGTCACACTGACAAACATACACAAGTCAACCCAGGAACACTTCGTGTAGGCCTGAAAAGTGCACTCACTTTGACCTCATTCTTGTGAAGTTTCTCCTCCACCTTCAGTGTCTTGGAGAGATCCTGAGGAGAAAGGAGAGCCTGGCGAGGGAGAGAGGCCATACTGTATGAGCATTGTACTTCAACATACCCTTACATAATCTCCCACACACACACACACACACCTGGTTGCTTTGCTGGAGAGTCACATGTACAGATATTAGCCAAATGCTTTAACATACACACCCACCCTCCCCATCTACCTGGTTGTTCTTCTCCACTAGACGTTTCAGTCTGACAATCTCCTCCTGCAGTTTTCTGATGACTGTAACACTGCTGTCCTCGTTGACTGTCGGCTTGTTGAAGATGTTCTTAGCTCTGTTAGCATAGTGCAGCGTGCTCAGTGTCTCACTGTAGTTCACGTCAGCGGGTGAAAGAGCTGGGCGGGAACATTGACAGAAACACATCGCTTACTAAAAATCCCCTGTACAGGAGTTAAAGCAAATGATAATCCCATGACTGAAGCGTAAGACAATCTCAGATCAACTGTCTGGGGCCAAGTTAACAGTAGAAACACCACAAAAATCTGACCGTTTTCAATTTAGTAATTTTAATAACTTAATTTCAATAAAAACATACCTGTCCCTGACTTTTCCTAAATGTGTATTTTAGTAGTAGTAGTACTTTGAGATAAATACCCCAAAAATACAAAAACTTTTAGCATTTCTACCTCAAAATGACTGTATGCATATTAACAGTAAAAGAGCCAGGCGTCCACAAGTAACAATAGACCAGTTAAATAAATCCATTTAAAATATATCACAAATAAATGAAATAATATCTGGTTAAGGAAGGTCATAGATTTTTGTTTTCTTTAAATGATATTAAGACAATTTTATACCCATCAGACCACTGTCAATTTAATCTTGTCTTTAGGCTACATCTAATGTGTGTGAATTTAGTTTCAATATAGTTTAGGCGCAGTTTGGGTCAGGCATTAGCTGGGCAGACAACTACTGTCTTACAAGCAGAAAATACATTATCATCTTATTTTAGTATTCACTTATGCGCTTCTGGATCAATCAATACATTTTCTGTCTGATTACAATTTACATATATGTTTCATATATGACATATTTTAAACCTAAAAAATAGATTAATTTCACTATTTATTCTGGAATATTTACACAGTTGAAATATCAACAGTCAGGATGGCCATTCTAGTAGTTTAGGAAATCCGACACGCCGAGTGTTAACCTTCCCTTTCATGTAAAGAAAAAGTAATAACCATCATGTATTAAATTAGACTAATTCCAGTCCTTTTCAATATACATCTCCCCCCCCCCCCCAAAAAAACGAAATCAAATTGTAAATATCAATATAACGTAAATCTGTCGCAAAGAAGGATAACTAACTCGAGCCTGTATTTAATCAGCATCTGTGCTGTAATACCAAAGGAATACCCAAAGGAATACTATGAATATTCCCCACCAAATAGGTTACATTACTAGTTCCCCCTTATCAACATGTAAAGACGTCGCTTAGCGGCTTGGTGGAGGGAACAAAGAATGTGTTACACGGTGTAGTGTCAGAGGTAGGAATTAGATCAGTGGAATTCAAACTTTTTCAGTAGGGACACCATTTATTTCATGACCTCAACCCTTAATCTAATGGCAACCTTTAAAATCAGTACATTTCTATTTTTACATCAACAAGAACAATAACCTTCAATTCATTACATTTTCATCAAAATCAAGTCATCCAATAATTATATTTAACCAATGTTATTTTTCAATGTATTATTCTCAAAAAGTCTATATTGTCCATTATAATAATATGTACTCTTACTTATTTTTATAATTTTCTTAAATATAGGATTGTGACACCAATTTGAATACCACTGACTAAGATCAACCATACTTGCTATCATGATGGTCTTGGAGTTTCCTCCCAGGCTGTCTTTCAGGAGCCAGGTCAGAACAGAATCTCTGTAGGGGATGAAGAGCTGCTTCTTCCTTTTTCCCTTGTGGGAGCCCCCTCTATCTCCTCCTCCAGCCATACACAGACACAGAGCGGGAGACAGAGAAAAAGCCTGGTCAGAACAGTCTCTGTAGGGGATAAACAGCTACTTCCTCCTCTTCCCATGGTCTGGGACTGAGAGGCTTCACTTACTCCCTAATGCTCCAATTATATCAGCTAGGAGGACACACGCAGACAGAAAGAGGGGTTAGGACAAAGTCTTTATAGGGGGACAAAGAGCTGCTTTTTCCTCTTGGTAACCCCTCCAACTCCTCCTCCATGTAGAGACACACACAACACTGAAATAGAAAATTACACAAAAACATCCTCTCCAAAGCCAACTACAAAAGCATGTAAGAATATGCCACAAAACTGGGCAGATAGAAACGGAATCCTAAGTACATGTAGCTACCCCTTGTGCAGCAGACTGATTTTAAAAAATGTATCCTTATCCAGAGTCTAATTGGTGTTAACTTATTAATAGCCTTACTGAGTCTAAAATTGAGTAAGTTGTGTCATGGTTGGCATCAGGCATGTGGTGTGGCAGGTGCGTGTGTGTACCATGTCTGTGGCACTGGACATTTGAACGGTAGAATTTGTATTTAAAAATGGACATTGAGAAACGTACCGGACCCATATGCATTGGGGGCGTAACCTGATTAGTGCATCCAACAACAGTCGTCAGAAATCGCATTTAGAATATGGTAATTCCGCCTCCCGAGTGGTGCAGCGGTATAAGACACTGCATTGCAGTGCTTGAGGCACCACTACAGACAGCCGGCCATGACCGGGAGACCCATGAGGCGGTGCACAATTGGCCCAGCGTCATCCTGGTTATGGAAGGGTTTGGCCAGCATGTTCTTGTCCCATCACACTCTAGCAACTCCTTGTGGTGGGCCGAGAGCCTGTAAATGGACTTCGGTCGCCAGTTGTACTGTGTTTCCGCCGACACATTGGTGCGGCTGGCTTCCAGGTTAAGCAAGTAGTGTATCAAGAAGCAGTGTGGCTTAGCCGGGTCGTGTTTTGGAGGACCCAGGGCTCTCGACCTTCGCCTCTCCCGAGTCCGTACGGGAGTTGCAGCGATAGGACAGGACTGTAACTACCAATTGGATATCACAAAATTGGGGAGGAAAAAGGGGTAAAAAGTACAAACATTATTTTATTTTTTTTCTAATTTATCTGATGCAACATTCGTTTAGCTTAAAATGTTGATACAGGTGAATCTTCGTTCCATAATGCAATTGTCAAAAGCACAGCAAAGCGGTTTCATATGACAGAGATTAAAATATTGCTGTGTTTATAATGTGAAGAAACAATAGTGTATCAACATTTTAAGGCAAACGTTCTAATCTGCTGCATTTTTTTTGTGGGCATTTAGAAAGGGGGGAGATTTAATATGCAACAACTAACATAGGTTGCTAATACAGTGGGGCAAAAAAGTATTTAGTCAGCCACCAATTGTGCAAGTTCTCCCACTTAAAAAGATGAGAGGCCTGTAATTTTCATCATAGGTACATTTAAACTATGACAGACAAAATGAGAGAAAAAATCCAGAAAATCACAGTGTAGGATTTTTAATGAATTTATTTGCAAATTATGGTGGAAAATAAGTATTTGGTCACCTACAAACAAGCAAGATTTCTGGCTCTCACAGACCTGTAACTTCTTCTTTAAGAGGCTCCTCTGTCCTCCACTCGTTACCTGTATTAATGGCACCTGTTTGAACTTATCAGTATAAAAGATACCTGTCCACACACTCAAACAGTCACACTCCAAACTCCACTATGGCCAAGACCAAAGAGCTGTCAAAGGACACCAGAAACAAAATTGTAGACCTGCACCAGGCTGGGAAGACTGAATCTGCAATAGGTAAGCAGCTTGGTTTGAAGAAATCAACTGTGGGAGCAATTATTAGGAAATGGAAGACATACAAGACCACTGATAATCTCCCTCGATCTGGGGCTCCACGCAAGATTTCACCCCGTGGGTCAAAATGATCAAAAGAATGGTGAGCAAAAATCCCAGAACCACACGGGGGGGAACCTAGTGAATGACCTGCAGAGAGCTGTGACCAAAGTAACAAAGCCTACCATCAGTAACACACTACGCTGCCAGTGACTCAAATCCTGCAGTGCCAGACGTGTCCCCCTGCTTAAGCCAGTACATGTCCAGGCCTGTCTGAAGTTTGCTAGAGAGCATTTGGATGATCCAGAAGAAGATTGGGAGAATGTCATATGGTCAGATGAAACCAAAATATAACTTTTTGGTAAAAATTCAACTCGTCGTGTTTGGAGGACAAAGAATGCTGAGTTGCATCCAAAGAACATCATACCTACTGTGAAGCATGGGGGTGGAAACATCATGCTTTGGGGCTGTTTTTCTGCAAAGGGACCAGGACGACTGATCCGTGTAAAGGAAAGAATGAATGGGGCCATGTATCGTGAGATTTTATGTGAAAACCTCCTTCCATCAGCAAAGGCATTGAAGATGAAACATGGCTGGGTCTTTCAGCATGACAATGATCCCAAACACACCGCCCGGGCAACGAAGGAGTGGCTTCGTAAGAAGCATTTCAAGGTCCTGGAGTGGCCTAGCCAGTCTCCAGATCTCAATCCATAGAAAATCTTTGGAGGGAGTTGAAAGTCTGTGTTGCCCAGCAACAGCCCCAAAACATCACTGCTCTAGAGGAGATCTGCATGGAGGAATGGGCCAAAATACCAGCAACAGTGTGTGAAAACCTTGTGGAGACTTACAGAAAACATTTGACCTCTGTCATTGCCAACAAAGGGTATATAATAAAGTATTGAGATAAACTTTTGTTATTGACCAAATACTTATTTTCCACCATAATTTGCAAATAGATTCATAAAAAATCCTACAAAGTGATTTTATGGATTTTTTTTTTCATTTTGTCTGTCATAGTTGAAGTGTACCTATGATGAAAATTACAGGCCTCTCATCTTTTTAAGTGGGAGAACTTGCACAATTGGTGGCTGACTAAATACTTTTTTGCCCCACTGTATGACTAGGATTGTGCTTTTGGATACTGAACAATGAAAGAAGGTTTATATAAAATAATTGCCTCCACGGATATGGTCTGGTTTTGGCTAGGCTTCTTTGAAGCAAGACATGCCTCATAACATGTAATAAAATGTTCAGGTTTCAAAACAATTAAGTATATGTTTTCAAATGCATACTGCTCATTAGTGGTGTGAGACACGCTGATGAAGCTTGCCTTTCGTTGCCTTTGCATTTGCTATTTGAGATGCTGTAGCAGCAGCTCTCGCGCTGTCTGACAGATTTTCTGCTCAAAGGCTCTGTATCCTGTACCCGTGTGATAAATAAGATCCATAACGAATATACTTCACGCAAAACAATTTGCAAATTAACCTATAGACTGATAAGCATGAACAGTAATATGCATTTCCATCGAGTAGAATTTCCATGAATGAATAGGCTAAAAAGCATCATTTTGTAATTCGATTGTTTTTCTTCTCCCAGACAATTGATCAGCAGCAATTTTATTTATTGGCTTTACATTAAGAAAATATGTAATCGGCTAAAAGCCAGCTAACAGAAACCCTGGTGTGTGTGTGTCCTAAGCATCATTTACCAAGAGCAGAGATGACAATGCCCAGTGTGACCAGGGACTTGTTGATGTTGGCTCCTTCCTTCAGCCTGGCACCGGTGGCGCATGTGGCGTCAGCCCTCTCACTGCCCGCCAAATCTACCAGGTGGATCTTACTCACCATCTCACATGGCAGCTCTGCATCAAAACGAGCCTGGAGATGGGTACATACACTCAGAGCTGTTATCCATGGGAATGAAGGGAGGGAGAGAAGGATCAAAGCAAACCATCCATTTAACAGAGGGGAACTAACAATCAATACTGTGCTACTTAACATATATAGCTGGATGTGGCTCAAAGCAAACATGTTCAATACTAATATTGGACAAATTTACTTAATAAATGGACTAACTGGCTCTTGAGGGCTGGTCTTCAGTTGCACTCTAAGGCTATAAAATAATGTATTTACAAAATCAAGTGTCAACCACACACACCACTTGATAAGAAGGTTTTAAGCATGGTTGTGGGTTCAATTCCCTACAGGGATCACACAGTGACACAGAGAAACATTTTTATGACTCAATGAGATGAGATAAGATGCTTTGGATAAAAGTAGCATATATTGTCATTTTAATCAAAATAGATGTACTGAACACTTGGTCACTAACAGTGTGTGTGTACCTGTGTGAAGTTGATGGTGAAGATGGCATGCGAGCGGCTGCTAACATCGTTCATGCCCGTGCTCGACGTGGTGCGTTTGGCTTTCCCAGCATGCAACAGCTTCTCTATATCCTTGTAGTTCTGAACCAGGTGCTTCGACAGGTCTGTACACACACCCCAAGGAGTCACACCTGACACATCACATATGCGCTGACATGCTCAGATCCTGTTAGCCACTATGACCTGTCTGAGTTGGTTAGCATCATGTCTGTCTACGGCCCATACCAGTAGGAGAATCTCACTAGAGAAAGGAGCCTTGTCAACATAGAACTATACCCTTTCCAGACTTACGGAAAGTGCCGCCTTGAAAGCACCTCGGCTACGACATGTTTGTTTGTCTGCAAAGGTACACTACAGCTTTTTAAATGCCTGCCATGAAACCGCTGGAGATTGTTTCGAAGCGCCACTGAACAGCCATTTTACTTGTCTGTAAAGGAATGCCGCTTCTGGGACTAATGTCCATCACCAGAACTGTCAATTAAATAATCTCCAGCTGCCAGCACTCAGACCACTCTCCTAAAAAAAGGGATGCTAAGGCTCATTAAATACTGTGACTTAACAAGACATTTAGTAGAAATAAAACATCTAGCTACCATACCATAAAAAAATGACACTGCAGTAAAATCAGCAATTTCTAATGTGGTCAGGGAAACATACAAAACATTCTACGCCAGAGCAGAGATCTACTGTCTGAAAAAGTACAGTTGTTTCTGATGCAGAACTTTTTTTAAAATTCTCTTAAAGGTTATCAATTGCTGCTATCGACACATCACTGTACCGGCATTCAGTCTGTAACGGGTAATATAATGAATAGAATGGTCTTGGAATCTTTAACCCTGGTAATTTGACTGGTAAAGTCATGGGGAAACTCGTAATGGCTGCCTGGTATTGTGATGCAATCATTTCCATTCCTACTGGAATGTTCTATCAACTGATGCTGGATTGCCATGGTAATTTAGAATGGAATGTATTTTTGCAGTGTCAGTTGAGTTGACTCAACAAATCACAGCACAAATTGAAGTGTACACTTTCAGCTTTTACCTCCTATACTCAAAATGGCTGCCAGTCCACCCATTATGCCATCATTGACTTGACTGGAGATGCCATCTCTATTCATTGTATTTATATGCTTGTCAACATCAAGATTATATCACTGGTCTGTTCTTAATCAATGCGGTAGTATGGTTGTGAGAGAGGAAGTCTTACCCTCCACATACGGCCCATCCTTGGGGTGTTCTCTGACCTTGAGTCCTGACCCGTTCTCTGGGCTCTTCTTAGTCGTGAGAAGATCCTGCACATGCTCGTTATAGATCTCCAGGTAACTAACAGAAGAACACATTGAACATTTCACGTCACCATCGTCGGGCTGCAGAACAATCTACCGCAAGCTTCCTTCAGTAGCTAAATGTTCTAAAGAGGTTTGCTATTTGTGGTTTAAACTACTAGTCTTCATTCCACTATCACACCTCAGCGAATTACATCAGTCTGTGAAGACGTTAGAAAGCTACTCCATTTCCTGATGTCTGTTACACTGACATGGCTGCTTTCATTCAACCATAAGAATAATATCAACACAACTTATCACTAGATCCAAATCATCCACTGACATAAATGGTATTTTCAAGCTCATTTTCAGCTCACAGTTAACGAATTACCCAATTAAACCATGTCAGAAAAACACATTAAAATCCATGATTTTTCTCATTGATTGTTGTACTGACAGAGATTAAAGAGACACTAACTTAAAAGAAAATCATATTCACAGCCTGAACAGAGACTCTGTTC
This sequence comes from Oncorhynchus mykiss, assembly GCF_057628025.1. Lineage (NCBI taxonomy): Eukaryota > Metazoa > Chordata > Actinopteri > Salmoniformes > Salmonidae > Oncorhynchus > Oncorhynchus mykiss. Next base: position 35,359,489 of record NC_143044.1, on the reverse strand, counting down.
GTTTGTTAGCGAGAGGAAATGACAGTGAATGTTATTGCTCAGTTGTTTGGAAAACTCGAGTCAACGACCTGCCTACTTTAATGCTCACAATGATTTCTCTGTGAGCACACAAATGAAAGCTGAAACAACTTCCACCTGAATACATTTTAAAACGCCTAGATGACATTTATTGAATTACAATAGTTCTCACAACCCATTTATTCTGACAGTGGCTGGGGAAATGTTTTTATTTAGTCAAAAGCAAAAATAATTATTACTGACAGGAGAGAAATTAAATTACAGCGTTTCTTTATACTCATTGGCATAGACATACTGTATGCACTCTGTACTCCTCAATCATTCACAATGGGCAGAAGTCTATTAAGGCAGAAGCTTAAGGCTTGCCAGTCAGGTCAGCTACTGTAGCAATTAGCTCAGCTAGCCTTTCCTATGAGGATTGGCAGTCAGGTCAGCTACTGTAGCAATTAGCTCAGCTAGCCTTTCCTATGAGGATTGGCAGTCAGGGCAGCTAGCACTTCTCTATGGGGTTTGGCAATTAATTCAGCTAGCGGATAGCTAGCTATTATCCCTCAGACTTCCAGTTGGGGCATCCTCCACATATTGTTCTTATCTGCACTACTGGCTAAAAGTCTAGTCAGGTAAACGCAGCAAAAACAAATAGAGATGGCCGCACATGGTCCATTCCTCACTTGTCAGGTAATTAGGTACTTGTTAGAGAGGAGCTTAATTAATATGCCCTCCAGCCAAGACCATTGGACCACAGTGTCTGCCAGACGTATTTAAACTGCTACTGGTCCCCCAGAAGAAATCTGTACCTTGTAGCCATCTCTTGCGTCGCCATAAAATGTTCCGTGACAGCATCCTGGTTGTTGTTGTTTGTTGCTCAGCAGTGCTGACTCTTACCTGACCTCTGTGCGGAAGGAGGCCACATCCCCCTGGCTCTTCTCTGATATCTGACAGAACAGGCCTTCACAGATCCGTGGAATCAGACCAAAATCTCCCTGCAACAGTAGAAAGTATGACAGAGGACTTACATTTATATTTGCTAAACATACATACTGTAATTATATAATACCCTTCAGAATTATTTACATTTATTATAAATTAAAACTGTATTTGATTAACCTTAGTACTATCCCTGTTCACCATTAGAGGCTATGTGGTAAAACGTTTCCTATATTCCATCTCCTCTGTCCTGTACACACAGACTCATCCATTCAGGCAACTGCTTTAACAGCCTACAAATACCAACTAGCCAGGGCATCTAATGTGGAGTTAGCGTCACTGAGGCGTAACAGCACGTCGGTCCACTCTGATTTGTGATGTCCTGTCCTTGTTTCTAATTAGCACACACTGCAGATAGTGAATAATGTTATTAACAACCCTGTATGATTATCCTACATGTTGACAGCAGCTCTGCATGGTGCCGTTGACCTTGTATAAAAGTCTCCTGGTGGTTAGACAAGCAGAAAACTCATTAGCCTCAGACGGTCTGACTTGTGTACTGAGTGTTTCCTGTGCTGTGCAAGGAGAAGAGAGAGATCTGGGAGAGAGACTAAAGGGACGGGACTCAGACTCCTCCACTCATCACATTTTCTGATTAGTAGAGAGTAACAAATCAAATTTTATTTCACATGCGCTGAATTCAACAGGTGCAACATGCTTACTTACAAGCCCTTAACCAACAATGCTTTAAGAGGGAAAAAAAGTTACATTGAAAATAAGAGTAACAAATAAACAGCAGCAGTAAAATAACAATAGTGATGCTTTATACCAGTACAGAGTCAATGTGCGGGGGCACCGGTTAGTAATATGTACATTTAGGTAGAGTTAAAGTGACTATGCATAGCAAATAAACAGAGTAGCAGCAGCGTAAGAGGGGTCTGGGTAGCCGTTTAATTAGCCGTTCAGGAGTCTTATGGCTTGGGGTAGAAGCAATTTAGAAGCCTCTTGGACCTAGATGTGGCGCTCTGGTACCACTTGCCATGCAGTAGCAGAGAGAACAGTCCATGACAAGAGTGGCTGGAGTCTGACAATTTTTAGGGCCTTCCTCGTACACAGCCTGGTATAGAGGTCCTGGATGGCAGGAAGCTTGGCCCCAGTAAGATACTGAGCCGTACATACTACCCTCTGTGGTTTCGTGCAGTCAGAGGCTGAGCAGTTGCCATACCAGGCAGTGATGCAATCGGTCAGGATGCTCTCGATGGTGCAGCTATAAAACGTTTTGAGGATCTGAGGACCCATGCCATATCTTTTCAGTCTCCTGAGGGGGAATATGCTTTGCCGTGCCCTCTTCACAACTGTCTTGGTGTGTTTGGACCATGATAGTTTGTTGGTGATGTGGACACCAAGGAACTTGAAGCTCTCAACCTGCACAACTACAGCCCTGTCGATGAGAATGGGGACATGCTCGGTCCTCCTTTTCCTGTATTCCACAATCATCTCCTTTGTCTTGACCACGATGAGGGAGAGGTTATTGTCCTGGCACCACACAGCCAGGTCTCTGACCTCCTCCCTATAGGCTGTCTCATCGTTGTTGGCTATCAGGCCTACCACTGTTGTGTCATCGGAGAACTTGGTGTTGGAGTCGTGCCTGGCCATGCAGTCATGAGTGAACAGGAAGTACAGGAGGGGACTGAGCACACACCCCTGAGGTGGCACCGTGTTGAGGATCAGCGTGGCGTATGTGTTGTTGCCTACCCTTACCACCTGTGGGCGGCCTGTCAGGAAGTCCAGGATCCAGTTGCAGAGAGAGATATTTAAAAAATGGATACAATTGGTTCATTGAGGAAGAAAGTGTTTTTAAATTAGGAAAATTGGAACTTAAGGGTTTCTTACAGAATTGACTGAATTGAAATGGAATAATTGAAGGCAACACTACATAGAACTGCATATTATTTAATAGGATCTCTGTGGCAAACACTAACTCAACAAACAGCTCTGTGACAGGAGTGAATCAACAATAGTGCATATTATCATGGCTTCTCAAAAGTGACTTACTGGGCTTCCCATCATGGTATGAGACTTCCCTGATCCCGTTTGTCCATAGGCGAAAACACAGGCGTTATAACCATCAAACGCTGCCTCCAGGACATCACAGCCCAAGTCTTTAAACACCTGCAATGACACAGAAACATCATAGTGCAAGTCCTTAAACACCTGCAACTATATGCGCTGACCAACTGGCAAGTGTCTTCGCTGACATATTCAACCTCTCCCTCTCCCTCCCAAAATGTTTCAAGCAGACCACCATAGTCCCTGTGCCCAATAACACTAAGGTAACCTGCCTACAGTGGCTTGCGAAAGTATTCACCACCCTTGGAATTTTTCCTATTTTATTGCCTTACATCCTGGAATTATTTTTGGATGGTTGTATCATTTGATTTACACAACATGCCTACCACTTTAAAGATGCAACAGTTTTCTTGTGAAACAAGACAAAAAAAAACAGAAAATTGAACGTCCATAACTATTCACCCCCCTCCCCAAAAGTCAATACTTTGTAGAGTCACCTTTTACAGCAATTACAGCTGCAAGTATCTTGGGGTATGTCTCTATAAGCTTCGAACATCTAGCCAGTGGGATTTTTGCCCATTCTTCAAGGCAAAACTGCTCCAGCTCCTTCAAGTTGGATGGGTTCCACTGGTGTACAGCAGTCTTTAAGTCATACCACAGATTCTCAGTTGGATTGAGGTCTGGGCTTTGACTAGGCCATTCCAAGACATATACACGTTTCCCCTTAAACCACTCAAGTGTTGCATTAGCAATATGCTTAGGGTCATTGCCCTGCTGGAAGGTGAACCTCTGTCCCAGTCTCAAATCTCTGGAAGACTGAAACAGGTTTCCCTCAAGAATTTCCTTGTATTTAGCGTCCATCATTCCTTCAATTCTGACCAGTTTTCCAGTCCCTGCCGATGAAAAACATCCCCACAGCATTAGAGGTTGACCGATTAATTAGGCCCGATTTCACATTTTCATAACAATCGGTAAATCGGCAAATTATATTGCATTCCACAAGGAAACTGTGGCAGGCTGACCACCCATTACGCGAGCACAGCAAGGAACCAAGGTAATTTGCTAGCTAGCATTACACTTATCTTATTAAAAAAAACAATCAATCTTAACAATCACTATTTAACCTAGTAATATCATCAACCATAGCTTGTCCTGTGTTGGATATAATCAATGCAGTGCCTGTTAAATTTATCATCGAATCACAGCCTACTTCACCAAACGGGTGATGTTTTAACAAAAGAGCATTCGTTGCACTAATGTACCTAACCATAAACATCAATGGTTTTCTTAAAATCAATACACAGAAGTATATTTATTTAAACCTGTATATTTAGTTAAGAAATTCATGTTAGCAGGCAATATGAACTAGGTAAATTGTGTCACTTCTCTTGCGTTCATTGCATGCAGAGTCAGGGTATTTGCAACGGTTTGGGCAGTCTGGATCGTTGCGAAACAATTTGCCAGAATTTTACATAATTACATTGAAGGTTGTGCAATGTAAGAGCAATATTTAGACTTAAGGTTGCCACCGGTTCGATAAAACACAGAACGGTTCCGTATTTCACTGAAAGAATAAACGTTTTGTTTTCAAAATGATAGTTTCCCGATTTGACCATATTTGTTCTGTGTTTATTATATTAAGTCTATGATTTGATATAGTAGTGACTGAGCAGTGGTAGGCAGCAGCAGGCTCGTAAGCATTCATTCAAACTTTACTGCGTTTGCCAACAGCTCTTAGCAATGCTTGATTCCCAAGCTGTTCATAACTTCAAGCCTATCAACTCCTGAGATTAGGCTGGCAATACTAGTGCCTATTAGAACATCCAATAGTCAAAGGTATATGAAATACAAATGGTAGAGAGAGAAATAGTCGACACGTCATAATTCCTATAATAACTACAACCTAAAACTTCTTAACTGGGAATATTGAACCACCAGCTTTCATGTTCTGAACGAGGAACTTAAAATGTTAGCTTTTTACATGGCACATATTGCACTTACTTCGTTCTCCAATACGGTGTTTTTCCATTATTTAAACCAAATTAAGCATGTTTCATTATTTAAGACTAAATAGATGTTATTTATGTATTATATTAACAAGTGTTCATTGTTCATTCAGTATTGTTGTAATTGTCATTACAAATATATAAAATAAAAATTGGCCGATTAAATCGGTATCGGCTTTTTTTTTGGTCCTCCAATAAATCGGTATCGGCTTTGAAAAATCAGAATCCGTCGACCTCTACACAGCATGATGCTGCCACCACCATGCTTCACTGTGGGTATGGTGTCCTCGGGATGAGGTGGTGTTGGGTTTACGCCAGATATAGCGTTTTCCTTGATGGCCAAAAAGCTACATTTTAGTCTCATCTGACCAGAGTACCTTCTTCCATATGTTTGGGGAGTCTCCCACATGCCTTTTGGCGAACACCAAACATGTTTGCTTATTTTTTTTTCTTTAAGCAATGGCTTTTTTTCTGGACACTCTTCTGTAAAGCCCAGCACTGTGAAGTGTACTGCTTAAAGTGGTCCTATGGACAGATACTACGCTGTGGAGCTTTGCAGCTCCTTCAGGGTTATCTTTGGTCTCTTTGTTGCCTCTCCGATCAATGCCCTCCTTGCCTGGTCCGTGAGTTTTGGTGGGCGGCCCTCTCTTGGCAGGTTTGTTGTGGTGCAATAGTCTTTCCATTTTTTAATAATGGATTTAAAATGGTGCTTCATGGGATGTTCCAAGTTATTGATATTTTTTAGAACTCAACCCTGATCTGTACTTCTCCACAACTTAGTCCCTGACCTGTTTGGAGAGCTCCTTGGTCTTCATGGTGCCCCTTGCTTGGTTGTGCCCCTTGCTTAGTGGTGTTGCAGTCTCTGGGGCCTTTCAGAACAGGTGTGTGTATATACACTGAGATCATGTGGCACTTAAATAAAGTCCACTTGTGTGCAATCTAACTAGTTATGTGACTTCTGAAGGTAATTGGTTGCACCAGATCTTATTTAGTGGCTTCATAGCAAAGGGGGTGAATACATGTACATGCACCCCTTTTCCATTATTTTTTTAAACAAGTTATTTTTTTCATTTCACCAATTTGGACTATTTTGTGTATGTCAATTACATGAAATCCAAATAAAATCAATGTAAATACAGGTTGTAATGCAACAAAATAGGAAAAAGACTGACCCGTAGCACAAACATCTGTAGCCATGAAGTGCTTTGAAAGGCTGGTCATGGCTCATATCAACACCATTGTCCCAGAAACACTAGACCCACTCCAATTTGCATACCGTCCCAACAGATCCACAGATGATGCAATCTCTATTGCACTCCACACTGCTCTTTCCCACCTGGACAAAGGGAAAACCTTTTTGAGAATGCCATTCATTGACTACAGCTCAGCGTTCAACACCATAGGGCACTCAAAGCTCATCACTAAGCTAAGGACCCTGGGACTAAACACCTCCCTCTGCAACTGGATCCTGGACTTCCTGACAGGCCACCCCCAGGCTGTAAGATGACGTAACATCTGGCAAGCTGATTCTCAATCAATCAAATTTATTTGTAAAGCCCTTCTTACAACAGCTGATGTCACAAGGTGCTGTACAGAAACCCAGCCTAAAACCCCAAACAGCAAGCAATGCAGGTGTAGAAGCACGGTGGCTAGGAAAAACTCCCTAGAAAGGCCAGAAGCTAGGAAGAAACCTAGAGAGGAACCAGGCATCGGGGCCCCCTCAGGGGTGCGTGCTCAGTCCGCTCCTGTACTCCCTGTGCACTGATGGCCAGGCACGACTCCAACACCATCATCAAGTTTGCCGATGACACAACAGACCTGATCACAGACGAGACAGCCTATAGGGAGGAGGTCAGAGACCTGGCCGTGTGGTGCCAGGACAACAACCTCTCCCTCATCATGATCAAGACAAATGAGACGATTGTGGACTACAGGAAAAGGAGGAGCAAGCACGCCCCCATTTTCATCGACGTGGCTATAGTGGAGCTTCAAGTTCCTTGGTGTCCACATCACCAACAAAATAACATGATCCAAGCACACCAAGACAATCATGATGAGGGCACTGTTACGTACTAATTCTCAGAGTAAAAACTCAACTGACACTATGAAAGCTTAACCAAGTTTATTCTTCCCAGAGGATCAATACAGCTGCATTAGACAAAGACATTGTTCACACAAGCACTGATATTTAACCCTTTCTCTTAGGCCGAGTCTCCTCCTACACATCTGAACAAACATTGCGTCTTTACTGCTAGGCAGGACAAAGTAATACGGCCATAAACGTACTTCTCCCTTAATGTAACCTGACCGGATCTCGACCCCCCCGCCCTCATCACTAATCCATGGCTCTCTCCCCTTATCAATGTCTGCCACATGTGATCGCTTCCCTGCACTCAATATTTCAATAGGATACCTGATATAATGCAAACATTACACATTACCCTCTCTCAGAACCCAACAGCACGACAAAACCTATTCCCCCTCAGAAGACTGAAAAGATTTTGCATGGGTCCTCAGATCCTCAAAAGGTTCTACAGCTGCACCATCGAGAGCATCCTGAATGGTTGCATTACTGCCTGGTATGGCAACTGCTCAGCCTCCAACTGCAAGGCACTACAGAGGGTAGTGCGTACGGCCCAGTATATCACTTGGAGTCAAGCTTCCTGCCATCCAGGACCTCTATACTAGGTCGTGTCCGAGGAAGGCCTTAAAAATTGTCCGATTCTAGCCACCCTAGTCATAGACTGTTCTCTTTGCTACCACATGGCAAGCGGTACCGGAGCGCCAAGTCTAGGTCTTCTAAACAGCTAAACAAGCCACAAGACGTCTGAACATCTAATCAAATGGCTACCCAGATTTTTTGCACTACCCCATCTTTAATTATTTATTTTTTAAACTTTTTTTTTAGGGCATTTTATTTTAAACTGCATTGTTGGTTAAGGGCTTGTAAGCGCATATTCAGCGCATATGACAACATTTGATTTGATTTTGATTTGGTTTTAGGTACAGAGTATGCAATGGTTCGGGACAGGTTCACAAGAGTTGGTCTTACTTCAACATGTATAGTATTATATACAGCCTCAGACAGTGCATGGTGTACAAAACACTGGAATCTTAGTAGACAGTGGTGAGAGAGGAGCATAGAGGTGTCCTATATGTAATTATATGGGGTGCAACAGTGATGGGGGTGGTTGAAGAGGGCCCTGGGGGTGAGAGGAGGTGAAATAGGGGTTAAGCCTGAAGCATGTGTGAAAACAGGGTGAGTTCAGTCAGTATCTGAGGGTTCTGCTCTAGAGTACATAGAGCTTGAAGAACATCACTGCAGGACTCAAGTCTGGAGCTGAAGATAAGAGATGTACAGTCTCTTCTCGATGTACAAAAGAGAACACACACACCACAGAGTATAGCTAATGAAGTTGTAACCAACAGCTAACCACCTGGCTTGAGAGTGGCTGCAGGTTTAGAGGTGTGTGTGTGTGTTCTATACCTTCTCCTGAGGCACAAAGTTGGGGCTTCCGACATCCGTAGAATCGTAGGAGAAATCATAGGAGAACGACTGTCTGCCTCTGTCCTTCAGCCCAGTGCCAGGGGTGCCTTTGGAAAGGTGCTACAAGCATAATAGATTAGATTAATTTATAAAACAGGAGGGGTATTGTTATTTTAGTCATTGTGCAACATGTCATCCTCCTTCTAGAGCCTTTAGTTGTTCCAGATATTTGTACATTCTCTCTTAAAACATTGTCTGTTCTTTGAATATATAAAAAGACATATGTAGCATTGACATTAATCAATAATTCACCTTTTTGTTGCAGTCTATAGAAGTGGTGCTCCCCTCCATGTGGATAATGACCTTCGCAGACACTTCCTTTTCTCTGTGAAATTAATGTAGAATTTTGAGCAGTTTACTTGAAGTCAGTCAGGCTGTTTTATGTAGAAAACTGAATACAATGCCCAATGTAGGCCTACAGCCAATTGATTGTTAGTGCCTTGATAAATACAGTCAGTGTCGTGATGATAATTTACTTGAATCAGAAATGCCCCTCTTATCAGGTAATTAGATTTTGAACTGTGCAGTTATTCTTTGAAAAATCACCATTGGACTTCAAAATGTTTAGTGTGAATCATGACTATATCAAAACGTATGCCTTGGCCACAAATACCCCTATAGGATGAGTCAACAACATTATTTGGGTAGGAGTTACAGAATATGAACATATGAGATAGTAACTGAACAGTTTCCACTTATACGGTTTTCAAAATGCCGCTCCATGTACCCAAGAGAAGAATAATAAGTCATGTCAAACTGTGTAGAAGTGCTGGAAATACTGGTCATTAACGTTGCCATAATGCGTATTGACTGACTCCATCAGTATACAGACCTCTTGATCAAAGGTCTTACACGGACAGCCACACGCACTGACGCCATGGCACAGCGCACTTTCGTCCAAGTCACCTGAGAACTGCACCGTGTCAGTCACATACGTAGCTACAATCCGTTAACTTTGAAATGGCAACATACTGATTCAGTTTTAATAGCTGTGGGAAACTTACTCGTGTGCAGGCCTCTCTTCCAATAGTTTACTTCTCAGAAAGGACTGATATCAACTTGATTAACTGCGCGATGCAGCTGCTGCAACTGTGCTTGTCCCCGTCTGCACAGACTCACCGCTAGGTGGCTCTACCTGATTTGAGTTCATAGGATTTGGGCTACAGTCTTCCACGGGCATGTCAAGAAGATATTCCGACACAGATAGAACAATGAGACAGATATTTAATCGGATGTATAAATGTGAAGCATCCACTTGTCGTTTCCACTCACTACCTTTATATGGTGGCTGGAGAAGATGGAGTGAGATGTTTTGTGGACGAAATTCTGGCAAATGTTCTCATCGATGAAACATTTGATCTCAACAGTTTTCTGCTCCCAAAACTATAATTTATTACGAACAGAGTGGACAAAGTTTTGTAGTCTTTACCCTTTGCCATAGGTTTAAAAAATTGCGTTGTTTATCGCACACGCGCATTTTAGAGTAGGCGTTCCCTAAAGCCAAATACATGCTAGAACGCTGCAATAGGATCTTGCTAGCCAAGTTGCGCTTGCTCGTGCTTGGCTCTGTCCCCTTCATTGTTCTGCCTACTATGACTAATTTGTTCCCATTGAAAACGACAGGCTGTGGATAGCCAGGCTCAGCAAGGGAAGATTCTGCAAATGGAAAAGCTTAATGGGAAGAAGATTAAAAGCAATGTACCTCAAATCACATTTTATTTGTCACATGCGCTGAATACAATAGGTCTTACAGTGAAATGCTTACCTTATCTATGTCCATAGATGATATTAAAGAAAATGTACAGATAGGATTCCTTAGTTTCAATGTTTGAGAATTTGTCCCATTGTCACTGACTTTGAGTAAAGCCAGAGTTTCTATGTATGTGGAGGGAATAAGTTATCCCTAAATATTTCTAAATCTAAAAGCATTGTATTTGAAACAAAACACTCACTAAACCCTAAACCTCAACTATATCTTGTAATAAATAATGTGGAAATTGAGCAAGTTGAGATGACTAAACTGCTTGGAGTAACATTAGATTCTAAACTGTCATGGTCAAAACATATTGACGCAGTCGTAGCAAAGATGGGGAGAAGTCTGTCTATAATAAAGCGATGCTCTGCCTTCTTAACAACACTATCAACAAGGCAGGTCCTACAGGCCCTAGTTTTGTCACACCTCGACTACTGTTCAGTCATGTGGTCAGGTGCCACAAAATGGGAAAATTGCAATTGGCTCAGAACAGGGCAGCATGGCTGGCCCTTGGATGTACATAGAGAGCTAATATTAATAATATGCATGTCAATCTCTCCTGGCTGAAAGTGGAGGAGAGATTGACTTCATCACTACTTTTATATATGAGAGGTATTGACATGTTGAACACACCGAGCTGTCTGTCTAAACTGCTGGTAGACACAGCTCCGACACCCATGCATACCCCACAGTCCCCAAGCCCAGAACAGACTATGAGAGGCACACCATACTACATAGAGCCATGACTACATGGAACTCTATTCCACATCAAGTAACTGATGCAAAAATACCTTATGGAACAGCGGGGACTGTGAAGCAACACAAACATTGGCACAGACACATGCATATATACACACACACACACACACACACACATACACACACATACACACACACACACACACAATAACATACGCACTATACATACACATGGATTTAGTACTGTAGATATGTGGTAGTGGTGGAGTAGGGGCCTGGGGCACACCGTGTGTTGTGAAATCAGTGAATGTATTGTGTTTTAAAATTGTATAAACTTCCTTCATTTTGCTGGACACCAGGAAGAGTAGCTGCTCCTTTGGCAGCATATTAAATACAACAAAAAAAAAATGTTTTAAATGCCAAAGAATGGGACATGAAGCTGCTCAGTGTAAAGGAAAGAAAAGATGTGCCAAGTGCAGAGAGGAACATGATTACGGTGAATGTGGAAGCAATGTGAAGGTTAAGTGCTGTAATTGTGGGGGAGAACACAGTGCAGCATTTGGTGGATGGCAGGTGCAGAGAGAGGTTAGAGATTTTCAGAGATATAGGATCAGTCATAATATGCAGAGGCTGTAAGACAGATTGGTAGAACTACAGTGCGGACTGATGGAGCTTACATGGATGTACCTGGAGTAGCAACTGTAGTCAGTGCTTCTACTGGTCTTGGCATGGTTTTGAGGCCTGCTCATAAAATCTTGAACTCATGAATGTGCAGTGTCAAATGACACTTTGATAATTAATAAAGTTGACTTCATAGCTTTAATTGGTAAGGTTATCAATACGACTCGGTTGTGGAAAGCAGAAATGCCAGGATGAAGGTTATTGTGGAGATGGCAAAAGAGATATTGTGGGTAACATACGTTACTGTTGAAATGGCTGCTGACATGCTGAACACTCCTAAGGGTGGATTATTTTCAGCATAATATAGATCAAGTTTAATGGGGTTGGGGAGTTTTTTGGGGGAGAGAGTGTGGTAGAAGTTAGTAGGGATTTATTTGGTTTAGAATTTTCATGGTAGTATAGAATTGGGCAGATCATGATTGATCGGACATTCAAGCACAGTAGGTGACGGCATGCACTTTAAACATTTATTTGCAGTCTGCCATGATATCATAGAAGAAGAAAAAGAAGAAAAAGAAGAAGTGCTGTGGTCTGTCTTGGGTTAGTTATAAACACCTTTGATCCCAAAAAATATTTGAGTTTTGAAACTGCAGTCAAAGTGCAGTAACTGCAGTCGACTATGGTATTTTGGACGCGGTAATTGCAGAATAACTCTAGCAGTACTCTAAAATCAATCAAAACTGGTATTTTGGACGCAGTATTTGTCGCATACTGCAGTTATACTACACTCTGTCTGCAATCTTTTTTCGTAATGGAGCTTTTGTCAAATTAAAGTCAGATTTGACTTTTCACAGCAGGTTAAGAGAACTTAGGGAGTAGGTTATGATAATACATGTAGCAGGTTTAAGAGAATTAGGTAAATGTTTAGAAAAGGTTTAGGGTTAGTTAAAATCCCCCCAAATTCTACTTTTGACGTTCATTTGACTAAAGCTGGATCCCTTAAGATTCCTGTTTTTTTGTGATGCTCGTCGTTTGGTGCAACGCAGACAGGGTGGCGTGAGTGGTGAAAAAGAAGAATCGGTCTGTCCTTTTCAGTTTTGATGTTGAGTCTTTGCCTGACATAGTGATGGTAGGATATATAAGTTATCCCGTGCAAACTTTTGTGCCCAATACATTAATTTGTTACAGGTGTAAAGCTTATGGGCATGTCACAGCAGTATGTAGGGAGGTTCCTAGGTGTGAGAAGTGTGCAGAAGGGCATGAGACAAAGGAATGTGTAGCACTGGGGAAAGTAGTGGTATGTGTTAATTGTAGGGGTGTCCAAGGGGCTGTGGATCTAAAATGTCTGGTCAAGAGAGGCAGGTTGAGGTTTCCAGGGTTAGAGGAGTGCAGAAGTTGTCTTATGCTGAGGCAGTGAAGAAAGTTAAGGTGGTGGTGGCAGCTGCAGAGAGGTATTTGGGCTTGCGAGACTTGACGTCAGAATAGTTACAGGCTGTGTTAAGTGGTGATGTCCCATCCTTTCAAGCTGTTGGCCTTAGGTAGAACTAAATATATTTAAATAGTGGAGTAGGTTGGTATGTTTAGATGTTAGGGTATTTGTTGATTTATTTAAAAAAAGACTCAAGTGAAGTATAAGGGAGTTATACTCCAGTGTAGTAGGTGGCGGAAATCCTAAATGTATTTGATGTAAACCGCTGTTGAACCTCAAAGAAGAAGAAGAAGGAGCTGGATCCCTTCTAGCAATGACCGGTTTCCACTGGTCTTCCCATGATGCAACGCACTGAGTGGAATTTTTCAAAACGAGTCAGCGATGGCGGAACAAACAAACAGGGAGGTGGTCACCGGGAGCGTAGAGACAACGAATACATTCACAAATGATCACAACCTCCGATCAAAAATGTGTCTCCCAACTTCGCAAGGAAAAGGGATCAACATACACATTAAATCCGACACCAAATGTTACGTCGCGAGCCGGACAAACGACTTCTCAGACGAACAGTCAGCTACGGAAACCTCGGGGCGACTATCCCAGGAAACACCGACAACAACAAGCAAATGTAACACACCAAACAGCTCAAAGTCAGATGAGATTAACTCCAAAGATATCGTAGTAACCACGGAAAATAAGGAAAACTACATCATCTCCTGTGTTTCTGATGTTGGTCTGTCTCTCTTCTATTCCTATTCACTTGCGCATGATGTTCACGTGTTGCTATTCGTAGGTAGCTGCAGTACTTGTAGCTACGATATCTTTCTGTGTCCATGATAAATGTATCATACGTCAGTCAGCCAGGTCATACGCATGATATGTCAGGAGATCAATACTTTGAAACAGCTGTAGAAATGTTTTTCTGTAGTAAAATAAGCTTATTGAACCAACAACACTTATGACAGCCTAGTCTCTGACTGGTTGCCTGCCACCATGGTGGCTGTCATTAGTCTCGGAAACCCAGAACCTATCTCCTAAAAAGTTATTTAACAGTATGTTATTTGACAGTGATATGCTCAAATTCTGAGGTGGACCTATCAGATGATTATATTGTGTTCTATCCACAGATCCGTCATCTGCAGGCAGTACCTGTCAGGTTATCACTGAGACCAGCAGCACAGACACAGCCACCACTCTCCTCCCTCTGACCCCCTCCAAGCAGGCTGAGGCTGACGATGCAGAGACGCTACGGAGGGCCAGGGAGGAGGGCAGTGTGGAGGTAATGTTCCCAGGTTTGGTCACACAGGAGGGCTGCTGCCGCTTCGTCAGTGAGATACTGAAGTGTATCCTTTACCAAAGACAACAGCTGCCCATGACCTATGACCAGCTGGTTTACTCTCAGAAGAGACAGCAAGCTGCCATGCAGGTGAGTGTTGGGCAGTGATGCTTCCAACGTTCTCAACCATGTTTCTCTCACTACTTATTTAACATCAATGACTGTTTTCCCTATTTGTCTTTCTTTGACTCCTTTTTTCATCTCTTCTCACCACCTTCTCAAAATGCATTGGAGAAGGTCGGAGGGGATGAACCCTGGGAACCTCCTGCAATACAGATTTATTCCAACCGAATAAATACTGGCTGCTATAATAGCCCTACTCCTAGCAGTGTTGTCTAGGATCTATGAGTTGCTGTTTGACCCCAGGCCCTCTCTCTTCCTCTTTCCCCCAGAATGAGGAGGCAGTGGGCTGGAGGCCCGGTCAGTCCACTGTAGAAGGCCTGGACTGGAGGAGGTGCCAGCGTACCCTCCAAGACCTTGAGCAGGTGCTACAACAACTGGAAGTGCTCTTCTCCCTCTCCCTGGTCCCCCGTGTGCTCCTCCTGCTCGGCGGCTCCCTCCTCCTTCCCAAAGAGCTGTACGAAGTCAACATGGAGGATGTGATACTAGCCACCGGCGACCGGAGCCTACGCGTCTCCTCGTGTCTGCGCCAAGTCTTCCGCACGCTCTTCGTGGCCGACCTGTTGTCTGACGCTAAACCTGTCCGGCTCACAGCCACGACGGTCATGGTTCTGGCCCACAGGGACTGTGGCGTGGGGTGGTTCCGGCCCAAGCTGGATTTCAAGGTCCCCACACGGGTGAAGAGCCAGGTTATTTCTCTGTCTTGTGACCCCAGTCGTGTCTCTGGGTCTGGGGTGTCTGAGGGAGGAGGGCAGACTGCCTGGCAGGACTATGTGTGGTTTCAGGCCCCCTTGACTATCAAAGGCTTCAGCAAGTGACATACAAGGTACAAGGAAGGTACTCTAACCCACAGCCATAGTATAGTATGAGATGAGACAAGGTCCTGTATTCAGAATCTGAAAGTAAGAGTGCTGATCTAGGATCCGGTCCCCCCGTCTATATAATCCTACTCTTACTGATCTGAAGGCAAAACTGGGCCCGTCTTTATGAAGTGTCTCCGAGTAGGAGTGCTGATCTAGGTTCAGTTTGACCTTTTGGATCACAATGACTAACATTATATGGACCTAGGGCACATGATCCTAGATCAGCTGTGAATATGGACCTGTGTAAACGCAGCCCAAGTGTTGACTGAGCGGATTTGCACATTTGCCATACCTTTCTCTCTCTCAGGGACCCCTGTCTCTCTGGCTGCGTTTACACAGGCAGTCCAATTCTGATCTTGTTTTCACTAATTGGTCTTTTGACCAGATCAGCTCTGAAAAAGATATCTTGTGAAATGTAAAAATTGTCAATTGTGCTGCCTGTGTAAACACAGCATATGTAACCCTTAGCCTAGTCCAGGGACTGTGTTTTTATTACAATTCATATGAAAAACTTTCGGGATCTGTACAGCATGATTTTTTTAATGAATTATGTTGTCTTTTAGCTGTGTATTTACTTTTAGCTTGGCTATGTGCTGTAATGAAAGCAGTGTTGGTGCTTTTACTGTGTATAATATAGCCTTCTAAAAAATGTTATGGACAGTATGCCTACTTTTCATCTGGTTGAGACGCAACACTGGCTGTACCTATACTGTACATTGACGTGTCTTGGTTTTCAATTGCTTAAAAATGGAGGTCTGAAACAATTATTTTGTAAATATACAGTGTGTATGTCAGTTTTAGCATGATCACTAAATTATTTCCGATTCATTTGAATTGTACACATCTGCAGCTAAAAGCTGAATTATAGTATACATCCCAGGACTCGACTTAAGCTGTGTCCGGGTTATTCTGGGAAACCAGCCCCACCAATATTAGACACTACAAAAGACTTAACAAGCCAGACATTACAGGGTTGTCACAATAGACATGATTACAGCAGTAGTGCATTATTACAACAAGGACAAGAGGAAAGAGCTGAAACATCTGTGATTATGTTGCTTCCACAGTTCTTGTTCAATCTGGCAGACATTTGTAACCTGAATGTGTTAGTGCTGGTCAATTATGTTTTGACTGATAGTGCACATTATCAAATGACTAAGCCTTATTCATATTACATTGATCTTAAATTATAATAGCATTGTTTGACAGAGTATTTCAAATATTGACTTGATAAGACAGTTTGATTTTGAGTTTTGATAACAGTATAAAATGGTTTTAGAGAAACTTGGACTATTAGTAGTTAGTTGTGCACCTCTGTGAGAACACTAAGTTCCTGGAGTTCTGTTGGCTCTCTTCCTGGCACTTGGCTGGAGAGTGCAGTGTACACACCTGGGTTGTGTTCATTACATACCAAACCCATGTCCCACCCCTTCCCCTGACAGTCCCAAACGCTTCCTACTCTCTTCCTTGGCCCTAACCCTTAATTTCTGCAGATCTTTATTAAGGTGTCAGCAAATATGGTGTCAGCTTCACCACTGCACTTCTTATACCTATCCAGAATCTACAGAACTGCAAACATCGACGGGTTTGTGGTAGGGAGCAATTTGGGACTGGCTGTTGTTGCATCAGCCCTAAAACAACTTTACCTTCCTAACAAACTGCAGCAGGTCGTCGGCCAAGAGCCGTGCCTCTTCCAAGGCAGCGAAGTGGCTTCCTTGGGGGAAGTAGGACTAGATGTTCCTGAACCTGGGGCACAGGCATTATCTCATTAAGGAATGTCGCTAAGCCTGTAGGCACATACTGTACACCATCTTCCTGAGGACACGAGAGAGAACAAACACTGCAAAACAATTACATTTTATTCACAGCAGACATTCATTTAGAAGGCTCTCTTTCCCAGGGTGAATTAGAATCAGTCCATTCAACTAAAGTAGGTCAAACAACCACTTAGAGACCCTCATTATTGGGAGCCTGCTATCTTAACAAAGCAAGCATGATTAGGGCTCTGTAATTCAGTTGGTCATGGGTTCAAGTCCTGCAAGGATCACATACAACTACAAATGTACAGTAAGTTACTTATGGCATATTAAGTGGCATTACTGTTTCCATTAAACAGGTATTAAATGACAGGCCCTGTAGAGAGAAAGCCAACAGCCTCATGTCATTGTGGAGCACTGTGCCGCAACACAAACACTTACTCATTATCCAGTCTGTTCTCGATGTTGGTCTTGAGGGTCTCTTTGTAGAACCTCATGGTGGAGATGATGGAGCCGGTGGTCCAGTAGATCATGGTGTTGGTCAGCAGGTAGTCCAGGGTGAACTTCATAAAGACAGGAAAAAGAAAGGACCAATCAGCAGCTCTGACAACAGGAAGAATGCTGCATCTGAAATGCTACTCCATTGTCTATATAGTGATCTCCAACAATTGTTTACAGACAGATTATTTCACTTGTCACAATTCCAGTGGGTCAGAAGTTTACATTCACTAAGTTGACTGTGACTTTAAACAGCTTGGAAAAATCCAGAAAATTATGTATTGGCTTTAGAAGCATCTGATAGGCTAATTGACATCATTTGAGTCAAGTAGGTGTACCTGTGGGTGTATTTCAAGGCCTACCTTCAAACTCAGTGCCTCTTTGCTTGACATCATGGGAAAATCAAAAGAAATCAGCCAAAAATTGTAGACCTTCACAGTCTGGTTCATCCTTGGGAGCAATTTCCAAACTCCACGTATCTCTGTACAAACAATAGTACGCAAGTATAAACACCATGGGACCACGCAGCCGTCATATCGTTCAGGAAGTAGTCACGTTCTGTCTCCTGGAGATGAACATACTTTGGTGCGAGAAGTGCAAATCAATCCCAGAACAACAGCAAAGGACCTCGTGAAGATGCTGGAGGAAACGGGTACAAAAGTATCTATAGCCACAGTAAAAACGAGTCCTATATTGACATAACCTGAAAGGCCGCTCATCAAGGAAGAAGCCACTGCTCCAAAACCGCCATAAAAAAGCCAGACTGCGGTTTGCAACTGCACATGGGGACAAAGATCGTACTTTTTGGAGAAATGTCCTCTGGTCTGATGAAGCAGGGACTATGGTAGTCTGCTTGAAACATGTAGGTATTACAGTCTCGGTCAGGGAGAGGTTGAAAATGTCACATCTGCTCCCACTACGCCCTCTGGTGTCCATCCGGTTTTGTCATAACCTTCTGTCTGTCTGTCTGTCTGTGTGGTTGGAGACAGGTGTGCTGGAGTCAGAGCAAATCCCTACCAGCTGCACATCGTCCCATAATCAAGACCTCTACATAAACTCATTCCTGCCATTTCCACGCTGCCAGATCGTAATCTCTGATCAGTCAGTAATGATTCTAGCCTTTTGTCTTAGCTCTTCATCCCGGTTTCCTCTGCTGAGTCCGCTCTTGGGTGGGTGGGTGGGTGTGTGTGTGTGTGTGTGTCCCCCCCCCTTCGCTCATCATAACAGAAAATGTCTGTGAAGACACTTGTCAGTTGGTCCGCGCATGCTTTCAGTACACGCCCTGGTAATCCGTCTGGCCGCGCGGCTTTGTGAATGTTGACCTGTTTAAAGGTCTTGCTCACGTTGACTACCGAGACCATTATCACACAGTCGACCAGAACAGCTGGTGCTCTCGTGCATGCTTTAGTGTTGCTTGCCTCGAAACGAGCGTAAAAGGCATTTTTCTCGTCTGGTATGCTCGCGGCTGGGTTTTCCTTTGTAGTCCGTAATAGTTTTCAAGCCCGGCCACATCCGACGAGTGTCAGAGCCGATGTAGTACGATTCAATCTTAATCCTGTATTGACACTTTGCTTGTTTGACGGTTCGTCTGAGGGCATAGCGGGATTTCTTATAAGCGTCTGGATTAGTGTCCCGCTCTTTGAAAGCGGCAGCTCTAGCCTTTAGCTCGATGCGGATGTTGCCTGTAATCCATGGCTTCTGGTTGGGATATGTATGTACGGTCACTGTGGACGACGTAGTCAATGCACTTATTGATGAAGCAGGTGACTGAGGTGGTATACTCCTCAATGCCATTGGATGAATCCCGGAACATATTCCAGTCTGTGCTAGCAAAACAGTCCTGTAGCATCTGCCTGGGTAATAGCATCTGAATTTTACAATTACATTGGTGAGCAGGGTCTCGTGACATTTCATAAGTGTTTTTCAATTATGTATTTAGCTGTACAACCAGGCAAACAAGACTGGGTAAGCCAGTCGGCAGGTGAGTATTGAGACAGTAACCGAAAGGTTACTAGATCGAATCCCGAGCTGACAAGGTACAAATTTGTCATTCTGCCCCAGAACAAGGCAGTTAACCCACTGTTCCTAGGCGGTAATTGTAAATAAGAATTTGTTCTTACAGTTTTTCTCAGTCGCTTTGGTGCATTTCTTAGATCAAAAGTGCAATTCTTGATTCTACTTGTACAAATTCCAAATCAGCTAGTCACTTGTGCACATCATTAAAGCAATTTCTTATTCCTTTGAACAAATTGCAATTGATAATGTACAAGTGTCAGCTTTTTTCCACATTATCAATTGCTCATGTCATGTTGATCAAAATATAATAGATGGTTCTCTGTTGAATAGTCTTACCCCTCAAAACATCTAGGCATTAGTTCCTTGCATAAGCCATTACATGCAAAATTGTTGAACTATTTGTCATAAACTGTCAAGCATAGTTTTACACATTTCTATTAGACCTTTTGTACAAAAACGTGAATTGATGAATCGTGCAGGTGAAATTGACCCTCACTCATGAAGGAATGTAAAGTGTTAGTTCAACCAACAATCAACCAGTTGTCTAAATTGCTCAAAGTTGCATCTCATGAAGAATAAATTGGCAAGCATATATAGACAGACCACAACACAGAGTTGCAATTTTCCAATAATGGATGGACCAGGAAACGAACAGGGTCAATAGCCAAGAGGAGGAAGAAGAGGAGCAAGGATGCGTGGTGGAAGGCAAAACAGAGGAAGAGGCAGAAGAGGACATAGGCGCATATCTGATGACATATTGTAGACCATGTTGTCAATCATGGCCTTACAATGGCTGAAGGGTGCAGCCGAATATTGGGAGATCAACCGTGTCCTCAATAGTTCAAACATTTCGAAGAGAGAACAGGTATGTCCACCAATGTGCACTGTTACTGTATATAAGCAGTATACTGTATACTTCCTACAATGCTTCATATTACAGTAGTCCACTTGTATTTCACAGCATACAGAAATATACTCTATACAGATACAAACTGCACCTTACATGCACCCACCTGAATGTTTTACAGTAAAATGTGTGTTTGCATAGTTTTTGTCTGTGAAAGTGTGATGCATCACTGCATTTTTCCCCACATAGGACTGCAAGATTACCACAAACCGGTGGCAGAGGACGCCTTTTCACACCTCAACAGGAGGAGGCTATTTGCACCGTGGTTCGAGTAAACAATGCCATGAGACTCAGGGAAATACAAAGGACCATTATAGAAGACAACGATGTCTTTGAAAACATCCATACGGTTAGCATCTCAACCATCGACAGGGTGCTGCATAGAAACCAGATGAGTATGAAACAGCTGTACCGTGTACCATTCCAAAGGAATGAGGACAGAGTTAAGGAGCTACGGTACCAGTATGTACAGGTAAAACATATATCTATATAACTACTTTACAGCAACATGTTATAGTGATACATAGTACAGTAAGCATAAACTGCACACATTTCCATTGCTGTGGAAGGAACATGCAATATATGTAAATTTTATGTCACCCAGCATCTACTCAACTTTTTAGAGACTCTCTACAGGGCTCTCATCCCTGATGATGAGAGGGGTCAGTTTAGAGAGGATTTGCCAAAGTATGTGGTCATTTGTGATAATGTGAGTTTCCCTCGATCAAACATCATAAGGCAATGGTTTGTGACCCACCCGAGGATGCTCATAGAATTCCTCCCACCTTATTCACCATTCCTTAACCTAATTGAGGAGTTATTTTCAGCATGGAGGTGGAAGGTGTACGATCGTCAGCCACACACACAGATGACCCTGCTGGCTGCAATGGATGCAGCTTGTGAGGACATCACAGTAGACGCCTGCAGGGGATGGATAAGGCATTCCAAAAGATTTTTTCCACATTGCATTGGAAGGGAAAATATCCGGTGTGATGTGGATGAGAATATGTGGGTCGACAGACAGGAACATCTGGATGTGTAGAGACAGCACAACAGTGCTGCGGGCAAAGTTGTGCCTTAGGGGTGGTTTCCTGTGTTTCTTTCTAATTTAGTTTTTTTCCCTTTGTGCCCCTTGGGTTGTCCAGTCTCTTTCAATCAATAACCCACATACAGTAATATGTAAATAGTACTGTTGAAATTGATATATGCCATAGAAGTGCAGCCTTGTGCATTTTCAATACAGTAACTGTCATCCAAACTGTAGCCTAAGTTTACATCAGGTAATACTGTCAAAGTACACAGTTACATTGACAACATGCCTAAACATTTTGACGACCTTGTTCGTGAACAATGACTCAATGACTTATCATTCTGATGACACTGACATGATCATTGGCATGAATATTTACTTTTCAGAGATGTACTAAGGATTTTTAGTGACTGACTAGCTTTAGAAACATATCTATTGTATATTGCAGTTTGTACAAATTGTTCTGAGAAATGCACTTATTATTTTGCACATGTTAGGGATGATGTGAAAAATGCACCAAAGGGACTGAGAAACAGTAACTGACTTGCCTGGTTTAAATTTTTTTTTAAAGATCCGTTCTGCAAAACAAACGCACGCATACGTGTAAACTCCTCTCCTCTTTAGGTTTTGGGTTGAAGTGATTGGTGGAATCAAGATCAAGCCCCACTCTCAGCAAGCAGGCAGTGACGTCACCGTGTTTATATAACAGCCGTCTGTGGCAAGGATTTGTTTGTTTAATACGATTGGAGTGACGATTAAAAAAGGTATCAAACGGGAAAATGATCATGGAATGGAAAATCGTCGTTCCTTTGTTCGCCGTGGCCTTTACGGTGGCGAACGCCGGTTTGATCGGAGGCCCCATGGACGCAAATATGAACGACCAAGGAACGAGAGACGCCCTGCAGTTCGCGGTGGTCGAACACAACAAGAAAACAAACGACATGTTTGTCAGGCAGGTGGCCAAGGTTGTCAATGCACAGAAACAGGTCAGATCCTTTTCCATGTATTAGTTCACGACAAGATAATTTTGTTAGTTTGTGTAGTCTACCCAGTGAGCAAAATGACGTAGAAAATACGTATTTTCTCACTTATGTATGTTCAAAATGCGTCTTTTGTGGATGTTTGCAGTATGGGTGGAATTAATTATTATAATAAATATGCCAATCTGTCACATGCATTTATGTAAGCTTTTTAAATTAGCTTTAAAGATGTCAGCGACGTTGAAAAAAATAAACCAACTACGATAACATTCATTGTAACGGTTATAGAAATGTTTCTTGTTATGACTGATGTATTTTTGTATATCTACATTAGTTGATTGTACTGACTAAGTCGTTCTGGATAAGCTGAACGACCTAAAAGTTATTAAAAATATATAAAAAAACGAACAAGGCATGCTGGGTATTATTCTAATAAAAGTCGCCAACAAACAAGTACCAATTTGGTTAGTCCGGCCCAGACCAAATCTGAAAGAATCATAGACGTCAAGGCTGTTTCACAAGTTTGAACAGTATTATGGCACAGTACTATTCAGAGTACAGTACAATATAGTTTAATTCCGTAGAGTACAATATGGTACATTCTACTGTACTCAACTATACCTAATTTTCTCTACTGTGCTGTGCTGCGCTCTTCTGTACTGTGCTGTGAAACATAGACGCCTATGATTGGGACAAGTCAAGGCAGGACCAAATCTTAACCAAACATAGACGCCCAAAAGACCTCGGGCGCCAATCCATGCTTATCGTGTTTGCTCATGTTTCATTCCTCAAGTGAAATGGGTTTAGTAATTTAACTAAATCGCTCTGGATAAGAGCACCTGCCAAATGACTGGGAATGGGTCTTAATGTCAGGAAGTTCATCAGATTAACACAAGAGTACCACCACATTGAAGGCTCAATGATTCTGTGTTTATGTGCCAATTTCCCAACCCCTCTGGATCAATGCACATTTTCCATTATGCAGAGGACTATTCATTTCTAAACCAGGCGGGCATCTGCGCTAATTTGAGAACACAGCATAGAATGCGGAAGAGAATTGGATTCTGTTTTTTTCCTTTCAATTGTTTATCATCCGTGCATGATAGGGAGAAGACCAATCTAGAATTAGGCCAAAATGCTGTTTATCACCTCTGTTAGTTGACCTCATAGCCTAACATGGTCAGAGTGCCAATCTGATTTTGCTTTAATGTACTGTGTTTTGCATGACAGTTCTGCCAGGATTTGGCAAAAGAGCAGAAACAGAATACCACCCTGGCCTAATCTAACATGACATGTACAATCAATAAATTACTTTGAAAGCAGGTGTGATTTCTGTATATGTGAATGATATGATCCCATAAAATGATGGCCATGATTTAAAAATATTGTTTGTGTAACCCACCCTCTTGCCTATAGGTGGTATCTGGGATGAAGTACATCTTCACAGTGCAGATGGGCAGGACCCCATGCAGGAAGGGAGGTGTTGAGAAGGTCTGCTCCGTGCACAAGGACCCACAGATGGCTGTGGTAAGGACCACTATAGGGCCTAGACTAGCCTGTTCCCAGATCGGTTTGTCCTCAACCAGTGCCAGTCGGTTATCAGAGCTTCCTATATGTCTGGCTTATGACTGGTCCATATATTGTTTGCAACATGTTACAAACATTCATAGCACATTGGTAACTAAGAGTTTAGACAACTGTTGATAAACTAATTAACATTTGCTCAGTTCAGTTGTTATTGCTATACACTGAGCATACAAAACATTAAGAACACCTGCTCTTTCCTTGACAGACTGACCAGGTGAAAGCTATGTTCCCTAACTGATGTCACTTGTTAAATCCACTTCATTCAGTCCATGCCCTAATGAATTGAGGCTGTGTGTGCAGCCTTTGGCCATGTTCAAGAGCATAACAACTAATATATTGTGTGTAAATTGTGACTGATCTACAAATAATGAGTAGTTATTTATGACGCAAGTTGATTTGTATATCAGGCTGCAATGTCGAACAAGTCCATTGTCAAGTGTTCTGCTTGCTAAAAGGTTGTTACTATGCCAACTCATGTTGCTTTCTGTCTCCTCAGCCCTACAAGTGCACCTTCGAGGTGTGGAGCCGCCCCTGGATGAGCGATATCCAGATGGTCAAGAACCAGTGTGAAAGTTAAGACCCAGTGAAGAGAACTTCAATCAATGTCTAGTCTACCCAATAACTACTATTATCTAGTACTAGTGTTATTTGTTAGTCTTACCAATGCAGTTCAACCTCCTTGTCTAGGATGTATTCAGAGAATCCCACTAATAATAGATGTTCAAACTTATTGCATGCCCACACTAATATAAGCACTTAATGCAAACATTGCTATCTTGAGAATGTAGTATTAAAATGATGCAACAGTTAACTAAATAAATGTTTTGGAACGTTTACATGTGGTTATTTGCTTTATTTAGTTGCCATATGCCCAAACCTCTCCTTTACAAAGTAAGTTCTATACGTGTTCTTTTCACATGATTGTGTCCAAAGTTGAGAAATACAGCTGCCAGTCACACGCCCAATGAGTCACAGAACCCACAGAAAACAGTACGTGACAGATAAATGTAATAAGACGGATGGGCTGGTCTGTTTTTAGTCCAGTGGGCCTGTCACTTTTTTTATGTTGTGAATAATTATCATTATCTGCCTAATGGGTGGCCTGTGTTTGAAATGTCAGGGCCGGTTTTTGGTACCAGTCCGCCCCGTGACGCAGCATACCTATTGTATATCACAGCATTTTTTAAATTGATAATAGGTCAGAGACAAGGGACTACTAAAAACAAGGTGTATCATAAGGGATTATTGGCTATTTATACTTTATTATAAACTGGGTTGTTCAAGCCCTGAATGCTGATTGGCTGAATGTCATGGTATATCATTGTATACCACGGATATGACAAAACATTTATTTTTACTGCCCTAATTACATTGGTAACTGGTTTATAATAGCAATAAGATACCTTTGGGGTTTGTGGTATATTGCATTCGGAAAGTATTCAAACCCCTTGACTTTTTCCACATTTTGTTACGTTACAGCCTTTTTCTCAAATGGATTTAATACAAACATGTCAATCTACACATAATGACAAAGTGAAAACAGGTTTTTAGAAATGTTGGCAAATGTATAAAAAACAACTTATTTACAAGTATTCAGACCCTTTGCTATGAGACTCGAAATTGAGCTCAGGTGCATCCTTTTCCCATTGATCAACTTGATTGAGCCTGTGGCAAATTGAATTGGACATGATTTGGAAAGGCACACACCTGTCTATATAAGGTCCAACAGTTAACAGTGCATGTCAGAGTAAAAACCAAGCCATGAGGTTGAAGGAATTGTCCTTAGCGTGCCGAGAAAGGATTGCGGCACAGCTCTGGGGAAGAGTACCAAAACATTTCTGCAGTGTTGATGGTCCCCAAAAACACCGTGTCCTTCATCATTCTTAAATGGAAGAAGTTTGGAACCACCAAAACTCTTACTAGAGCTGGCTGCCCAGCCAAACTGAGCAATTGGAGGTGACCAAGATCCAGATGGTCACTATTAAAACGCTCCTCTGTGAAGATGGAAGAACCTTCCAAGAGGACAACCATCTCTCCGGCCCTCCACCAATCAGACCTTTACGATAGAGTGGCCAGACGGAAGCCACTCCGTAAAAGGCACATGACAGCCCGCTTGGAGTTTGCCAAAAGGCACCTAAAGGACTTCGACCATGAGAAACAAGATTCTCTGGTCTGATGAAACCAAGATTGAACTCTTTGGCCTGCAAAGAGTCACGTCTGGAGGAAACCTGGCACCAGCCTTACGGTGAAGCATGGTGGTGGCAGCATAATGCTGTGGGGATTTTTTTTTTTTAGACCAGTCAGGATTGAGGTGAAAGATGGACGAGGGAAAGATGAACTGCGCAAAGTACAGAGTTCCTTGATGAAAACCTGTTCCAGAGTGCTCAGGACCTCAGACTGGGGCAAAAGTTCACCTTCCAACAGGACAACGACCCTAAGCACAGAACCAAGACAACGCAGTATCTGAACCCGATCGAACATCTCTGGAGAGACCTGAAAATAGCTGTGCAGCAACACTCACCATCCAACTGGGCAGAGCTTGTGTGTATCTGCATAGAAAATGGTAGAAACTCCCTAAATACAGGTGTGCCAAGCTTGTATCGTCATACCCAAGAAGACTCGAGGCAGTAATCGCTGCCAAAGGTGCTTCAACAAAGTACTCAGTAAAGAGTCTGAATACTTATGTAAATAGGATATTTGCGTTTTTACTTTGATTAATTTGCAAAAATATCTAAACCTGTTTTTGCTTTGTCCAATATGGAATATTGTGTACTGATTGAGGGGGGGGGGGGGGGGGGACAATTTAATCCATTTTATAATAAGGCTGTAACGTAACAAAATGTGGAAACGGTCTGGGTCTGAATACTTTCTGAATGCACGAAAGCACAGCTAAGGGCTGTACCCAGGCAATCCTCATTGCGTCGTGCGTAAGAACAGCCCTTAGCTGTGGTATACACCCACATTTGCGGGAAAATATTGAAGCATTTGAGAAACTTTTTCTCATTCCAGTCTCGACAGCAGTGTTGAATAACTGTGGCGTTACTGATGTGTTAACTGGTGGGAAAAGTGCCCATTTGCCATACTTGAGTATGAGTAAAAATACCTAAATAGAAAATGACTCCAATTAAACACCATATCAGTGACAGTATTTGGTTTTAAATATACCTAAGTATCAAAAGTAAATGTAATTGATAAAATATATTTGAAGTATCAAAAGTGTAAATAATTTCAAATTCCTTAAATTACGCAAAGCAGTCCACATTTCTAGTTTTGTGTTATTTACAGATAGCCAGGGGCACAATCCAACACATTTACCAACAATGCATGTGTTTAGTGAGGCCGCCAGATCAGAGGCAGAAGGGATGACCAGGGATGTTCTCTTGATAAGTGTGTGAATTAGACCATTTTCCTGTCCTGCTAAGCATTCAAAATGTAAAGAGTACTTTCTAGGTGTCAGGGAAAATGTATGGAGTAAAAACTACATAATTTTGTTTAGGAATGTAGTGAAGTAAAGTTGTCAAAAATATAAATAGGAAAGTATTGATACCCCAAAAAACTACTTAAGCAGAACTGAAAAGTATTTTTACTTAAGCACATTACACCACTGGTTAATTGTCAGTGATAACTTCTGCTTGGCACGTCACTAAGATAGATCTTGTCTTGGCTTCATAATACAAGACTACAGACATGTCCATGACTCAATACAATTAAAATCGTTATTTTTGTTGGTTAAATCATGGTTGCATGGCTTGCCATTCAAGAAAAGTAGGACAGGACAACAAAAAAGCACATTTTATGAAATGAATAGGCTTCTGATTAAAAAATATATAAACACGTTTTATTTGATCTCAACATGAATAGACATGGATAGCGTAACAAATATGATGATTCTGTGTAGATTACATTTCACAATTCACATTTATAATCGAGAAGTGCAATGACTGAACAGCCACTGGCTAACACTAATAATTGAACTGGCCACCATGTGGCCCTGTATTGAGGGTCCTCAATAAAGACCAGGTTGTTGTAGAGGTTGTAGGACAGTGTATTCTCCTCCTCAACAAAGCAGTACACTGGGAAGCCCTGAGAATAGAGTCTCCTGGACATGCTGCTGACCAGGGCTTTGGCCAGGCCCTGTCCTCTGTTCCTATTGACAACATACCTGGAGAAGGATAGGAACCACTGCTTTGGTAATTGTTTCCCAGGGGGAACATATAAAGCACACCTTGGTACGGTTCAGGTGAGACCTGTGTAGATGTTACATGCTCCGGGGTGTAGATCTAGGATCAGCTTCCCCTCCCACAATACTAACCTTAACCATTAGTTGGGGAAATGCAAGTAAGTGACTGATGTGTTTAATGTTCCTGTAGCCCTGCTAGTCCCCATCGAACTAAGTCAATGTGTGATTCGTTCAGGAAGGAGACCCTCAATTCAATGCCACTGTAGAGGAAAGAGAATGGATATGATGATACAGACACATAGTTGAAGGAAAATTATGTTGAATATAATAATAAACTACATTAATCAATCTGACTCCAATATAATGTGAATAGAAACAGGCCCTGTGTGTTTCTGGAGGAATCTAATTACATATAACTATAATGAACATGTTTCTATCTTGCACCGTTCTGCAAATATTAAGAGAATAGTTACAAATAGCTAATCCTGGCGACCAATGTTTAAAGGTGGTAGCCAAGCATGTACTATGTGTAGTGTAAATAACAACTATCAATCGACCTACTAAACTATAAATGTCAATCAAATAATTACTCTCTAACACGAGGATTGCATTTACTCAATTCAACTAATAGGATGTATTAGCCATGAATGCATTAACACTACATTACAAAATAAAACCGAGTAAATGACTATCAGCTAAATAAGACATGTGTCTTCAATTCAAAATAAT
The DNA here is from genome assembly GCF_057628025.1 of Oncorhynchus mykiss. NCBI lineage: Eukaryota > Metazoa > Chordata > Actinopteri > Salmoniformes > Salmonidae > Oncorhynchus > Oncorhynchus mykiss. The sequence goes on along the minus strand of NC_143044.1, from coordinate 35,330,416 downwards.
CTTTAAGATAAAAAAAACGGTGTGTGGAGTGTGACCCTGAATAGCCAACAGTACACCTGCTCTCCCACTATGCCCACTCCACATAGTTCCCCTCGGAACGTCCCTCCCGGGAGAACGACACATAATGTGTTTGACCCAATGATTTATATGTACATTAGATGACTAACATTGGCCACTGTTTGGAAGCCACCGAGCCTCCATCTTGTAAAACATATTTTGGAAGCTATAGAAATGCATTCATTCATTAATGTCTACATTTGTTTTTGCCACATATATTCTGTTACATACACCTTAATTCATACATTTAAATTATATTAAACTTAACATTCAAATAAAACATTTAAAATATTTACGCCTTCTTGGGATTGCCAATATGGCCGACCGGTGGCTTCAAAGCTTTTAATTAGAAAATACACTGAGTGTAAAAAACATAAAGAACATGTTCGTAATATTGAGTTGCACCTCCTTTTTCCCCGGCGAATTGAGGCTGTTCTGAGGGCATAGACTACAATGTATCGAAAGCGTTCCAAAGGGATGCTGGCCCAAGTTGACTCCAATGCTTCCAATAGTTGTGTCAAGTTGGCTGGATGTTCTTTGGATTGTGGGCCATTCTTTATACACACAGGAAACTGTTGAGTGTGAAAAACCCAGCAGTGTAGCAGTTCTTGACACAAACCGTTGCACCTTCATCTTCCCCTTCATCTACACTGATTGAAGTGGATTTAACAAGTGACATCAATAAGGGATCATAGCTTTCACCTGATTCAAATGGTCAGTCTATGTCATGGAAAGAGCAGGTGTTCATAATGTTTTGTACACTCAGTGTACATCATACATCACAAGATATCACTAGGTTACTAAACCAATCTGTGAGTACGTGTTGAGTTGGGTCAGGAGAATAGGGTCTGGTAACATCATAAGCTGCACCAGGGTAAAACCCTTCATATTGACTGCGTCTGAAATGGCATTTTCTTCAGTCACCATTCTTTTCAAGATCTCTTCATCCATGCAGAAGAAATGTACTTTTTTCATGAACTCTGTCACGTTTGTTCTATTCATGAAAACAAAATCTATTCATAATGGGCTTTTCTTTTTTGAGTGATACACAAAAGTATGTGAACACCCCTTCAAATTTGTGGATTCTGCTATTTCAGCCACACCCACGTTCTGACAGGTGTATAAAATCGAGAACACAGCCATGCAATCTCCATAGATAAACATTGGCAGTAGAATGGCCTGTACTGAAGAGCTCAGTGACTTTCAAGGTAGCACCGTCATAGGATGCCACCTTTCCAACAAGTCAGTTCGTCAAATTTCTGCCCTTCTAGAACTGCCCTGGTCAACTGTAAGTGCTGTTATTGTGAAGTGGAAACGTCTAGGAGCAACAAAGGCTCAGCCACAAAGTGATAGGCCACACAAACTCACAGAACGGAAACGCAGAGTGCTGAAGCGCATAAAAACGATCCGTCCTCGGTTGAAACACTCACTACCGAGTTCAAAACTGCCTGCCTCTGGAAGCAATTTCAGCACAAAACTGTTCATCAGGAGCTTCATGAAATGGGTTTCCATGCACGAGCAGCCGCACACAAGCCTAAGATCACCATGTACAATTAATTAATTAATTAATGGGCTTAATCGCCCAACATCAGCGCCCGACCTCACTAGTGCTCTTGTGGCTGAATAAGCAAGTCCCCGCAGCAATGTTCCAACATCTAGTGGAAAGCCTTCCCTGAAGAGTGGAGGCTGTTATAACAGTGAAGGTGGGACCAACTCCATATTAATGCCCATGATTTTGGAATGAGATGATCGATGAGCAGGTGTCCACATACAAGCTTCATGTGACTAAATTAAAATAATTGACATATGACTGACTTTTGTGTGGACTGTGGTGGTTAATGGACCTATGTGACACCATAAAGCTCACCTTTGTGTCTGGTCCGCAATAACCTTAAAATCAGGCCTGCTGTCATTAACTATTTCCAATGTGTTTGGCTTACTTCTGTTGATACCATACAGGAATCCATACTCCTACAACACAGTGTAAACATGATTTACAAGGTTGTATAGTTAGGTACTGGAAAGTAAGCCACATTCTTAAAATGTTTTTTTATCTAAAACCTAAGGGTTCTTTGGCTGTCCCCATAGGAGAACCATTTGAATAACCCTTTTTGGTTACAGGTAGAAGAACCCTTCTGGGATACATGTAGAAGAACCCTTCTGGGATACATGTAGAATCCTTTTCACAGACGGTTCTACATGGAACCCAAATAAATTCAGCAAAAAAAGAAGCAGCCCTTTTTCAGGACCCTGTCTTTCAAAGATAATTTGTAAAAATCCAAATAACTTCACAGATCTTCATTGTAAAGGGTTTAAACACTGTTTCCCATGCTTGTTCAATGAACCATAAACAAGAAATGAACATGCACCTGTGGAACGGTCGCTAAGACACTAACAGCTTACAGACGGTATGAACTACAGGTCACAGTTATAAAAACATAGGACACTAAAGAAGCCTTTCTACCGACTCTGACTCTGCTCATCTGCGTGAACGTGCCTTAGGCATGCTGCAAGGAGGAATGAGGACTGCAGATGTGGCCATGTCCTTACTGTGAGACACCTAAGACAGCGCTACAGGGAGACAGGACGGATAGCTGATCATCCTCGCAGTGGCAGACCATGTGTAACAACACCTGCACAGGATCGGTACATCCGAACATCACACCTGCGGGACAAGTTCAGGGTGGCATCAACAACTGCCCGAGTTACATCAGGCATACACAATCCCTCCATCAGTGCTCAGACTGTCCACAATAGGCTGAGAGAGGCTAGACTCAGGGCTTGTAGGCCTGTTGTAAGGCAGGTCCTCACCAGTCGTCACCAACAACAACATCGCCTATGGGCACAAACCCACCGTCGCTGGACCAGACAGGACTGGCAAAAAGTGCTCTTCACTGACGAGTCGCAGTTTTGGCTCACCAGGGGTGATGGTCGGAATCGAGTTTATCGTCAAAGGAATGAGTGTTACACCGAGGCCTGTACTCTGGAGCGGGATCGATTTGGAGGTGGAGGGTAGTTGGGGCAGTTGTTAAAACTTGTTATGTTCATACAAATATTTACACATGTTAAGTGCATGTTAAGGGCTTTTGGATAAACCCCGAAAATAAGGTATGTGGTAAACACAGGCTTAGCAGATCTTATACATTTTGTTCTGAGATAAACTGATTAAGATTGTTTCATAAAGCATAAAGGTCATGTTAACTGACTGATATTATCTCATAGAACAAAACTTATAAGATATCCTAAGCCTGTGTTAACCTCAGACCTTATTTTCGGCGTTTATCCCAAAACCCAATTCTTTCCCGACATTGGAATGGCTGAAAGAACCAGAGGTAACTAATTGTTACCTGTTTTTTGGACTACAACAGTATGAAGACAAGCTAAAACTGTTTCTCGAATATAAATCCCCAATCAGGCTGGTAGGCGATGTCATGGCGACGTTGGCTAGATAAATGTAAGCGTACAAATACGTCATCGGGTCTAACGGTCGTCTTGCGCCGAACTGCGCATGTGCATAGACACTCGTTCGATTTAAAGTTGTTTTTGACAAAAAATAAAAACGTGTCAGTTTATCACTTTCACGAAGTTGGAGTAATACCATATGCAACTTCTTAAGTAATTGACTCGAATCTACGTTGTGCCTTTAGCTTTCGATAAAATGAACAACTAATATTCTTGCCCCCTTTATAACGGTATATTTATCTTCATGGTTGGTTGAAAATATACCATCTTCAACCTAGCCTGTATGCAGCATGTGCATTATTTTCACTAGCTGATTCGGGATGTTTTATTCAAACCGCTGTTAGTATGGCAGTTCGCCACACTAATATTACTCAATGATTAATCTATGCATAGTTTCTATATGTTTGCATAGTGGCCGATGTGAAGTCATTTTCCCCTCCGTCGTAACTCCAAAAGTAAAGTGCTGAAGGTTGTAAAACTTGTTGAAGTAAACGTGAAGTGTTCACTATTGCGTAATAAACTCAGGAAGCAATGTAATGATTTGCCCGCATTGAGCTATTTAGCCTACAGTCGTTTGTTTAGTGTTAAGTTATGTAAGTGTCAGAACGAGTAACAACCATGGAGCAACTGAATGAAATGCAGCTGAAGACTGTTGAGACCCAACTGAAAGAGCTATTTCCTCATTCGCAGCAGGTGGGTATTAAGGTAGTATAGTGTGCATTATATTAATTTGTATTATTAAATTATACTTTTTGAGTGAAGTTTAAATGCACTTTAAAAAAATTGTAATGTGATTTGATAATTCAAAGATAATGATTTTTGGAATAGATTACATTATTATATATTATAACAGAATAGCTATTTTTCCTAGAGGAAACTACTTTAGTTGTGGCAAGTCGGAATAGATGTAGCCTAAAGATTTCCAAGACGGCGTAGCAGTCAGACTTCGCATTCTCCTTAATATTTTTCCTAAACCTCAACTTCAAAATACTCTCCTGCAACCCGCCCCACCCAATGTGGCGTGGATCTGGGGGTTTTTCTAAAGTATTTCTATTTTCCTCCGAACTGGAATACCTCAACTGATACTAGCCAGTTTACTAGCTAAGGGGGGTTATTTTTTATTTTATTTTTTATTAACAGTTACATGCAAAATATAAACATAACAGCCAGAGGGATTCCACAAAGACATGAGAAAAAAATCAAACTAATCCACATTATATCAATTCAAATACAGACATGTAGCGAATACATTTTTTAAACATTTTGTTTTGTATACATTTTAATGACTCTAAATAACATTCCACATCAGATAAAACAAAATTGAGAAAAGGGGCTTTTTCTTTGTACATTTTGATTTGTGTAAGAAACATTTTCCTAATAAAATAAAGAGATTTATGACATACTCACATACAATTATGGAATCAGTGTAGTAAAATAGAAATTACAATGGTTGTATGCAATTTGAGGCCAATATATAGTTTTACATCAGTCCAGAACACTTGACTATATAAACAATGACAATAAGTGTTCAATAGATTCAGTTTCTAGTTCACAAAACTGCATTCACTGGTAACATCAGGTATATATTTAGAAATCAAGCTATTACATGGATAGAATCTATGGATAATCTTAAAGGAGATCTCCTTTACTTTATTGGTCACCATAAATTTGTGTGGAGTGAGCCAAGCACGGCGCCAGATTACATCAAACGACGAAGCCCAACAAAATATCGCAGAGGGAATAGACTTCCTGTAGAAAATATCCCTTAATAAACTATTGTTGAATTTCGTATCTAGTAGACCTATGCCATTCACCTGGATATCGCTTGCAATAGGAGATATTCCAAAATATGCATTATTCTGAAGTAAAGTTTTTATCCCACTAGGTATAGCTTTAATAACAGTGTCATATTCATTGCTTGATACCTCAAAGTTGTATCTTTCCATAAATTCTCTCTGCGTAAATAGGTTCCCACTAATATTAACTAATTGGCTGACAAGGATAATGTTTTTCGAGAACCATTTATGGTAAAATAACATCTTGTTTCTATGTAATATCGACCCATTGTTCCATATAAGACATTTACAGTATGAGGTGAAAAGTTGTTTATACAACAAAGCCCAGCACATTAAAGTGTGCTTGTGAAAAGCCACCAGTTTCACAGGAAGTTTACCCACAATATACGGACATTGTAGTAAAAAATGAAGCCCTTCGAACTTCTGAAAAACATATTGAGGTATAATATTCCAGAAACTATGAGGATTTTTTATGTACCTTTTAACCCAGTTGATTTTGATATCTGATTGAAGAGAGTGAAGTCTAAGACATTTAGACCGCCATCACAAACCCTGTTGGTGATAACATCTCTTTTTATCTTATGTGGCTTGTTTTTCCATATGAAGTTGTACAATAGCCTATCTAAGGTACAGCAAGTGGATTTGGGAATGTCAATAGACAAAAAAAGATAGGATAAACGAGATAGCCCCTCAGCTTTGGATAAAAGCACCCTTCCTTGAAGATTTAAATCCCTCCCTAACCATGAGGATATTTTGTTTTAGACAGTGTCACACCCTGACCGTAGAGAGCCTTTTAATGTCTCTATTTGGTTTGGTCAGGGTGTGATTTGGGGTGGGCATTCTGTTTCGTTTTCTATGATTTTGTGTTTCTATGTTTTGGCTGGGTATGGTTCTCAATCAGGGACAGCTGTCTATCGTTGTCTCTGATTGGGAACCATACTTAGGTAGCCCTATTCCCTCCTTTCTGTGTGGAAAGTTGACTTTGTTTGTTGGCACTATAGCATTATGGTTGTTGGATTTTTTATTGTTGGCGTCATATAAATAAAGGAATATGTACGCATACCACGCTGCACCTTGGTCCTCTTCATTCAACGGCCGTGACAGACAGATTCAGTTAAAGGATTCAAATTAAGATCATTCACAGCCTTAAGATTTTTGGTGATCTTTACACCGATGTAGGTTACAGTATCTTTTTCAGAGATGTTACAATCTGCTGGATTGACAGCTCCTTTTAGAACAAACATCTCACATTTGGAAAGATTTAATACCAAATCTGAGATTAAGAACTACTTCATGATATCCAATGCTAATCTAGCTTGTGATACATTTAAAAAAAGAAGAAAAAAAAAAGAGGTCATCTGCCAGTTGGGATATCTTGATCTCTCTGGCCTAGAATGTAATGCCTTCAAATGGACTTTTGAACTAATGAACATAACATTTGATACAAACATAAAAAGGTGAAATTGGACAACCTTGTATTCCTTTCTAAATGTTAAATCTTGAAGATGTTCCATGACAGTTTGATACAGCTATCCACCATTATGCAGAGTTCTAATAGCATCAACAAAAAAGACAACTTAATACTTAAGACAAAGATAAAATTGTGACTTACTGTATCAAATGCTTTCTGAAAATCCCAAAATAGTATAACTAACGGTCATCGTATGAAGGAGAGGACCAAAGCGCAGCGTGGTAAGTGTTCATCTTGATTTTTAATACGAATAGTGAACACTGAAACAAAACGGCAAACGAACAGTCCTGAACGGTGAAATAAAACGGAACAGAAAATAAACACCCACGAAATACAAGTAGGAAAAGGCTACCTAAGTATGATTCTCAATCAGAGACAACTAACGACACCTACCTCTGAGAACCATACCATACCAGGCCAAACACAACATAGAAAACGGAACATAGACAACCCACCCAACTCATGCCCTGACCATACTAAAACAAAAACATAAATAAAAGAACTAAGGTCAGAATGTGACAACAGGGAAGTCATCCAATAAATCACAATACTCAACCAAGTCTAACACCGCCTCAGATTAGATATATGGCACCCTTTCATAAACCCTGATTGACATTCAATCAGAACATTCAAGCAAGACTAACCTTTTTGCAAAGATTAAGGCTATAATTTTGTAGTCGTTATTTAGGAGTGTGATTGGACGCCAATTATCAATATTTAAGAGATCCTTTAGGTATAAGTAATAACCCCTTGCTTCAGAGAGGCAGGTAGTTCTCCCTTCTTTAAAGCCTCCTTAAAGGTTTCAAGTAAAAATGGTGCTATTTCTTCAGAGAAGGTTTTGTAAAATTCAGAGGTTAATCCATCAATCCCACACTGGATAAACCTTTACAGCAAGACCGATTGAATTCTTCACTAACTGAATTAACATTCTCTATAGAATCGAGGAGATCCTTAGTCATCCAAATTGTTATCTAAGGAGTAAAGATTCTCATAAAACTTAGTGGTATAATCTGATAACATCTCTCGTCAGTGCTAACCCAGTTTCCGAAGTGTGTTCAGTTCCCCTCTCCTCTTTTCCAAATTAAAAAAGTATCTACTGTTTTCACCTTTTTCAAGCCATTTGTTTTCTGGATTTTATGAAAGCTTGTAACGGCATTCAGAGGTGGAAGAAGGAGAGGACCAAAGTGCAGCGTGGTTAGTGTTCATCTTATTTAATAATAATCCAAGCTGACCACTTCAAATTACAAAACAACAAAGTGAAAACCGAAACAGTTCTATCCAATGCAGACACACAAAGACTGAAAATAACCACCCACAAAACACAAAGGAAAACAGGCTACCTAAATATGGTTCTCAATCAGGGACAACGATTGACAGCTGCCCGATTGAGAACCATATCAGGCCAAACACAGAAATATAAAATCATAGAAAAACTAACATAGACAACCCACCCAACTCATGCCCTGACCATACTAAAATAAAAGACAAAACATAGGAACTAAGGTCAGAACGTGACAAAGCTCCTCTAGCCTTTTCCTCATACAATGTATCTAGTTGATTCTGTAAGTCATCCAAATTCTCTTTCTCTTTAAGATCAAGATGCTCAATCTCTGCGATATCCGCAATTGTCTTAGAGAGTTCAGCTACCTCACATCTCCTTCTTAAAGCAAGCCGTTTTCCATAAGTAATACAGGCTGAGCGGATCTTAAATTTCAGCAGTTCACAATATTTCCCAAATTCTGCATTAGATGTCGATAAAATTCTGTAAACAGAAATTAGATTCTTAATCACATTTTTTTAAATCCTCATGCAATAACAATGAGTTATTTAATTTCCAATAACCCCCCGAGTATTTCTTACCATCATTCTTACCATCACTGCACATTCTTACAGTCAACCATATGACTTTATGATCCGTCAGGACTGCAGGCAGTGTTTTTACCTCTACAGTGTTGGGCTCAAGACTAGAGGTTATCACCCACAAATAAATGATTGATTATAGAGAACGATCTCTATTACTCCATGTGTATTGTTTCTCTCCAGGGTTTTTAACTCTCCATATGTCAATTAAGTCCAGGCTTTGGCAGAAATTCACCAACTTGTTCACACCAATGTTAGGCCTATGGGGTAATCTATCAGTCTCATTAGAATAAACCATATTAAAATCTCCACCAACTATAATCTGACTGGATGGATATTTTCTCAAAAGACTTAAGACTTTCTTCAATTTCCTCTAGAAGTAAGTTATTTGGAGTATTAAAACAGTATCCATATACATTACACAACACAAATAATCTGTCCATGTGGTTGATGACCACTACTCGCCAATGTCCATTGGTGTCCATTTGAAATTGTGTGCTAAAATTGCAACCCCAGCTGAATGATTAGTCCCGTGGGCCAAAATAAATGACATTGCCCCACTGATTTTTCCAATAATTATAGTCCTCTTTGCATTAATATGTTTCTTGAACGAATACAAGATCTGCGTTGCAGGCCTTTCAAAACAAAAAAAAAGCTTTTCTCTTCAACAGGTTTCGTGTCCCCCTGGCATTGAATGACATAAACTTCAAGTCCATACAGTGAGGGAAAAAAGTATTTGATCCCCTGCTGATTTTGTATGTTTGCCCACTGACAAAGAAATGATCAATCTATAATTTTAATGGTGGGTTTATTTGAACAGTGAGAGACAGAATAACAACAAAAAAATCCAGAAAAACGCATGTCAAAAATGTTATAAATTGATTTTCATTTTAAGGAGGGAAATAAGTATTTGACCCCCTCTCAATCAGAAAGATTTCTGGCTCCACTACCCCGGTCAACAGCCCTGCGCTCCCCACAGAAACTCAGAGCACAGCACCCACCCGTAGCACGCGCTCCAGCAGGTATATCTCACTGGTCATCCCCCAAGGCCAATTCTTCCTTTGGCCGCCTTTCCTTACAGTTCTCTGCTGCCAATGACTGGAACGAACTGCAAACATCTCTGAAGCTGGAGACTCATATATCCCTCACTAGCTATAAGCACCACCTGTCAGAGCAGCTCACAGATCACTGCACCTGTACATAGCTCATCTGTAAATAGCCCATACAATCTACCTCATCCACATACTGTATTTATGTATTTATCTTGCTCCTTTGCACCCCAGTATCTCAACTTGCACATTCATCTTCTGCACATTCTACCATTCCAGTGTTCAATTGCTATATTGTAATTACTTTGCCACCATGGCCTATTTATTGCCTTACCTCTCTTATCCTACCTCATTTGAACATGCTGTATATATATTTTTCTACTGTATTATTGATTGTATGTTTGTTTATTCCATGTGTAACTCTGTGTTGTTGTATGTGTCGAACTGCTTTGTTTTGGCCAGGTCGCAGTTGCAAATGAGAACTTGTTCTCAACTAGCCTACCTGGTTAAATAAAGGTGAAATAAAATAAATAAATAAATAAAAAGCATGTATTAAAACATAGTGAATGTAGAAAACATCAGGAACACCTGCTCTTTCCATGACACCGACTGACCAGGTGAAAGCTATGATCCCTTATTGATGTCGCTTGTTAAATCCACTTCAATCAGTGTAGATGAAGGGGAGGAGACATATTAAATAAGTACTTTTAAGAGAGAGACATGGATTGTGCGCCATTCAGAGGGTGAATGGGAAAGACAAAATATGCCTTTGAACAGGGTATGTCAGTAGGTGCTAGGCACACTGGTTTTAGTGTGTCAAGAACTGCAATGCTGCAGGGTTTTTCACACTCAATAGTTTCCCATGTGTTTCAAGAATGGACATTCAGCCAACTTGACACAACTGTGTCAAGTTGTTTGAAGTCCTGTGTGGAGTCAACATGGGTCAGCATCCCTGTGGAATGCTTTCCCTGATGAATTGAGTTTAATCTGAGGGCAGCTCAATATTAGGAAGGTCTTCCTAATATTGTTTTCCTATACTGCATCCCGTGGGAATCGAACCTACAACCCTGGTGTTGCAAGTGCCATGCTCTACTAACTGAGCCACACAGGACTTTAAACAATAACAGATACAAATGCTAGATAACATATATTGAGTATTTCATTTATATCAAACAAGGATAGAGTTCATACTTTGTTTTCTAAAGGAGGCATCTAGGGAACTGTCAGGTACATGTCTGATTTTATCTGTAGTGTCTAAGGTTTATTTTGGCCTTGTCTGTCAAGGTTTATGGTTACATTTTCCAGATGAACAGAGTTATGGCTGACCCGATTCAGGTTTTTGTGGACCGCTGGCCAGAATTCAATGTCATTCTCTGCAAACCACCATATGAGAAGGTAACATTAGATCAATTCATAAAGATACACATGTCCCAAACTTAATAGAAATAATGTGTATTTTGTTGGCTCAACTCCTCATTTGCCCATTTTGCAGGAGGGGGACCTATTTAAAGACACATGTGTTTTTACTAAAGACGAAGCTTCTTTTAGGAATATCCTTGGAGAGAACAACATAATTGACTGGACAAAGGTCCTCTGTTTAGGTAATTACACTGTAATTACAGTACCTGCCACTTGCACTTTGCCTGATTGCCCCACCCCCCTCTGTCTCTTGTTTCTCTTTCCTAAAACTAAAGTAAGTTTCTCTCTTTCTCCTAAAACCATCACCCATGGACCTTAAAATGCATGTACCATGTTGAGACTTCCCCATTCGGAGTGTAACGCCCTCTTTAGCTCTCTCTCAAGCTCCCCCAAACTGAGCTCTGGTTCAGGTCATTATTGCACCTTCCCCTACTAACATAGTGGAGGAATGTGCACCAACAACATGGACCAGAGCTACACACAATCTCAGCCTTGCCCTGCTGCAGCAGATAGCAGGGCCATAAAACAGGGGATGGTGAGCTCCCCATTGTGTTTTATTCATTTAACCTATTGCTTTATCCAGGAAGTCCCATTGGGGTCAGAAGACCTCTTTTACAAGTAAAAAAAGACCTGGGCTGTATGTATAAAGCTTGCCAGAGTAGGAGTGTTGATCTAGGATCAGTTTTGCATAATTATGAAGAAGGAGGAACTGATCCTAGATCAGCACTCCTATTCTGAGACGCTTGATAGATACAGCCCCTGGTGTCTCTGGTTGTCTCTAGACTGCTGGGATCTGGGGTGGTTTCATTAGTCACACACCATATAGCACAAATTTCAATTTCGTAGAAGTTGTTTGCCAACTTTACAGCCCTCTGCTATTTTAGGCACCAGTCTTTGCTATGAGGAGATGGTGATGGCGGTGGCTTCTGAGAGAAAGGTGCCCGTGAATAAAGTGTCTGTGTGTCACATGATGATGCTCCAGGATCCATCCCGCCTTCCACCTGTAGAAAGGTATGATGGGCTCAGCTCGATTCATTTTACCATAGGGAGAGACATTTTTGCAATTTTAAAGCTTATTTTCTGCAATTCTACACATTTTGCCATGACTTATGATATCTGAGTGTCACGTTCAAACAAAATCAATGGCAAGTGCACTGCATGCATGGGCGATACCATTGCTGACATGGGCTGCTTGAGTGACTGTCAGTGACTGACATAACAAGAGGAAAACTGAGGATGCACTATACCAAATTTAAAATCAAATTTTATTGGTCGCGTACACAGATTTGCAGTTGTTATAGCAGGTGCAGTGAAATGCTTATGTTACCAGCTCCAACAGTGCAGTAGAATGTCTAGCAAATTCAATACACAAATAATAAAGAAATCTAAACAATAAATGAGAACAAGTACAATTAAAAATCCAAAGTAGATATTAGAGTGAGCGATCCAGAATATAAATACATGGTGTGTATAGACAGTATATCATTTGGAAAAGAAGATGGTAGGTACAGTAGTAGGTACTGTATATTAGGATGAGCTATGTGGAGAATACAGTATACATACACAGTGAGTAAACAGTATATAAAAAGTAAATGAAGTGACCAGTGTTAAATGTCTCTATATACATGGAGCATTAGTCTCAAGGTGCAGGGCAGAGTACCGGGCAGGTATCCGGCTAGTGATGGCTGTTCAACAGTCTGATGGCCTGGAGATAATATACTGTACTCTATACCATCTACTGCATCTTGCCTATGCCGTTCACTCATTCATATATTTGTATGTACATGTTCTTATTCATTCCTTTACACTTGTGTGTGTATAATGTAGTTGTTGTGAAATTGTTAGATTACTTATTAGATATTACTGCATGGTCGGAACTTAAGCACAAGCATTTCGCTACACTCGCATTAACATCTGATGTGTATGTGACAAATAAAATTTGATTTGATTTGAGATAGAAGCATTATTTCAGTCTCTCAGTCCTAGCTCTGATGCACCTGCTAGATGGTAGCAGAGTGAACAGACCATGGCTCGGTGGCTTAGGGCCTTAATTATATTAAGTGAACCTTGTGTATTCTACTTTTCTAACTCTCAACAGTAATTTGAGACCCGACGGAGTTACCCTGAGCGGCCGCTCTACGATGTGCTATCTATCTCACACCTCTCTTCTTTCTTTCCTTCTCAAATCCACAGTGCAATTGAATCAATGATATCCTCACTGGACGAATCCCATACTGATCTAGTCAACAAAACCTGGAAGTTCGGGAACACGGAGAACAGTTTCCAGATGATCCGGAACATGATCCGGCACTACCCGTCTTGCTGTGTGCTGGATGCAGAGAGCCAGCAGCCCATAGCCTGGGTTCTGATCTATCCCTCCTGTGCCATGGGTATGTGGAATATCTACGGTGCCTTCAGAAAGTATTTACACCCCTTGACTTTTTCCACATTTTGTTGTGTTAAAAAGTGGGATTACAATGGATTTAATTGTCATTTTTTTTGTCAACAATCTACACAAAATACTCTAATGTCAAAGTGGAAGAAAAAATGTAACAGTTGTAAAACATTTGTAAAACACGAATATATGTTGATTAGATATGTAAGTATTCAACCCCCTGAGTCAATAAATGTTAGAATCACCTTTGACAGCAATTACAGCTGTGAGTCTTTCTGGGTAATTCTCTAAGAGCTTTCCACACCTGGATTGTGCAATATTTCCCCATTTTATTATTTTCAAAGTTCTTCAAGCTCTGGCAAATCTTTAAATTTTTTAATGTCTTGCCATAGATTTTCAAGTAGATTTAAGTCAAAACTGTAACTCAGAACATTCACTGTCTTCTTGGTAAGCAACACCAGTGTAGATTTGGCCTTGTGTTTTAGGTTATTGTCCTGCTGAAAGTTGATTTAATCACCATGTGTCTAGTGGAAAGCAGACTGAACCAGGTTTTCCTCTAGGATTTTGCCTGTGCTTAGCTCCATCCATTTAATTTGTATCCTGAAAAACTCCCCTCTTCTTAATGATTACAAACATACCCATAGCATGATGCAGCCACCACTATGGTTGAATCTGTGTTTGAAATTCACAGCTCGACCGAGGGACCTTCAAATAATTCTATGTGTGGGGTACAGAGATGAGGTAGTCATTAAAAAATAATGTTGAACATTATTATTGCACACAGAGAAAATATGGAAAAAGTTAAAGGGTGTGAATACTTTCTGAAGGCACTGTACACAGCTCTCACTTGAACAGGATTAAGGAATGCTTTTATACATTTTACATGTCCCTCCTTATTTTGGGCGCACTGGGAAACAATTACCAAAACAATGGTTCCTACCCCATCACAGGTATGTTGTACACCCTGCAAGAGCACAGAGGACAGGGCCTGGCCAAAGCCCTGGTCAGCAGCATGTCCAGGAGACTCTATTCTCAGGGCTTCCCAGTGTACTGCTTCGTTGAGGAGGAGAATATACTGTCCTACAACCTCTACACCAACCTGGGCTTTACTGAGGACCCTCAATACAGGGCTGCATGGTTTGACTTTAACAGTTTGTGATTAAGGTTGTGCATAGAGATCAATGTTGACATTGAAAGCTATGCTATTATCTCCAAAAAAAGAAGACAGTGTGTGAAGAGATCATATCATTGCAGGATGGACTTTGAGCAAACATTACTTTGAACAGTTATTAAATGTATCTTATCTATGCACACGATTCAAATACCTTTTAGACTGGCAACGATTCCATTATTTTACATTAAGCGACAATCTTATCCAGAGTGCTTACATTTTTTTACATTTCCTTACTGGTCCCCTGTGGGAGTCAAACCCACAACTCTGTCGTTGGAAGCGCCATGCTCTACCAACTGAGCCACACTGCACCCCATGATGTTTGTTTCTCCAGGCTTATTTTCAGTGTGGTGTAATTAGAATGCTGCATCGTAAAATATGCTAATTGTATTTTGAGCAAAAACACTTTATCCATGTTGTTTAGATTTCTGATACAAAATGTTAATTTGAACACTTGTTGCAGGAATTACATTCCTCTGTTTTAATACCCAATTAAAATCAAACACTCTGTCAATTCATAAGAATTTGTATGACCCTTATTTGTATAAAATGGACAGAGCCCAGTCTTAAAGTCAACCAGCAGAGTTTATTCACGAGAGTACTCCCCATTACACATTTTAACACAGGGTATAAACTGAAAATGACGTCATTAGTTTTAGTACCAGCCCGTGTCATCTCCTCGCTCTAGTACAATGGCTGTATGGTTCTCACATGTCTCTCTCTATTAAGATAATATATGACCGAGCCAAGGTCAGCTTGTAGCCAGTCTGGCTATAAGTTCATTCATTTCTACCATGGTACAGACAGTCATTGTTCTAATTCTTGATTATATTTACACACATTATATTCAGTACTAGGATTAAAAAGAAAATTAATACATATACAGTAACATAGTATTCTGATTAGTACATATACAGTAACATAATAGTATTCTGATTAGTACATAGACAGTAACATAATAGTATTCTCATTAGTCAGTCCTGATTGCAATGTATACATAATTAGTCATCATTGATAAAAATTCCCTTAACAACACTCAAATGAGGGAATGTTTACAAAAACAGAACAAAAAATAGAAAAATAAATATCATTAAACTCAACAAAAAAAGAAACGTCCCTTTTTCAGGACCCTGTCTTTCAAAGATAACAACAACTGCACAGGATCGGTACATCTGAAAATCACACCTGCTGGACCGGTACAGAATGGCAACAACAACTGCCCGAGTTACACCAGGAACGCACAATCCCTCCATCAGTGCTCAGACTGTCCACATTAGGCTGAGAACATCGCCTGTGGACACAAACCCATCTTCGCTGGACCAGACAGGACTGGCAAAAGTGCTCTTCACTGACAAGTCGCGGTTTTGTCTCACCAGGGGTGATGGTTGGATTCGCGTTTATCGTTGAAGGAATGAGCGTTACACCGAGGCCTGTACTCTGGAATGGGATCGATTTGGAGGTGGAGGGGCCGTCATGGTCTGGGGCGGTGTGTCACAGCATCATTACACTGAGCTTGTTGTCATTGCAGGCAATCTCAACACCGTGCGTTACAGGGAAGACATCCTCCTCCCTCATGTGGGCTCATCCTGACATGATCCTCCAGCATGACAATGCCACCAGCCATACTACTCATTCTGTGTGTGATTTCCTGCAAGACAGGAATGTCAGTGTTCTTCCATAGCCAGCGAAGAGCCCGGATTTCAATCCCATTGAGCACGTCTGGGACCTGTTGGATCGGAGGGTGAGGGCTAGGGCCATTCCCTGAGAGAAATGTCCTGGAACTTGCAGGTGCCTTGGTGGAAGAGTGAGGCAACATCTCACAGCAAGAACTGGCAAATCTGGTGCAGTCCATGAGGAGGAGATGCACTGCAGTACTTAATGCAGCTGGTGGTCACACCAGATACTGACAGTTACTTTTGATTTTGACCCCCCACCCCCCTTTGTTCAGGGACACATTATTCAATTTCTGTTAGTCACATGTCTGTGGAACTTGTTCAGTTTATGTCTCAGTTGTTGGATCTAGTTATGTTCATACAAATATTTACACATGTTTGCTGAAAATAAATGCAGTTGATAGTGAGAGGACGTTGAAGGATCTGGAGAAGGTCTGTATGGAGGAGTAGGCCAAAATCCCTGCTGCAGTGTGTGCAAACCTGGTCAAGAACTACAGGAAACGTATGATCTCTGTAATTGCAAACAAAGGTTTCTGTACCAAATATTAAGTTCTGCTTTTATGGAATGGTCTTTTTACACTTTTATGGAATGGTCTGCCTACCCATGTGAGAGAAGCAGACTCGGTCTCAACCTTTAAGTCTTTATTGAAGACTCATCTCTTCAGTAGGTCCTATGATTGAGTGTAGTCTGGCCCAGGAGTGTGAAGGTGAACGGAAAGGCACTGGAGCAGCCCTTCCTGTCTCTGCCTGGCCGGTTCCCCTCTCTTCACTGGGATTCTCTGCCTCTAACCCAATTACAGGAGCTGAGTCACTGGCTTTCTGGTGCTCTTCCATGCCGTCCCTAGGAGGGGTGCGTCACTTGAGTGGGTTGAGTCACTGACGTGGTCTTCCTGTCTGGGTTGGCACCCCCCCCCCCTTGGGTTGTGCCGTGGCGGAGATCTTTGTGGGCTATACTCGGCCTTGTCTCAGGATGGTAAGTTGGTGGTTGAAGATATCCCTCTAGTGGTTTGGGGGCTGTGCTTTGGCAAAGTGGGTGGGGTTATATCCTTCCTGTTTGGCTCTGTCCGGGGGTATCATCGGATGGGGCCACAGTGTCTCCTGTCTCAGGATGGTAAATTGGTGGTTGAAAATATCCCTCTAGTGGTTTGGGGGCTGTGCTTTGGCAAAGTGGCTGGGGTTATATCCTTCCTGTTTGGCTCTGTCTGGGGGTATCATTGGATGGGGCCACAGTGTCTCCTGACCCCTCCTGTCTCAGCCTCCAGTATTTATGCTACAGTAGTTTATGTGTCGGGGGGCTAGGGTTAGTCTGTTGTCTGGAGTATTTCTCCTGTCTTATCCGGTGTCCTGTGTGAATTTAAGTATGCTCTCTCTAATTCTCTCTTTCTTTCTTTTTTTCTCTCTCTCGGAGGACCTGAGCCCTAGGACCATGCCTCAGGACTACCTGGCATGATGACTCCTTGCTGTCCCCAGTCCACCTGGCCGTGCTGCTGCTCCAGCCAGTTTCAACTGTTCTGCCTGCGGCTATGGAACCCTGACCTGTTCACCGGACGTACTACCTGTCCCAGACCTGCTGTTTTCAACTCTCTAGAGACAGCAGGAGCGGTAGAGGTGCTGACCTGTTGCACCCTCGACAACTACTGTGATTATTATTATTTGACCATGCTGGTCATTTATGGACATTTGAACATCTTGGCCATGTTCTGCTATAATCTCCACCCGGCACAGCCAGAAGAGGACTGGCCACCCCTCATAGCCTGGTTCCTCTCTAGGTTTCTTTGTAGGTTTTGGCCTTTTTAGGGAGTTTTTCCTTGCCACTGTGCATCTACACCTGCATTGCTTGCTGTTTGAGGTTTTAGGCTGGGTTTCTCTACAGCACTTTTAGATATCAGCTGATCTAAGAAGGGCTTTATAAATACATTTGATTTGATTTGATATCCGTTCTTTCTTTTGCGTTTGTGGCTTTGTATTTAGAGTGACTCAATACAATAAAATTTTATTTGTCATATGCACTGAAAACAACAGATGTAGATCTTACAGTGAAATGCTTACTTACAAGCCCTTAACCAACAATGCAGTTTTAGAAAAATAAATAAATAGAAATATAACAAATAATTAAGGAGCAACAATAAAATAACAGTAGCGAGACTATATACAGGGGGTTCCGGTACAGAGTCAATGTGCGGGGGCAGCGGTTAGACGAGGTAATATATGCATGTAGGTAGAGGTAAAGTAACTATGCATAGATAATAAACAGAATGTAGCAGCAGTGTAAAAATGGGGGGTGAGGTGGGGACAACGCAAATAGTCCGGGTAGCCATTTGATTAACTGTTCAAGAGTCTTAAAGGGGTTAGAAGCAGTTCAGATGCCTTTTTGACCTAGACTTAGTAGCAGAGAGAACAGTCTATGACTGGGGTGGCTGGAGTCCTTGGAATTTTTTTGGGCCATGCTCTGACACCGCCTGATATAGAGGTCCTGGATGGCAGGAAGCTTGGCCCCAGTGATGTACTGGGCCGTATGCACTACCCTCTGTAGTGCCTTGCGGTCGGAAGCGGTCGGAAGCCGAGCAGTTGCCGTACCAGGCAGTGATGCTCTCGATGTTGCAGATGTATAACATTGAGGATCTGATGACCCATGCCAAATCTTTTCAGTCTCCTCTGGGGGAATATACATTGTCATGCCCTCTTCACGACTGTCTTGGTGTGTTTGGACCATGATAGTTTGCTGATGATGTGGACACCAAGGAACTTGAAACTCCCAACCTGCTCCACTACAGCCCCGTCGATGAAAATGGGGGTATGCTTGGTCCTCCTTTTTCTGTAGTCCACAATCATCTCCTTAATCTTGATCAGGTTGAGGGAGAGGTTGTTATCCTGGCACCACACTGCCAGGTCTATGATCTCCTCCCTATAGGCTATCTAGTTGTTGTTAGTGATCAGGCCCACCACTGTTGTGTAATCGGGAAACTTAATGATGGTGTTGGAGTTGTGCTTGGCCGTGCAGTCATGGGTGAACAGGGAGTACCTTAGGCTATGCTTTGGTTACATGAAATGATTACTGAATATATGGAAAACAATAAATACATGTAGTGGATAGTCGTTACCCCCCAAACATCGCGCGATTTTTGTTTTGTTACACAACATTTTGACCAACGAGGGAAGGCATGTAGTTTTTTTTTTTTTTCAAGTAAATTCTTGATGGGACATGATAGACAAAACTAGTCTAGTAATCCCTTGAAGGTGGGTCTTTGAAACTGGTCCGTGTTTTCCTGACATGGAACCAAAGTGAACTTCGAAAAGTCCACATACGCTGTGGCCATATACAGTACATTATTACAATATGTAATAATTGAGTATGTTTAATTGTTGTATCGGTTACGTACGTTCGAAATGCGACTTGGGTTGGACAAAAAAAGCAACGAACTATTTTGATTGACGTTCAGAAACCTTGTCCAATCAAAAACATCAGGGCGAGTTATTGGGCGGGATTTATCTGTCATGAGACAGGAAGAGCAAAACGGGGGTTGTTTCCAGAAGATAGCGAATATAGCTAGACTTGCAGCACAGCACGACGATCTGCAGCGTTGTTGTACTTTTATAATCATGACATCTACTCTTGATGATAGCGAAAAAGAAAAGGTACGTTATGAGTGATGTACTATCGTCTTTGTTAGCCAACTACCTAGCTCTTCGCGTAATGTTAAATAGCCAGCTAACTGTAGCCTATATTTTAGCTAGCGAGGAAGTTCATGAGATCCTCACTTGCTTAAAACACAACTGTGTAGTATTTAGGTAACGCTATTCATACAGTCAGCTATCTATGATACATTTCGCTGGCTAGCTAATAAACTGAAAATAAGGTTGCCCGGCTAGCTAAATGCTATCTAGAGGAATCAACAGCTACAGTCTGTTGAAAGCAACAGTCTAACTTATAACGTCAACGAGTATTGGAGGCGGTATAGAAAGCATTCTACCACCATCTTTGGCATTGGCCTAGCTAGCTAACTACTTCACAGATGAATGTTGTCACAAGATGTCCTATCCATTATTGTATTGTCACCACCCCAGGCTACTTTAGTTTGCCATAAGTACTTGATGTCGTAGCCTTTAAAAGTGTTCCACTGCCTCTGACTTGAGAGTTGGGCTTGTATGGCACTGCACTTCCCCAATAACGTCAGGCCATTCTCGCTGGTTAAATTTCTGCTTTTCCTGTTTACCCCATGACTATTTTGAATTATATCTGGCTAGAGGGCTATAACTTTTAAAATATGGACCACAGACCACTGATCTAACCATTGCCTTTGGGGACTTGCAACGTGGCAGTAAGAGGCTATTGTCCTGGCCAATGACAGAATAACTCGGATAGCTTACATATGGACTGGTGTTCAATTGGACAGGTCTGTGGTTATTTTATTTTCTGCAATTTTTTTTATTTTCCTCTGAGACTTTCCAGAGGAGACTTACTCTGCTTTATTTCGGTTGACTCTGTCAAGCTGAGTAGCATAGTTCGGGTAGTAGTATGGTGAAACACCGAGGCTCAGTGGGTCATTCACACAGGAAGTACTGGCTAAATTGTTAGAGAATGGTGCTTGCAACGCCAGCATAGTGGGTCAGTTCCCATTGGGGCCACCCATACAATAAAGGCTTCTACTCAAACAGAAACAGCTGTTAAGATGGGAGAAACGTAGCCTTGACAATAATGACCATAGGGAGTGGTAGGGTGGCACAAACCAATTCAGGACCATGCTAGGAGAAATGTGCATTAGCTAGCAGACTCTTGAGGACACTGACGGACCCTTTTGGGAAATCAGCTGGAGTTACTGCTTCAAGTACGGTGTGTGTGTAATTCAATCCCAAGGATATATATACAGTTGAAGTCGGAAGTTTACATGCACTTAGGTTGGAGTCACTTAGGTTGAAACTCGTTTTTCAGCCACTCCACAAATGTCTTGATAAAATATAGTTTTGGCAAGTCTGTTAAGACATCTACTTTGTGCATGACACAAGTAATTTTTCCAACAATTGTTTACACAGTGAATTTGTCTGAAATAATCTATCACAATTCCAGTGGGTCAGAATTTTACATACAGTAAGTTAAATGTGCCTTTAAACAGTTTGGAAAATTCCAGAAAATGATGTCTTGGAGTTAGAAGCTTCTGATAGGCTAATTACATTATTTGAGTCAATTGAAGGTATACCTGTGGATGTATTTCAAGGCCTGCCTTCAAACTCAGTGCCTCTTTGCTTGACGTCATGGGAAAATCAAAAGAAATCAGCTAAGACCTCAGAAATTGTAGACATCCACAAGTCTGGTTCTTCCTTGGGAGCAATTTCCAAATGCCTGAAGGTACCATGTTCATCTGTACAAACAATAGTACGCAAGTATAAACACCATGGGACCACGCAGCCGTCATAGCGCTCAGGAAGGAGACACGTTCTGTCTCCTAGAGATGAATGTACTTTGGTGCGGAAAGTGCAAATCAATCCCAGAACAACAGCAAAGGACCTTGTGAAGATCCTGGAGGAAACGGGTACAAAAGTATCTATATCCACAGTAAAACGAGTCCTATATCGACATAACCTGAAAGGCCGCTCAGCAAGGAAGAAGCCACTGCTCCAAAACCGCCATAAAAAAGCCAGACAACGGTTTGCAACTGCACATGGGGACAAAGATCGTACTTTTTGGAGAAATGTCCTCTGGTCTGATGAAACAAATAGAACTGTTTGCCCATAATGATCATCGTTATGTTTGGAGGAAAAGGGGGGAGGCTTGCAAGCCGAAGAACACCATCCCAACAGTGAAGAATGGGGGTGGCAGCATCATGTTGTGGGGGTGCTTTGCTGCAGGAGGGACTGGTGCACTTCACAAAATAGATGGCATCATGAGGGCGGAAAATTCTGTGGATATATTGAAGCAACATCTCAAGACATCAGTCAGGAAGTTAAAGCTTGGATGCAAATGGGTCTTCCAAATGGACTATGACCCCAAGCATACTTCCACAGTTGTGAGAAAATGGCTTAAGGACAACAAAGTCAAGGTATTGGAGTGGCCATCACAAAGCCCTGACCTCAATCCTATATAAAATGTGTGGGCAGAACTGAAAGCATGTGTGAGCAAGGAGGCCTACAAACCTGGCTCAGTTACACCAGCTCTGTCAGGAGGAATGGTCCAAAATTTACCCAACTTATTGTGGGAGCTTGTGGAAGGCTACCTGAAAAGTTTGACCCAAGTTAAACAGTTTAAAGGCAATGCTATCAAATACTAATTGAGTGTATGTAAACTTCTGACCCACTGGGAATGTGCTGAAAGGAATAAAAGCTGAAATAACCTTGTCCTTTACCCTGTTCCCCCTTGTCTTAGGCACGCTCTGTGTCTGTGGACCTTAACAACGACGCTTCTCTACTCATCGACATTCCTGATGCACTCTGTGAACGTGACAAAGTCAAGTTCACTGTCCACACCAAGGTAAAAACAGCAACTCCACAGTTTCAGTTCTTAAACTAAGGGTCACCGCTAGTTCCCTCACTTCCCTGTCAGTTATTCAAATAATATATAATGCTCTTCGTGTCCAGCAGGCTAGAACTACAGCTTATGTTTCTATGTCGAATGTGGTTGTCTTACCTACCTTAGTTGAATGCTGCACTGTAAGTCACTCTGGATCAGTGTCAGTGAAAAATAAATAACAGTAACTGTCTCTCTCTCAGATGTCTTACTTCTAAAGTATATTACAACCTTGTGTTAATGCACTTTAAATGGAGCTTGAATTGTCTTTTCTGTCAGACCACCCTGAGCTCCTTCCAGAAGCCAGACTTCTCTGTTCCTAGGCAACATGAGGACTTTATATGGCTCCATGACGCGCTGGTTGAGACTGAGGACTACGCTGGGCTCATTGTGAGTGACCTATTAAGTTCACCACATACACACACACTGGTTTGGGACTACGCTGGGCTCATTGAGTGACTTGAGTAGTAGAGCTGGGTGATATGGAATAAAAGACCATATCGCAATAAATTGCCTGGCTTGATGCAATAATGAGTAGTTTATAACATTTTAATGTACATCACAGATGTTTATCTTTATCCTTAACTACTAATACTAGATTGATGGTTGTAGCCATCAGTTGTCCCATTAAGTGACCGAGATTAGCAAACGTATTTAATTTTAAACTTCTCTAGTATCGGCTACTTATCATAATGAACGATATCAGCAAAATGCCTGTGATAAGTGGTCTGTATTGATCATTTTCAGTTTATCGTCCCAGCTCTATGGAGTAGTCTACGGAACATACACACACACACACTGGTAAAACCCTGGATCATTGATATTCTAACTTCCGCGACGCACATAAGGCCCTCCCCCGCCCTCCTTTCGGGAAAAGCTGACCACGACTCCATTTTGTTGCTTTCAGCCTACAGACGGAGACTAAAACAAGAAGCTCCCGCGCTCAGGTCTGTTCAATGCTGGTCCGACCAATCTGATTTCACGCTTCAAGACTGCTTCGATCACGTGGATTGGGATATGTTCCGCATTGCGTCCAACAACATTGACGAATACGCTGATTCGGTGAGTGAGTTTATTAGAAAGTGCATCGGCGACGTTATACCCACAGCAACAATTAAAACATTCCCAAACCAGGGATTGATGGCAGCATTCGCGCGAAACTGAAAGCGCGAACCACTGCTTTTAACCAGGGCAAGGTGACCGAATACAAACAGTATAGCTATTCCCTCCAAGGCAATCAAACAAGCTAAGCGTCAGTGTAGTCGCAATTCAACGGCTCAGACACGAGAGGTATGTGGCAGGGTCTACAGTCAATCACGGATTACAAAAAGAAAACCAGCCCCGTCGCGGACTAGGATGTCTTGCTCCCAGACAGACTAAACAACTTCTTTGCTCGCTTTGAGGACAATGCAGTGCCACTGACACGGCCCGCTACCAAAACCTGCGGACTCTCCTTCACTGCAGCCGACGTGAGTAAAACGTGTTAACCCTTGCAAGGCTGCAGGCCCAGACGGCGTCCTCGGAGCATGCGCAGACCAGCTGGCTGGTGTGTTTACGGACATATTCAATCAATCCTTATCCCAGTCTGCTGTTCCCACATGCTTTAAGAGGGCCACCACTGTTCCTGTTCCCAAGAAGGCTAAGGTAACTGAGCTAAACGACTACCGCCCCCGTAGCACTCACTTCCGTCATCATGAAGTGCTTTGAGAGACTAATCAAGGACCATATCACCTCCACCCTACCTGACAACCTAGACCCACTCCAATTTGCTTACCGCCCCAATAGGTCCACAGATGACGCAACCACACTGCCCTAACCCATCTGGACAAGAGGAATACCTATGTGAGAATGCTGTTCATCGACTACAGCTCAGCATTTAACACCATAGTACCCTCCAAACTCGTCATCAAGCTCGAGACCATAGGTCTCGACCCCGACCTATGCAACTGGGTACTGGACTTCCTGACGGGCCGCCCCCAGGTGGTGAGGGTAGGTAACAACATCTCCACCCCACTGATCCTCAACACTGGGGCCCCACAAGGGTGCGTTCTGAGCCCTCTCCTGTACTCCCTGTTCACCCACGACTGCGTGGCCATGCACGCCTCCAACTCGATCATCAAGTTTGCGGACGACACTACAGTGGTAGGCTTGATTACCAACAACGACGAGACTGCCTACAGGGAGGTGGTGAGGGCCCTCGGTGGTGTAAGGAAAATAACCTCGCACTCAACAAAATAAAGGAGATGATTGTGGACTTCAGGAAACAGCAGAGGGAGCACCCCCCTATCCACATCGACAGGACAGTAGTGGAGAGGGTGGAAAGTTAAGTTCCTTGGCATCACGGACAAACTGAATTGGTCCATCCACACAGACAGCGTTGTGAAGAAGGCGCAGCAGTGCCTCTTCAACCTCAGGAGGCTGAAGAAATTCGGCTTGTCACCAAAAGCACTCAAACTTCTACAGATGCACAATCGAGAGCATCCTGTCGGGCTGTATCACCGCCTGGTACGGCAACTGCTCCGCCCACAACCGTAAGGCTCTCCAGAGGGTAGTGAGGTCTGCACAACGCATCACCGGGGGCAATCTACCTGCCCTCCAGGACACCTACACCACCCGATGTCACAGGAAGGCCATAAAGATCATCAAGGACAACAACCACCCGAGCCACGCTATCATCCAGAAGGCGAGGTCAGTACAGGTGCATCAAAGCTGGGACCGAGAGACTGAAAAACAGCTTCTATCTCAAGGCCATCAGACTGTTAAACAGCCACCACTAACATTGAGTGGCTGCTGCCATACATGTAAAAAATTTATCACTAGCCGCTTTAAACAATGCCACTTAATATAATGTTTACATACCCTGTTACTCATCTCATATGTATATACTGTATTCAGTACCATCTACTGCATCTTGCCTATGCCATTCTGTACCATCACTCATTCATATATTTTTATGTACATATTCTTTATCCCTTTACACTTGTGTGTGTGTGTATAAGGTAGTAGTTGTGGGATTGTTAGATTACTCTTTGGTTATTACTGCATTGTCGGAACTGGAAGCACAAGAATTTCGCTACACTTGCATTAACGTCTGCTAACCATGTGTATGTGACAAATAGAATTTGATTTGACACACCACTTAATTACAGTATAGTTCACAGCCAATGCTGCCACTGAATGTAATTTCACAAGTTCACTGTCAGGACATGTGAGTGTTATTTGATGAAGGTGGAAGGGACTCCGTTATCTGCTCAAATATTTTATTTTATTTTAAATACCATCGTCTATATCAGCTGAGTTTTATTGCAGGGACATACCTGTGTAGGAAATCTTACTAGAAGCTCCATCTGCTCTTCTCTACCTCCGAATCTACCTCTCCTCAACTACACCTTCCTCTCTGCCTCTCCTCTGCCCTTGCTCCTTTCCCTCTTTCCTCTCTCCCTTTCCTCCATTACTCCCCCTCTGCTCTTTTCCTCCCCCATCTCCCTGTCTGTCCAGATCCCTCCAGCCCCCCCGAAGCCAGACTTCGAGAGCCCAAGGGAGAAGATGCATAAACTGGGAGAGGGAGAAGCCACCATGACCAAGGAGGAATACACCAAGATGAAGCAGGAGTTAGAGGCGTGAGTTCTGACCTTTCCTCCTTTACCCCTTGTCACTGTGTCCAAGCGTAATCGGCACAGTTCTGCGTATTTAAATGTTGTATTACGATTCCTGTGGGAATGATTCTGGTGGTCTCAAGATTGTGTATCTGTATGTGCACTCTCAGTTGGTAATTTGCCATCTTCGGGCTCTCTCTCCCAGTGAGTACCTGGCTGTATTTAAGAAGACTGTACAAGTCCACGAGGTATTCCTGCAGCGACTATCTTCTCACCCGATCCTGAGCAAGGACAGAAACTTCCAGATATTCCTGGAGTATGACCAGGATGTGAGTTTGACACTTGGAAAAGGAAACGGAGAAGACAGACTGCGCATTTTCCAGCAGTACTGTCTTCCTAGTTAACTGCTGAGTCGTGTTCACTCGAGCACACTGTTGAAAAACATTTCCCAATGCAGTTCAGTTAGTACATCCAGTCATTTTCTTCCGTTTTGTGCCTAGTGAACACGAGGGAGGGGGATAGAGGAAGGGGGATAGAGGAAGATAAGCAAGCAGACCTAGGGCACATCCTGCTGCTGAGTTCAGCTCTATTTCCAAACCACTCGGTCAGTGGAGCTTCGAGTCAGCTAGGGTCTGCTGAGATGGTTTTGTTTGTCCTTTTGGGAAATGTTATACAGGCATTTTTTAAAATGAGTAGGAAAAACCCTCACACTTATTGTAGTTCTTACTCCCTTCCTTCATTCCTATGTGGAACTAAAGGCTTCCACAAGACAGCGCCACAGCTATTGTAGCTTACGCAATACATTTTACATTGCGAACTTGTTCTGTGGTCTCAATGGCTAACTAAATCATTTCCCTCCCTGTGATTGGTCCACGTAGCTGAGCGTACGAAGGAAGAACGCCAAGGAGACGTTTGGGAGTTTCTTTAAGAACATGGTCAAGAGTGCTGACGAGGTCATCATCTCTGGGATAAAGGTAGGTGTGGCCTCCTCGCATATCATACAATACTAGCCAAGTTCGAGAGCATCACATCTGTGAGGCATTGTGGGTAAATTGTGACTGACTGACCTACAAACAATAATTTATGCAAGGTGATTTCAGGATCAGTCAGCAGTTGCCTGCATTGTCAAACAAGCCCAATGCTTTTATTGTCCATCAGCAATGCATTACAAACCAGATGCAGAAAGTCAATGCATTACAAACCAGATGCAGAAAGTCAATGCATTACAAACCAGATGCAGAAAGTCAATGCATTACAAACCAGATGCAGAAAGTCAATGCATTACAGTAGCAGACTTCAACAAAGAGAAACAAATGCAGCTACAAATCCTAACGTTTTACAAGCTGAGCAGGGACCTTCGTATCCAGAATGAAGATCTGGCTTTGTGGTTTTTTTTGTGTGTCTTAGGCAGAAGGTTGATGTCTTTAAAATATTATTTTTCTTGCAGGAAGTCGATGATTTCTTTGAGCAGGAGAAGACCTTCCTGCTTGATTATTCGTCCAAGATCAAAGACTCCACTGCCAGGGCAGAGAAGATGACCCGCTCTCACAAAAGTATGACTATGAAATCAACAACCAACTTGAATTGGAGCTTTTTGAGTTATTGATAAGAAGTTTTTTTTTTTCTCCCTTATATCTGTCTCAATCAATCACATGTAATTTATAAAGCCCTTTTAACATCAGCAGTTGTCACACATTGCTTTGGAGATACCTAGCTGCAATGCTGGACTTGGGACTAAAGTAGGTGCTGGTACTGTTTTTATAGTTGCAGAAGCTCCACAATACTTTTGTGCTAATATTCTATGAGAGGAACAGAATATTTGAGGCGCTGGTACTCAGCTCCTGCCCAAGTCAAAAACTGCCTTACCTAAAACTCCAAAGAGCAAGCAATACTGATGCAGAAGCACAGTGTCTAGGAAAAACTCAAAGGCGGGGACATAGAGGAACCAGGCTCCAAGGGGTGGCCAGGCCTCTTCTGGCTGTGCCGGGTAGAGAGGAACCAGGCTCCGAGGGGTGGCCAGGCAGGCCTCTTCTGGCTGTGCCGGGTAGAGAGGAACCAGGCTCCGAGGGGTGGCCAGGCCTCTTCTGGCTGTGCCGGGTAGAGAGGAACCAGGCTCCGAGGGGTGGCCAGGCCTCTTCTGGCTGTGCCGGGTAGAGAGGAACCAGGCTCCGAGGGGTGGCCAGGCCTCTTCTGGCTGTGCCGGGTAGAGAGGAACCAGGCTCCGAGGGGTGGCCAGGCCTCTTCTGGCTGTGCCGGGTAGAGAGGAACCAGGCTCCGAGGGGTGGCCAGGCCTCTTCTGGCTGTGCCGGGTAGAGGGGAACCAGGCTCCGAGGGGTGGCCAGGCCTCTTCTGGCTGTGCCGGGTAGAGGGGAACCAGGCTCCGAGGGGTGGCCAGGCCTCTTCTGGCTGTGCCGGGTAGAGAGGAACCAGGCTCCGAGGGGTGGCCAGGCCTCTTCTGGCTGTGCCGGGTGGAGATTTAAGAGTACATGTAGCCATTAAGGCCAGATTGGTTTTCAAGACATTTAAATGTTTATAGATGAACAGCAGGATGTGTGGTATCATTGTGTGGTGTCACTGAGTTTTATTGATTGCTTGGAATTCACAGCTGTTGACCCTTGGCCTCAGGGAGACCACCTAGGATACCAGGTTTTGCATTATGGTGACCCCTAACCTCTTGAAGTCACTCAGGGGCAGTTCAGATTTAAAGTGGGCCAAGAATTTAGATTTTAACATGTTGTATTTTGTCTCAGATGTTGCTGATGACTACATCCACATCTCTGCCACTTTGAACAGTCTCTCTGTCGATGACAACACCGCACTTAAAAAGTGAGTAACAATATGAATACACTATAGTTTGAGGTATACGAATGGTGCCGTTGTTTCCTCAAGCCAACTACGGGTGGCTTAATCTCGGTTAACCCAGAACTAAAGTCCTGCGTAATTGGTCAGAAGCTTGATTAAGTTCTGGGATCATATGTGTAAAGAGAAGAGATGCTAGAATGAGGAGCGGAACCAGAACAAGGAGCCCCAATCTCTCTCTGCAAATTACAGGCAATTATTATATGGGCAAAATGCCCCCCCCCCCCCCCCCTTCTGAAATTCAGAAAGATGCGAACACCTGCAAAATCATGATTTGTCCAAATAATCAGTGATTGAGAACCCAAGCACTGGAACTATTGCTGCTTGTTAGCTATTGGTGCCCATAGTATAAATATCGATCTAGGGTACCATGTTTGTTTATGTAATCTAGCTACAAGAGTTTATGGGTTGCTAAATGAATGGTTTACATCTCAACCAATATCAGCGACAACAAATTGTGACTTTGCTCAAGTTCTCATGGTCTGTCTATTCCCTTCAGGCACCTTGAGAAGTTTGCAGACCTGTTTGAGAAACTAAGGGTAAGAACCACAGTGCTGGTCTTCTGCACTTCTCAACCTGAACTGTTTTTCTATTCATTGTATGTTTTTATATAATCCGCTGTTGTCCATCTCCATGCAAATTCACATTTTGTGAGGTCAGCAATACATTTAAACCTGTGCATTTTGCTTTTATGAGCTGTGCAAATGTCTACCTTTTTTTACAAGTTAGTCATTTAGCAGACACTCTTATCCAGCGCGACATGCAGGTCATCTTAAGATAGCTAGGGGAGACAACATTTCTCAGTCATATCTGCTTTAGAGGAAAATTGTACTTAGTATCAGCAAGGTCTGTGCTAGTTGGAAATGTGCGCGTGTCAGTTATTTTTATTTATTTTTTTTATTTACATTTTTTAAATGTTTATCTCATGTTCTTTGAGCATGGCGGTAGCATTGATGTTGTATCTATTTGGTCCTGCCTGTAGAAAGTGGAGGGCAGAGTGGCGTCAGATGAGGAGCTGAAGCTTACGGAGCTGCTCCGTTACTACATGCTGGACATCCAGGCAGCCAAGGTGAGCCACGTCTAGTCTGTTTCTCTCTCAAAAACCCTCAGCAAAATTGAATCATTCATTATTTTCTTAAAATCACGTGGAAACACGGTAGGCATGCATATAACATGCATTCTCTGAGAAATGCTGTTTGTGTGTTAACCACTGCATGTGTGTCAGGACCTGTTGTACAGGCGGGCCCGGGCCCTGGCTGACTATGAGAACAGTAACAAGGCCCTGGACAAGGCCCGGCTGAAGAGTAAAGACATCACCCAGGCTGAGGAGCACCAACAACAGTGTCTGCAGAAGTTTGACAAGCTCTCTGAGTCTGGAAAAAGAGGTTTGTGTAAGACTGTGCATGTGGGTTTGGGCTAACATGTTCTTCCGTAATACAGTACAGTGAGTAAACTGACAGTATGGTCTTCTCCTCCCAGAGCTGACCAGTTTTAAGGGCAGGAGAGTGGTGGCTTTCCGTAAGAACCTAATAGAGATGTCTGAACTGGAGATCAAACACGCCAAGGTCAGTCAGGGTGCACAGAGTTCTTTTTCCTTCCTGTGTTTGAATTTTTTTTCTCGGAATATGCAGTAATGAAATATAGGGAGAGGGGAGAGATCGAATGACACAATTAGAAGCCGTGGGATACAATCCCACAATATCACTAGACTGTTGTGTGCTGCAGGAGGTGTTCCCCACTAGACCAACCGCAGACACACTCTACTTTGTTGGTACTTTTCTCAGTGATGGACTGGACTGTTCAGGAGCTTTCAGTGGATATTATATATGTAGCAACTATGAGCAAAATATAGTTCATGTTATGTGGTACATTGTGCCCTGATCCTTGTGAAATGTCTGTTGAATGGATATGATACTGATATCCCTGTTCTCTCTGTAACCACAGAACAACATGGCTCTGCTGCAGGGCTGCATTGAGCTTCTCAAGAGCAACTGAACCTCCTGTCTCCTACCAATCCTCCCAGACCGCCAGACCACCACCCACTGACCGGCTAGCCTGGGTGCCAGTCTGTTTTTTGCTGTCTTGCCAACTCCGTACGGAACTGTCATGCAGAACCGTGCCAATGGCGTAGGCAAAAGCACAAACGGATCTGGAACCAGGCTACTGACCCAGCCTTTGAGAAGGGAACCTGGATACCCCTTCCCACCACACTCTACCCCCAGGGGACCTTGGGTCGTGTTCATGCACATGGTAGAAAAACATACATTTGCAAAAGAAAGGGAGCCTTTCTTATTGCACAGGATTAGATAGTCCCTCACCGTTTCACTCGATTTCGGAGCATTCTGTGCCTATTAAACACGATCCTGGGTACCTCCACCCTCAAATGATGCCATTTCAGAAACCTGCACAGGAACCTGCAAGCCGTCTGTTTGCAGTCTGCCTGTTTTTTTAGTCTGTCTCAAGGTTTACATAGTCCCTGGCAACCCACCTCTTTCTACTCCGCCTCATGTCCCATGGAACACTCACCTTTTGTGATGCCAGCAATGCGGAACAGGGAGAATGTAGCCGCTTGCATTGTCTTCTGATATTCCTCTTCATCTGGGCGCCTTTGTAAATTCACTCTGGCGATCTACTCCGATTTCAGAGAGCTCTCGTCTAAGTGTGCCAGAATGCAGAATAACTGATGAATGAATGCATGCTCAACACCTGTTGAATATGGCCGGTGTCCGTAAACATTGGCAAAAAAACGTATTTCAATTGCTGCACAGTTAGTCACCAACGCTCTATAACGTGAAAACAGCCTAACCTCCTCTGACCACTTTACTTGCCCTAGCAGAGTGAGGTTTTCTATCATTTATGTCTGGAAGTAACTAGCAAGCTAACTTACTTTAGCCAGTTAGCAATCTGACAACGCTCTGAATTTATGAACGCTCCGAGCGCACTCGAGGGCCCTTTGGCATTCCAGAGTGAATTTACAAATGCACCCATAGATTGTGATACATTTTTTTCTATTCTGGATGGATTACTCTATCCTTGTATTGTATTTTCAATTTTTAACGATGTTGATTGTAGAATAATAGCCTCGTTGTGATGTTTTGCTTGCTTTTCACGGCACACTCTAACTAACCCCGTTAGGTCCCGCACTTTTTTATACGTAAACATCTGGGTCGTGTTCATTAGGGAACTCTGTAGCAAACCGTTTTGCAACAGAACACAAGTGTTTAATTTAGGTGGAATTTGGACCTACTAAATGTGGATCTGTAGCTTGAATGTGAATCTGTAGAGTTTAACTAGGCAGAGTTGTTTTGGAATAACCTGAGGTTTTTATGGTGCGGGTATAGCTATCTATAATTGTTTCTTATTGCAACTCCACTTTAAACCAGAAATACTCTGAGGAATCACATAGTGAATAACTGAGCTCAGCTACGGCTTCTCTGGTTTGTAATGGAACAGTTTAAAAGGTCCTATTCATTAGGCCACTGTGTAGCAAAACATTTTGCAATAGAAAATGAAAACAATTTCTTATTGGACAAGTTCAGATTTTCCTTCGGTTTTGTGCCTAGGGAATGCGACTCAGATGGCGCAACTGTTCATAAAGAACATATAAAGTGGATGGAAAAGGGAGAGAGATTAATTTAGTGCCTAAATAAAGGTCCTTATGGCTGCGTCCCAGTTGTCCACCTTTCTACCGAAGTGTGCACTTGCACACTCTCGCCCTGGATTTAAATACATTGGGTTGATATAAGCATTGGCTGATGCGAGTTTCCACCACTGTTAAATCCATGACAAGAAGTGGGAGAAGAGTGGAGAATTGGGATTTATATATATAATCTGAGATTAGTCTGGGCCAAACTCAAACCACCAGTAAAGTGAAGTGCTCTTTTTCATGGTTAGGAACGCTGAGTAGACACTAGTGTGTGTGGTAGTGTATCTATACTGTGTGGTGCGACACAAATGCTTTGGCCGTTCCTCAGGAATGGCTACATGGCTCTTCTCACATTTGTCTACATTACTCACAGTAACTGGAGCTAAATTCTTAAGATTCACATTGCTTTTGACAAGTTTACTTACACATAATATGGACCAATAGATTATTTTCACCACAGCCCTTGTGAGTGTCAGGACTGGTAGTTGTCCCTTTATCAAAGTTGACTGCCAAACATGTGATACGTGACTTTATTTTATTTTTACCCCCCCCCCCACCCTCTCTTCAATCTGCTATGTCTAGTGAGTGCCAGGGAGCACTGGTTTCTGTACTCATTGAGTGAATGTTCAGTGGACTAGTTTGAGTTAGTGAAGTCCACCCGTAGTAGCTGACTGTACTGTGTACACGTGACACACTGCTGTGTGGGTGAGGCCAGCAGCAGGTCCTAGTCCACTCACCCTTCAGCCAGTTGCTCTAGAGAATTTCCATAGTAACGGCATTATACTCAGATGTTTCACTTTAACTTTGTTTGGTATACATTTTAAGTTAAACATTGACATTTCCACTGAAAAGTTTACAAAAGCATATTTTACAGGAAGAACTGTGTAGATATGTTTGGTAACGGAATAAAACAGATTTTACTGTAGTTCTGTTACCGAACTTTGCATCTGCCCAGTTTATCCAGTAATTTATTCATTTCTCTAAAATGTTTAAAGTAGTTGTATGGTTTGTTAAACTTAATTAATGGATTTTGCTTGACATACATTTGAAAGTTACCGTAGGATTGCGCTCTGTCAAGTCAGCCCAATCATTACATTGCATATGTAGCCTGGTCAGTTGGGAAGCTTCAAGCATTATATAGTTAACATTAAGCAAGCATCAAGCACTAGACTTATATTGGCTATTGGAGAGTAACTCTGGTCCTAGCACTTATTCAGAGGAGTTTGACTGACTCATGTCCTTCAGCATCTGCTTGAAGCTGTTTTTTTTTTTTTCAATTCTAGAATGTTCTGCCCTAAGTGTGCACTTGTTCACTTCCCTTCATGAATGAGAGTCTGACATGCTTATACCAATCCAACGTTTTTAATTGTGTGATGCGGACGAGTGTACACTACCAGGATAATTGTGATGCAGAGAGTAGACTACATGACTGCACTTCATTGATTTCCTGTTTACCAGTGGCCTACTCCACCTGCTTACTGAGCAACACTAACCTAACCAATCCACCAATCCCCTTGCTTCTTACTGCTGATGCAGTATTTGTTTTTAAGCAATTAAGTTTGGCGTCGCCTATATTTCTCCTATTGCTTTTTGTTACTGACAGAACCTTTGCTAGTGCTAAACTAGCCTGGGTACCAGTCTGTTTCTGCCCTCTTGCCTACTCCTTATGGATTTGTCATGCCTGGTCTGGCTTTACTATGACAGCAATGGTGTTGGCAAGAGCACTAACAGATCAGGGACCAGGCTATGCCTACACTCATTAACCTGTGAAATGGAAAGGGTTCATATTGAAACAAAAATGATTGAATTCTTTGAATTGCTTAAGAAAAGAATGAGATAATGCACTATGAAGGTGGTAGATACTTAGCAATCATTTCCAAGCCCAGAGGGAGCTGTGTTTATAAAGAAATATGAAATGTTTTTTGCTAATTGAATGTATTTCTAATGGATTACAACTGTGTGAAATACTTCTTTACCTAGTTCTTTTTCTTACGGAGCGTCTACATTAAAAAAAAAATGCAATAATGACATTAAATAAATCCTACTTTCCCAAAATACTTACTGTGTTAGTATCTTAAGGTAATACAACTGCGTGTGATGTATTCACTCATACTATGGACTCGTTCAAGACAACTCAGAATTCGATAATTTCTGACTTAGAAAATATCAGCTATAATAAGCTCTATGCAAAAAAAAAACATGTATGCAAATTTGAAGGTAGCATATTACTACTGAAGTGAAGGTCAACTGTGAAATTTAACTGTCACTGGGACCATGGCATCTTCACACCAGCAGGTGGTGCAGTCTGCATGCTGAAGAGGAAAGGAGAGAGTAGACTACCTAAACTATCTGGAAGTGAATTTTTTTATTTTTTTACACTGGTTTGCCTTTTCTCATCTCACAATAGGCCATATCAGTTGGTGTAGGGAGTTTTATAAGGTATTTTTATGCACAATGATAAATGCATGAATAGACCCTATCACCTCAATACCACTACTACGTAGTGACGTACTTTCTCTCAGCGTTGCCACTATACTGTTGAACCTACAGTATGTGTCTGTTCTGACTTCCCCTGCTCACAGTAAGGGCCACAGTAGGACTGTCATTGGCAATGCTGATTTGATGACAACATCTTTGGGCGTGTCATGAGAAGGTGGTGTATATTTATGCTGGAAAAGACTCCCAGTTGCAATGCCAGGTGCAGTTTCCCCCTGGACTGTAAGTGGAACTTACCTTGACTAACTTTACTTAACTGTAAGAGGAACTATCTTAGAACAGTAAACTGTGTATGTGTCGCTGTGTCCTTCCGTGTGTCAAAAAGATTGGTCACTCATCCTGTGTCCTGAGATAAGACTGGGACAGACAGTCTGCTGTCGTTTACTGTAGGTGAGTGGAGAGGAAATGCCAGTGTGCCTCAGGGACTTGTCACTATCAAAACATACTGTGGCTACATATCTTGCTTGGTGAGAGCTTCTTAGCAACTGCTACTAAACAAACCAGCGGGCCTACAGCCTGAAATACACTGGTCGAGCTCTTTGCAGCCCTGTACTGGGGCCTTTGAAATACACTGGTCGAGCTCTTTACAGCCCTGTCCTGGGGCCTCTGAAATACACTGGTTGAGCTCTTTACAGCCCTGCACTGGGGCCTTTGAAATACACTGGCTGAGCTCTTTACAGCCCTGCACTGGGGCCTTTGAAATACACTGGCTGAGCTCTTTACAGCACTGTACTGGGGCCTTTGAAATACACTGGCCGAGCTCTTTACAGCACTGTACTGGGGCCTCTGAAATACACTGGCTGAGCTCTTTACAGCCCTGCACTGGGGCCTTTGAAATACACTGGCTGAGCTCTTTACAGCCCTGCACTGGGGCCTTTGAAATACACTGGCTGAGCTCTTTACAGCACTGTACTGGGGCCTCTGAAATACACTGGCTGAGCTCTTTACAGCCCTGTACTGGGGCCTTTGAAATACACTGGCTGAGCTCTTTACACGCTTTTGCTTGTTTGGGTTCAGTGAGAATATAATTGGTAAAAGCTTTCCTAAGGCCTGATGCTGTCTACAATCTACAGAACTGTACATGGATACACTATCTTGTACTTTAAATGGGTATTTTTCTGAATGTTTGTCAAAGATTAAAGATAATTCCATAGGTACAAACCAAGTGTTAACTGACAAGCCTTTTAGCTACAACAATCAGATTTACACTGAACAAAAATATAAATGCAACATGCAATAATTTCAAAGATTTGACTGAGTTACAATTCATATAAGGAAATCAGTCAATTGAAATAAATAAATTAGGCCCTAATCTATGGATTTCACATTATTGGAGATCAACGTTCCCTCAACAACAAAAATGTCACAGCAAATTTCAGGTCTGCGGAGCGTAAACTTGAAAGTTGTGAAATTTAGGTGCAACTTCCGGTGTGCGTTTACTGTGAAAAAATGAGGCTGTACCTGATAAGTGTTCAAGTAGGCTACTGTGGCTAGTTGAACGTTAAATGCATACCATAACATTTTAACATGGAAATAGCTGTACTATCACTCAGCCTACAATAGCAGCCAATGTTTGGTGTTCAATGTAGACCTACATTCCATGAGACATGCAGGGTGTGACATTAACATGTTTATCCACTTGTCCTTCAGACAAGGAGGTGACTGAAAATGTTGTTTTGATGCAAGAAACCACTTTACAAAATTGAATGCATCATTATTCCCACACCATTATTACAGAGACTCATACAAATTATGCTACCCTCTGCCTATTGGCTACTAAGCTTATTCAAGCCTGTCTCAAAATACAACACTTCCCTTTTAAGACAAAAAGCTCTTTACCTGACTTGTCTAGAAATTCACATGTTTTGTGCTCTTGTAGGAAGCAATCACTCCCCCATTGCTGGCTACACATGATCTATAACTGCGCATGCTGTAAAAACAGTCCAGTTCAAAGTGAATGGCAGAGATTCATATATGGCAATGGTCTATCTGCATATAGGCCTACTGCAGCTCTGATTGGTTATAGATGGTCTGTGTAGAGTATGAGTCATGCCTGTCAATGGCAATCCAAGATGGCGTAGGACGTGTGTATTTGTCTTATCCCATGTCGTATATATCTTAATTTCACTTTCTATTTACGAACTAAATATACTTTCCTGCAACCCGCCTCACCAAATGTGGTACGGATCTGCTATTTTTATTGCTTATAACTGGAACTTCCATCAGGAGCTGGCCAGCTAACTAGCTACTTTGTTAGTCACGGCTAGCTGTCTTCACCTTTTTCTCTGTCACCAGCCAGCTTTAGCTCGGACACCACCTGCCAGTCTGCACAGCACGATATCAACTCAGAGCTTATCAGACTGCTTCTCTCTACCAATCACCGGATTCCTGCAGCTCTGGATCATTACACCAGATCATCACAGCTAGCTAGCTGCAAACGAGTGGCTACTGTTAGCTAACGCCTCTGTCCCAAAGCAAGCACCAGCTAGCCTCTAGCTAGGCCCATTTACCAGCTAATTCTTGCAGCTAGCCTCGAGCTATGCCCATTTACCAGCTAATTCTTGGGCTACAATACAATACTTTGCCAATTGGCCATCACGACTGGACTGCCGACGTGATCACCCAATGTGGTCGCAACAGGCTATTCTGTTACCATATCACCGAAAAACCATCTACTAACCACGCTAGCTTTTTTGAACGCTGTGTCCCCTGCACGTCTAGCGTAGTAGTGACTACCAAACGGCACCATGACTCACCTATTACTGCTCTTTTGACCCTATGATCACTCGGCTACACAGCTGATGCCCCCCAGGTTGCAGTTGCAAATGAGAACTTGTTCTCAACTGGCCTACCTGGTTAAATAAAGGTTAAATAAAATAAAAGTATGCACTACCTTACTGACCCGCTCTGCCCATTCATTGCCATTTCCCCATTGTTGTCTTAGCTCTCCTGATCAACACCTGTGATTGCTTTATACCTCTCTCTAATGTCAATATGCCTTGTCTACTGCTGTATTGGCTAGTTTTTATTGATTTATTTCACTGTAGAGCCCTCAGTCCCACTCAAAATGCCTTTACACACATGCGGAGACCTCACCTGGCTTAACTGGTGCCTCCAGAGACTTAAACCTCTCATCGTCACTCAACGCCTAGGTTTACCTCCACTGTACTCACATCCTACCATGCCATTGTCTGTACATTATGCCCTGAATCTATTCTACCATGCCTAGAAATATTCTCCTTTTATTCTCTGTCCCCAATGCACTAGATGACCAGTTCTTAAAGCCTTTAACCGTACCCTTATCCTACTCCTCCTCTGTTCCTCTGGTGATGTAGAGGTTAACCCAGGCCCTGTAGCCCCCAGTTCCACTCCTATTCCCCAGGCCCTATCATTTGTTGACTTTTGTAACCGTAAAAGCCTTGGTTTCATGCATGTTAACTTCAGAAGCATCCTCCCTAAGTTTGTTTTATTCACTGCTTTAGCACACTCCGCCAACACTGATGTCCTAGCCATGTCTGAATCCTGGCTTAGGAAGGTCACCAAAAATTCTGAAATTTCCATCCCCAACTACAGCATTTTCCGCCAAGATAGAACTGCCAAAGGGGGTGGAGTTAGCTTGCAGAGTTCTGTCATGCTATTCCGGTCTGTGCCCAAACAGTTCAAGCTTCTGCTTTTAAAAATCCACCTTTCCAGAAGTACGTCTCTCACTGTTGCTGCTTATTATAGACCCCCCTCAGCACCCAGCTGTGCCCTGGACACCATATGTGAATTGATTGCCCCCTATCTATTGTCAGAGTTTGAACTGTTCGGTGACCTAAACTGGGATATGCTTAACACCCCGGCAGTCCTATAATCTAAGATCGATGCCCTCAATCTCACACAAATTATCAAGGAACCTCCCAGGTACAACCCTATATCTGTAAACACGGGCACTCTCATAGATATCATCCTGACCAACCTGCCCTCTAAATACACTTCTGCTGTCTTCAACCAGGATCTCAGTGATCATTGCCTGCGTCCGTAATGGGTCCGCGGTCAAACGACCACCCCTCATCACTGTCAAACGCTCCCTAAAAAATGTTGGCGAGCAGGCCTTTCTAATCGACCCTTGCCCGGGTATCCTGGAAGGATATTGACCTCATTCCGTCAGTAGAGGATGCCTGGTTACTCTTTTAAAAGTACTTTCCTCACCATCTTAAATAAGCATGCCCCATTCAAAAAATGTAGAACTAGGAACAGATATAGCCCTTGGTTCACTCCAGACCTGACTGCCCTTGACCAGCACAAAAACATCCTGTGGGATACTGCATTAGCATCGAATAGCCCCCGTGATATTCAACTTTTCAGGGAAGTTAGGAACCAATATACACAGGTAGTTAGGAAAGCAAAGGCTAGCTTTTTCAAACCAGAAATTTGCATCCTGTAGAAGACATTCACTCCAAAAAGTTCTGGGACACTGTAAATTCCATGGAGAACAAGAGCACCTCTTCCCAGCTGCCCACTCCACTGAGGCTAGGAAACACTGTCACCACAAATAAATCTACGATAATCTAGAATTTAAACAATAATTTTTCTATAGCTGGCCATGTTTTCCACCTGGCTACCCCTACCTCGGTCAACAGCCCTTTAACGAGTCCGATGTGAAGGATATACTGCTTTCTCGAGACCAGGTCCCTGTCATTCGTGTGAAGAAAAGGCAGAGAAAAAAGGGGCGGAGGTCGGGGTGCCTCGTGAGAATTCATAGGCGAGTGAGTAAATCTCCACTGCCATCCGTACTATTGGCCAACATGCAATCATTGGAAAATAAACTGTACGATCTACAATTAAGACTATCCTACCAACTGGACATTTAAAAACTAATATCGTAAGTTGTAATATAGAGCTGGCTGGGTTTTCCGTGCATCGGCAGGACAGAGCAGGTACGTTTGATAAGACGAGGGGCGGGGGTGTGTGTCTATTTGTCAATAACAGCTGTTGCGCGATGTCTAATATTACAGAATTTAAGTTATTGCTCGCCCGAGGTAGAGTACCTCATGATAAGCTGTAGACCACACTATCTACCAAGAGA
Organism: Oncorhynchus mykiss; assembly: GCF_057628025.1. Classification (NCBI taxonomy): domain Eukaryota; kingdom Metazoa; phylum Chordata; class Actinopteri; order Salmoniformes; family Salmonidae; genus Oncorhynchus; species Oncorhynchus mykiss. The sequence continues at coordinate 35,289,899 of NC_143044.1, read as the reverse complement.
GTACTCATCTATATTATTCGTAGCTGTCTATTTACCACCACGAAGCGATGCTGGCACTAAGACCGCACTCAAAGATCTGTTTAAGACCATAAGCAAATAAGAAAACGCTTATCCAGAAGCGGCACTCCTAGTGGCCGGGGACTTTAGGTAAAATGTAAGTTTTCCTGCATTAATGTCTACCAGCATGTCACGTGCAACCAGAGGAAAAAGCTCTAGACCACCTTTATTCCACACACAGAGACGCACACAAAGCTCTCCCTCGCCCTCCATTTAGCAAATCTGACCATAATTATATCCTCCTGATTCCTGGTTACAAGCAAAAACTAAAGCAGGAAGTACCAGTGACTCGCTCAATACGGAAGTGGTCAGATGACACGAGTTCTAATCTACAGGACTGTTTTGCTAGCACCGACTGGAATATGTTCCAGGATTCATCCAATGGCATTGAGGAGTACACCACATCTGTCATTGGCTTCATCGATGATGTCGTCCCAACAATGACCGTACATACATATCCCAACCAGAAGCCAAGGATTACAGGCAACACCTGCACCGAGCTAAAGGCTAGAGCTGCCACTTTCAAAGAGAGGGACACTAATCCGGATGCTTATAAGAAATTCCGCTACACCCGTAGACGAACCATCAAACAGGCAAAGCGAAATACAGGACTAAGATTGAATCCTACTACACAGGCTCTGATGCTCAGATGTGACAGGGCCTGCAAACTATTACAGACTACAAAGGGAAACCCAGCCATGAGGTGCCCAGTGACACGAGCCTACCAAACGAGCTAAATGCCTTTTATGCTTGCATTGAGGCAAGCAACACTGGAGCATGCATGAGAGCACCAGCTGTTCCAGATGACTGTGTGATCACGCTCACCATAGCTGATGTGAGCAAGACCTTTTTAAACAGGTCAACATTCACAAAGTCGCGGGGCCAGACGCATGACCAGAACGAGTACTCAAAGCAGGTGCGGACCAACTGGCATTTGTATTCACTGACATTTTCAACCTCTCCCTGAACAAGTCTCTAGTACCTACATGTTTCAAGCAGACCATCATAGTCCCTGTGCCCAATAAAGCGAAGGTAACCTACCTAAATGATTACCGCCCCGTAGCACCCACTTCGGTAGCCATGAAGTGCTTTGAAAGGCTGGTCATGGCTCACATCATCCCGGAATCCCTAGACCTGCTCCAATTCGCATACCGCCCTAACAGATCCACAGATGACGCAATCTCAATCGCACTCCACACTGCCCTTTCCCACCTGGACTAAAGGAACACCTATGTGAGAATGCTGTTCATTGACTACAGCTCAGCATTCAACACCATAGTGCCCACAAAGCTCATCACTAAGTTAACGACACTGGGACTAAACACCTTCCTCTGCAACTGGATCCTGGACTACCACCAAGGTGGTAAGGGTAGGCAAGAACACATCTGCCTTGCTGATCCTCAACACTGGGGCCCCTCAGGGGTGCATGCTTAGTCCCTTCCTGTTCACCCATGACTGCGTGGCCAAACACGACTTCACACCGTCATTAAGTTTGCTGAAGACACAACAGTGGTAGGCATGATTACTGACAATGATGAGACAGCCTATAGTGGGAGGAGGTCAGAGACCTGGAAGTGTGGTGCCAGGACAACAACCTCTCTGTCAATGTGAGCAAGACAAAGGAGCTGATCATGGATTACAGGAAAAGGTGGGCTGAACAGGCCCCCATTAACTCCGATGGGGCTGTAGTGGAGCGGGTCAAGAGGTTCAAGTTCCTTGGTGTCCACATCACCTACGAACTATCATGGTTCAAACACACCAAGACAGTCATGACAACACATTTCTCCCCTCGAGACTACAAAGATTTGGCATGGGTCCCCAGATCCTCAAAAAGTTCTACAGCTGCATCATAGAAAGCATCCTGACCTGTTGCATCACTGCCTGGTGTAGCAACTGTTCGGCATCTGACCGTGACACTACAGAGGGTAGTGTGTACAGCCTAGTACATCACTGGGGCCAAGCTTCCTGCCTTCCAGGACCTACAGTACTCGTCAAAAGTTCAGACACACCTACTCGTTCAAGGGTCTTTCTTTATTTTTTACTATTTTCTACATTGTAGAATAATAGTGTAGACAACACAATTGTGAAATAACACATGTAGTAACCAAAAGTGTAAACAAATTAAAATATATTTGAGATTTGAGATTTTTCAAAGTGCAAGTTGCAAACTTTTGGCATTCTCTCAACCAGCTTCACGAGGTAGTCACCTGGAATGCATTTCAACACTGTACACCTGGCGACCATGTCATCGTGCACTGCGCCTGGCCCGCCACAGGAGTTGCTAGTGTGCGAGGAGACTAGTATATCCCTGCCGGCCTAACCCAGACAACGCTGTTTCAATTGTGCTCCGCCCCATGGGCCTCCCGGTTGCGGCCGGCTGCGACAGAGCCTGGACTCGAACCCAGAATCTCTAGTGGCACAGCCTTAGACCACTGCGCCACTCGAGAGGCCCTTCTTAATGCTTTTGAGCCAATCAGTTGTGTTGTGACAAGGTATGGTTGGTATACAGAAGATAGCCCTAATTGGTAAAAAAAAACAAGTCCATATTATGGTAAGAACAGCTCAAATAAGCTAAAAGAAACAACAGTCCATCATTACTTTAAGACCTAACGGTCAGTCAATCCGGAAAATGACAAGAACTGCTAAGGTTTCTTCAAGTGCAGTCACAAAAACCATTAAACGATATGATGAAACTGGGACCGCCACAGGAAAGAAAGACCCAGTGTTACCTCTGCTGCGAATGATAAGTTGATTAGAGTTAATTGCACCTCAGATTGCTTCCCAAATAAATGCATCAAGTAACAGACACATCTCAACAACAACTGTTCAGAGGAGACTGTGTGAATCAGGCCTTCATGGTCGAATTGCTGCAAAGAAACCACTACTAAAGGACAACAATAATAATGACACTTGCTTGTGCCAATAAATGGACATTAGACTCTGGGTATGGGTCCTTTGGGCTGATGAGTCCAAATTTGGGGATTTTTGGTTCCAACTGCCGTGTCTTTGTGAGATGCAGAGTAGATGAACATATAATCTCAGCATGTGTGGTTCCCACCGTGAAGCATGAAGGAGGAGGTGTGATGGTGTGGGGGTGCTTATTTATAATTCAAGGCACACTTAACCAGCATGGCTACCACAGAATTCTGCAGCGATACGCCATTCCATCTGGTTTGAGCTAAACATTTCACGGTAAGGTCTACTACACCTGTTGTATTCGGCGCATGTGACAAATTAAGTTTGATTTGAATAGGCATTTTGTGAGTGGACAATTTCTGGGATCTTTTATTTCAGTTCATGATGCATGGAACCAACACTTTAACTTGTTGCGTTTTACATTTTTGTTCAGTGGAGATTCTTGCACCTAGTTTTACCTTCCTCTTTACAGAACCATTAGCTCTGGAGGAAATGTGCTTCGAGGTTGTGGAATTTGTGCGTGTGTCTCTACCTCCAATGTGAGAGCTGTGCTGAGACTTTCTTTTAAAAAAATGTTTAAACCTTTATGTAACTAGACAAGTAATTTAAGAACAAATTCTTATTTACCCCGACCAAACCCGGACGACGCTGGGCCAATAGCGCGCTGCCCTAAGGGACTCCCAATCACGGCCAGATGTGATGCAGCCTCGATTCAAACCAGGTACTGCAGTGACGCCTCTTGCACTGAGATGCAGTGTCTTAGACCACTGCGCCACTCGGGAGCCCTAGACTTTCTGAGCAAACATTGTTGTAATGTGTGGAGAGCAAACAGTCATCTCCCACACAGCAGCCTGACTGGCAAATAACACTCACTATTCAACTGCAGAATGACAAATAGTGTTCACGATGTTTTGTGTCCCAAATGGCACCCTATTCCCCATGTAGTACACTACTTTTGAGTAGGGTCCATAGCTCTCTGGTCAAAATAAGTGCACTATATAGGGAATAGGGTACGATTTCGGACGCAGACTTACGTCTATCAGCACCAATGGAAAGTGGTCTAATAGTTGATGTTTGAGTAAATTAGAAGAATTGTTTGAATGTTGATGTTTGAGTAAATTAGAAGAATTGTTTGAATGTAAAAAAAGATTTGATAAAGACCTGTGCCTTTCTGTTCAATGAACTCGTCCAAGGTCAATTCCATGGAGGGAATATACACTGCAGTATGTTGCCACGGCTGTCATAGAGCTGGCTGGGAGTACTCTGGGATTATAAGAGATATGGCTGAACTGCTTATAAACCCTTAAGTCCTAAGAATAGTGAAGTGTTACCTCTTTGTCTCTCATGTTATGAAACATGTCAAACTTGATTTCTGGTAATTGCAGTTTAAATGTCTTTAAGTACCAATGCCCCTCCCTGGCTCTTTGGGTGAGGTGACTGGTGACATAATGGTTAAGGCCAATTTTATTACACACACACACACACACACACAACCGGCTCTCAAGTCAGCCACACCAGCTTTCGCCATACTGCAGACGTCATGACTTCTAATGCATTTCTTGTTGATGTTAAGAAAGCTGATCTTAAATCAGTTGTTAAAGGTAGAAGGTAACCAGAGTCCTTCATATGAGACAGAGGAGTAGGATATAGTTTATTCTTGTCACTGATCTAATGTCAGTTTTGTGTTTCTCCTCTTAATGGTTAAGGTTAGGATTTAGGTATGGTAAGCTGATCCTAGATCTGTGGCTACGGGCAACTTTTATCCTTTACTCCGATCCATCCAGTCACGCCCCCGTTGGGTTGACCTGACCAGGCCTGACTGTAGCCTCCTACTACCGACTCACAGGGTCAGAGTGACGACTAGTTCCTGTTTCCAAAAGCCAGCGGTTGTTGACAGTTCGAAAGAACCTCTGCAACAGTGACAGTAGACTACTACTGACTTACAGAGTCACATTGACTCCGGCAGTAAGTCCTGTGGCTGAGTGTTGGAACCACTGCAATTCCCGTGTGTGTCTCACAAAACCTCACTGGAGAAGAACCAAAGAGGACACATCAAAAGTTCAAGCCATTGCTGTATTCACGAGCACACACAAAGTAGGCTTACTGTATATATTAGTATTGATGGTGTCAGCCCTATGACTTGATGTAGTAGTCTACTGTATTCCCTAAACTGTCATTGTGGATTTTATATGTACAATGTTGTTTTTATGCTTCTTTGCTGCAAACCAATTGCCCTCTGGAACAAATTAAGTTGAAACTTGAACTTGAACAAATTATTTTGCAACGGAAAGCGAAAAACTAAAATGAAAGTGAAAACAAAAACAAGTGGAGGTAGCTAGTCTCTCCCTGTTTCTGTCCGAATTCTCCCGTTGGATGGGAGTCAACCATTAACATGGGATATCAGAGCAGTCTCATCTATGAACCTACAGTCCTACTTGGATGGAGTCAACCATTAACATGGGATATCAGAGCAGTCTCATCTATGAACCTACAGTCCTACGTGGATGGAGTCAACCATTAACATGGGATATCAGAGCAGGCTAATCTATAATCCTCTGAGAGGTCACACACACATATGTACATATACACAGACAGACAGACACACACACACACACATGTACGTATACACAGACAGACACACACATGGATGGCAGTGTAGTGCCGTTGGTGGAGAATCTGGAATGTTCTCTCAGCATCTAGCTGGCTATCCTTGGATAGAGCTGTATTGTTGTCTCTCCTATCTGCATGTCTCTCTTCTCACTGTCTGTTGCACCATGGCTGTGTTTACACATGCAGCCCAATTCTGATCTTCTTTTCACTAATTGGTCTTTTGACCAATCAGATCAGCTCTACAAAGATCTGATGTGAAAAGATCTGATGTGATTGGTAAAAATACCAATTAGTGGAAATAATATCTGAATTGGGCTGCCTGTGTAAGCTCCACATTAAATATGGATGTTATGTACACCCACAATAGGAAAATGGAACAGGATGCTGGTATGAGGAACTAGCAGGGAGAATTGCCCCTTGTCCAATAGAGTTGAATTATATCAAATTTGATTGAATTGAATTGCATAACTTGTGAAAAATGTCCAGTGTCTTGCTTGAATAGACACACCTGCAGCAGAAGCCTGGTGAAACCAACTACTGAAGTGACTTGCCATAATGAGCGAAAGACAGAAAGAATACTACAGTTTTAGACAGTAATTTCGGAATCCAGCAATGCAATCTGATTGGACATGCCTCTATATTGACATCTTGCAGATGCCAAAAAAGCCCCCGTTCCAGAATGGCTGCTTTATCAGAGAGTTGACTGTCAATGGTCAAATAGCTCTCTATTCACTATATAGTGCCATTTCACACACAGTTATCATTGATGCAGGACCAGCAGAGGGATTCCCTGGCACGCCCCCAGGGGTTCTGCCTGCCATTGTGAGAGGCTCTACATTGGACAAACAGTGAATTTAACAAGAGGCCTTTCAGTCCAATATACATTTCTAGATGTGTAATGGACTGGAAGAAAATGGAAACAACAAGAAAAAAATGACAACATAACAGAATGATAACATACAGCTTTTGGTCATAATCTTAGTATCAGTACAGGCACAGGAGAGAAATTAAGTGCTTCTCCTTCATGCTGGGTTGAACTTAAAGATGAAAATTGGAATCCTGGGTTCCAGTAGTGCATCAGAGGGACACACGCATGACTGTGTTCCCCTTAGTCAGTTGGCAGTTAAGGGTTGTGCATCTGAAAGTACTTCACATGAGGCTCACACACACCACAGAGCACTGGAGTGTAGTCTGTGTTTATTTTTTAACCTTTATTTAACTAGGCAAGTCAAATTCTTATTTTCAATGATGGCCTAGGAACAGTGGGTTAACTGTCTTGTTCAGGGGCAGAACGACAGATTTGTACCTTGTCAGCTCGGGATTCAATCTTGCAACCTTTCAGTTACTAGTCCAACACTCTAACCACTAGGCTACGCTGCCGCCCCATCAAGACATTGTCAAGGGTAGAGTGCCTTCACAAAGTATTCACACCCCTTGACTTTTTCCAAATGTTGTTGTGTTACAGCCTGAATTTTAAATGGATTCAATTTAGATTTTGTGTCACTTACCCCATAATGTTAAAGTGGAATTATGTTTTGAGAAATGTTTACAAATGAATTACAAATGAAAAGTAAGTCAATAAGTATTCAACCCCTTTTGTTATGGCAAGTCTAAATAAGTTCAGGACTAAAAATGTACTTCACAAGTCACATAATAAGTTGCGTGGACTCTGTGTGCACCTAATTGTTGTTGTGTACCTAATCTCTGTACACCACACATACAATTGTCTGTAAGGTCCCTCAGTCAAACAGTGAATTTTAAACACAAATTCAACCACAAAGACCAGGAAGGTTTTCCAATGCCTCGCAAAGAAGGACACGTATTGGTAGATGGGTAAAAATATTTTTTAAAAGCAGATAATGAATATCCCTTTGAGCATAGTTAAGTTATTAATTAGGTATTGGATGGTGTATCAATACACCCAGTCACTACAACGATACAGTCATCATTCCTAACTCAGTTGCCAGAGAGGAAGGAAACCGCTCAGGGATTTCACCATGAGGCCAACGGGGACTTCAAAACAGTTACAGAGTTTAATTGTTGTGATAGGAGAAAACTGAGGCTGGATCAACAACATTGTAGTTACTCCACAATACTAGTTTACTCTGAAGGAGGATCAGTAACAGTTGTGACCATCCATGGAGCTGAAGTCAAGGCTGAGGTCAAGGCTGAGGTCAAAGCTTCAATGGTCTAATAAATCTATTTGGGTAAATCCATTTGAATTCAATCACTTTTTTACAGCACCCCTTTTTGATTTGAATTAAACTTTCCATACATATTTGCCCATTGTACAAGTGCTCAGAAAGTGACTTTTTGAACCTGAATCCCAAAACATTCAGGAGATAAAGGTGCTCAAAGTTGACCAATTTTAGATCCCCCACCGTACTATTAGACATCCTACTATTAGACATGTCTTCATCACTGGAAAAGACAAAAAGTTCAGATTTATATCATTTAAAAGCTTACAAACAGGGTTGTCATACAATTTGTTTATTTTTATTATGCAAATTCTGTCATTTTTAAAACCTTTTAACGTCAATTAACTTACACATTGTTTTCATATTCACATACAGTATGTTGTACCTTAGACCCTATTTTACATAATCTAAGGTGTTTGTGTTGTGCCCGCCATCAGTTGAGACACATGTTTTGGCTAATAAACATACTAAAATACGAATAAAATTGAAATTGTGTCTTTCAAATGGTACCACAAAGATGGAGGTTCACACGAGAGAATGTTGACTTGAATGGGAATATCTGTTGTTTTAAATGATACTGTCAATCCTCCATAGGAAACCTATTGAAATCAAATAAATATAGATAATACAACAGACATAACATTCAACGGTGGGTGGGCCGGCGGTCATCTTTGTGGTAGTAATTAGTAGTAAAAATGTCAATTTAATTTCAATTTCAATGGTGTGCCAGCTAATGGTCTGTGGTCTGAAAGGATAGGTCCATTCTATAAATGTTATTTCTATGAATGAAATGCCCCGCTTTATTCAAGAGCATGTTGTGTCTCAACCGATGAGGGCAAAATACAACATCCTCAGACGATGTGAAATAGGTCTAAGCTACAGTACGACCTATGCGGATAGATAATTGGCATTAAATTAAAGTTGTTGTTTTTTTAATTACAATTTTAATTTAAAATATTTATTTCAAAAAATAATCAAATTGTTTGAGAAGAGTGTTTGTAAGATTTTAAATTATATCAAACTTAACCGTTTATCTTTCCCAGTGATGAAGACATGGATGCCTCATGGTATGGTGGGGTATTCAAAATGGACCAACTTTGAGCACCTTTATCTCCTGAATGTTTTGGGATTTAGATCCAAAAATTCACTTTCCGACCACTTCTTCCATGGGCAAACATGTATGGAAAGTTTTGTTTAAATCAAAATGGATGCTGTCAAAAAGTTATTCAATTAAAATGGATTGACCCATGTACTATAGCTATTATATATATGTATTTATTTTTACCTAGCAAAGACTTATAGATGACCTGGAGCCAGTGGGTTTGGCGACGAATATGAAGCGGGGGCCAGCCAGGTAGTATATGGGGCTTTGGTGATAAAACGGATGGCACTGTGATAGACTGCATCCAATTTGCTGAGTAGAGGGTTGGAGGCTATTTTGTAAATGACATCACCGAAGTCAAGGATTGGTAGGATAGTCAGTTTTATGAGGGTATGTTTGAAGCATGAGCGAAGAATGCTTTGTTGTTAAATAGGAAATCGATTCTAGATTTCATTTTGGATTGGAGATGCTTAATGTGAGTCTGGAAATAGAGTTTAAAGTCTAACCAGACACCTAGTTATTTGTAGTTGTCCACATATTCTAAGTCAGAACTGTCCAGAGTAGTGATGCTAGACTGGTGGGCAGGTGCAGGCAGCGATCGGTTGAAGAGCATGCATTTAGTTTTACTTGCATTCAAGAGCAGTTGGAGGCCACGGAAGGAGAATTGTATGGCATTGAAGCTCGTCTGGAGGTTTGTTAACACAGTGTCCAAAGGAGGGCCAGATGAATACAGAATGGTGTCATCTGCGTAGAGGTGTATCAGAGAATCACCCACAGCAAGAGCGACATCATTGATGTATACAGAGAAAAGAGTTGGCCTGAGAATTGAACCCTGTGGCACCCCCATAGTGACTGCCAGAGGTCCGGACAACAGGCCCTTCAATTTGACACACTGAACTCTAACTGAGAAGTAGTTGGTGAACCAGGCGAGGCAGTCATTTGAGAAACCAAGGTTATAGAGTCTGCCGATAAGAATGCGTTGATTGATAGTGTCGAAAGCCTTGGCCAGGTCGATGAATACAGCTGCACACTATTGTCTTTTATCAATGGCGGTTATGATATCGTTTAGGATCTTGAGTGTGGCTGAGGTGCACCCATAACTTGCTTGGAAACCAGATTGCATAGCAACATACTGTGGTAGGCTGTATTGTAAATGCTGTATCGGGCTGGTGTTGGGCCCAATATACATCAAAATGTTCAACATCATTATACATGTTCACTAATCGTGGATCAAATTAATAAATCCTAAGCAGTACTTTTAGCATTTACTTTCATTAATTCAGCGTTTCCTTTTTTTAGGTTATGTATGCAGTTATAGTTTTTACTGTGTCATTGGTAAACAAATGTTTTTGTGTGCACAAGAACAATTATTTTGTCAGCATTGGAGGATTGACCGGATTCCGTTCTTCGTTTTATGACTTTGTGTATATAGCAACAATGTATCCCAGCACCATTTTTAGTGTGTGTGTGTGTGACGAAGACGATAAGTAATTAAGGAAGTAGTCTAACCTAGCCTGATAACTTTAGCTAGCTACTACTAGTGGATATAATTTTAGCTAAAACTAATCTATAGAGATTTGAAACAATTTGCTACCATGTTAATGCCAAACAATGACAAGCCTACAAGGACAGGCCATTCATTCGTCGAGAGCGACGAGCCCCCGTTCGCTGATTCCAGCAGCGAAGAGGGCAAACCGAAAGAGTCCGAGCCATGCACTTCCACCGACGATGACAGCTTTCTGGCTGGACAAGAACAGGTGGCCGCACCAGGCCTAGCCACACCTCCAAACAATGCCGGCGAAGACCCTACTATCTTGGACCCAGACTAAGATTCATCACTCCCCGTCCCGGATGACAGTTGTGGTGCTGCTGCTAAATCCGACACCCAGACAAAAAACATAAAAGTGAGTGTCCAAAATATATAAATTGATCTTTACGGGATGTTAGTGCAGGCTGGGCCACATCAGGATAAGGAGGGGAATTTCCCAAGAGATGAGGGGCAACGAAAGTTTTCGGTGGCCCACTACAATAGGAGGATGGCGAACGGAGAGAGAGTGGAGAGACCAAGGCTTGTCTATTCCAAGCAAAACGATGCAGCCTTTTGTTTTTGCGAGGTTTTTTTCACGCTGTGTTTTTTTCACGCGAGTGAAAATCTGCACTGGTCAGAGATGGAACCAGGGACTGAAAGAACCCGTGCTACCTCCTCAGCTCTCATGAGAAGTCGAATGACCACCTAGATAGTTTCCAGAGGTGAAAGGAGCTGGAGATCAGGCTGGTGTCCAATCAAACTCAGACGATTTGACCATGGACAGCTACCGAGAGAAAACATCGCTGACTGCAATGCAGCGCCACAGCAGAGGAAAGAGGCCACTCTAGGTGGAGACGAAATAAATAAATGCTGATGTTGGACAATCAAATTCGATAGATAAATAAACGAAATTCGTTAAGGCTGGGTCATTGACATAAAGCTTATTTTACACTGCTCCAGCGAAACGAGACCCGTCATGCATTTATGAAAGCACTTGTTTCCAAAGTTCAAATGATCTTACTCTGTTTTACAGTTCTACAGGGATATTAAAGAATATGTTAAATATGTTATATAAAAGTGTTATTTTTATTGTAATTGTAACAATTATGGGGTCGTGCCATGTGTGATAACAGGTGGGACATTATTAATAAGAAACTTGTTTTCCTACTATAGGTAGTAGGTTGCATAGTGATCGCAACAATCCCCTCTTCCTGGCAAGGGACCTCCTATATGTGCACGCGTCCACCAAAAATGTTTATGGGCATAGATAATTGGAGATTATTTCTTCATCTTCCAAAAAAATGAGTGGTAAGCCTACCTCTTTGACAGACACAATTATCCTATCCATAGATGTTGGTATAGGCAAATACTCCAATACTGTCGCATGCACCGATTAAATACCTCGGTGTCTGGGAAGGGCTTGGTGTGTTTGACTAAAACCAGGGCTCGAATTGAGTGAGGGTATCATATCCCCTTTGTTAAAGAAAATGGCAAAAATGATATATATTGTTTGATTTATATTTTGAAATAAATACATAAAATGTATCCAGATTATATCAAGCGTTCTATAACCATGCTTAACTCTGTTTCTACCATAAGGTATCACAATCTCTAAAACGCCCGCAAAGACATGACTCCGATCCATATGGGGATGTATTGATTCCTCTCTATGACAATCTGAAGCTAAACTGCAGCCTATAATATTCGAGGGTATACAAAAAAAAAAAGATTTGGTATTCTGTCCCTATTAATTGAGCTTTTCTCTTTTTGAAACGAGAATATGTTTGTTTACACCCAGGTAGCTTTTAGGGAAGCACTTCTATTGGTTATACATTTTATTGTCTTGATTTTTGCCTTGCCTAGAGCGGCAGAACGTCCAGGACCGGCCCTGTATGTAAACTTCAACAGCATTGTAATACATGGAGCTGAATATGGCTACAGCATTACCAAAATATGACATTTCTCTCATAGGAGCTGATATGTCATAGAGGCCTGAGAGAAGCAGTCTTTGTGTTCAGTAGAAAGGACGGAAAGGAGAAAGAGAAGGTGAGGTGTTGAGTACAGGCAAGGGTGACAACGTTATTATACCCTGATGAAGGCAACGTGTCTGTCGAAACGTTGGTTATTAGGTTAATTAATTATTGCATCTGAGCTCCTAGAGTGTGCGGCTCTATGTTATTTTTCAAGTGTTCTACTCCGCTAGTCAGCACCTCGCCTAAACAGGTGTGCGTTTCTTTCGCCAACAGATAAGGCTGACAAGGTAACACACACACACGCGCACTAACAGCAGCAGCAGACGTCCGAAAAACAGAGTCGTCACTGCGGTGCTAACAGGGTTTCTAACAGTGTTATCTTGGTGCCTGCAGCTAGAAGTGTGAGAAAATTACATTTTGGCACACGTCAGGAAGTGTGTGTGTGTAGCCTACAGCGACCAGTGACTTTTCAGCACATCCAATAGGTGCAGTTGTGATTGCCCTGGAGTGGATGGTTTGGAACAGCACTGTCAGTGGTGAAGGTAGAGGATACTGTATTCCCTAAAGGGAAATGTAAGAGCTATGTTGAATGCACAGGTTGCTGCCATCACTTCACAGCACAGAGATCTATTTCCATCTATTTTATTTGTGTGATAGGTGTGGTTGTGACAGCATTAGAAGGTGATGGCTGAACAGAGGCTGAAGTGACATATTTAACAGCATAGAGATCTATTTCCATCTATTATCTTTGTGTGACGTACGTATGTAGAAGGTTCTCTGACCTAATGTTTGGATCAAGTTGTCACATTGAACTTTCCTTAACGAAAAGATAATTAGAAAACAAATGACAGACTCCTCTTTGAATACCGGTAAGTGTCATTTTTCCAGAACTCCTGGCTGTTCCTGTCCCCAATCCACCTTGTCATGTTGCTGTTACGACTGCAGCTGTAGACCCTTGACCTAACCTGACTTCACAGGGCGTGCTACCTTCTCCTGGACCCCGGCTGATAGAGTCCCACCACCCTACCCGTTATCTACTCAGTACAGGCAGAAGAGGACAGGCCACCCCCTCTGAGCCTGGTTCCTCTCTAGGTTTCTTCCTAGGTTCCTGCCTTCTAGGGTGATTTTCCTAGACAATGTGCCTCTGCATTGCTTGCTGTTTGGGGTTTTAGGCTGGGTTTCTGTATAGCACTTTGTGACAACTGCGAATGTAAAAAAGGCTTTTTAACATAGATTTGATTGATTGATGGTCACTTCTTGTGTAAGTCTGGTTGACTGTCTGTGTGGTCCCCTCATGGGCAATTCACCCTGAAAACAAAGTTATTCTATTCAGTTCTATTCTATTGTACTCACCACAAACTCCAAAATGACCTAATCTGATTAGAGAGACAGAGAGGACTGTTTCATATTCCTATTCTCTATGGAATTCAATATCTGACTTGGAATTCTCTATCCTACCCTATGTTGCAGAGCAAAGCACTGCAATATTACACCTCTGGACATCCAGAAACCAGTGGAGGCTGCTTAGGGGAAGACGACTCATCATATTGGCCAGAACAGAGCAAATGGATTGGCATTTGATACCATACCATTGTATTTGATACCATTCCACTTATTCTGCTCCAGCCATTACCAAGAGCCCATCCTTCTCAATGAAGGTGCCACCAACCACCTGTGCCAGAAACAGATGTGCATAGCTACCTTGAATATAATCGAATGAAATCGTGTCCACAAAGAGGGCATGAAAATAATATGTGATGCTCACATCCTTGCCAGTGTGCCCAGCCTCCACATATGTTGTAGTTTTAAGAACGAGCTTTCACCGTCAAGCCAAGTAATTCCAACGAAGAACAACCACAGAACAACTCCCAGAAACAATTTCCATTGTGAGCTACAGACATCGTTGGTTCCATTGCTTGAGTAGATTTAGCAAATTAGGAATCTTGTGGATTAATGAGGGGATTCATATTTAGTAGTGGCGGTGTGGCCGTGTTTAGCACCAATTGATTGCATTAGTTTTGGGACCGGGCTGCCTCCGGGATGTGAGCCCTATTCAAAGTTCACGGCGAAATCGGCTCCAAACAAAAGAGACGCAATTAAGCACGAGAAGTAATGAAGGATTTTGATGAAAACGCTTTATCTGCCTTCCCAATGAAAAATATATTTTATGGAAAATATATGTTATTTGTTTGTGGACGATGCACCATGCTGCCTTGATGACAGCATAACTGAACTGCGCAGATTACTGTTCGATATGAGAACGGCGCTCCTCCCTCACCGCTTTTGACCGGCATGTCACGGGCCATGGACCGGTGCCCTGATGTTCAGCATAATCGAATCAGCCCAATCTCTAACAGGGACATCGGCCCACAGCACAAAATCGGAGTCGGTGTTTAAGCAAATGCCGTCAAACATCGGGCGAAATCGGGGAGTGAGGAGCACCATTCTATAATCTGTGCGCGGCTCAGTCATTTTGTCAACATAAAATAAATGTTTGAATTTTCAACAAAAAATATTTGGGAAAGAAGAACAAAAATAAAAATCAATCACTTTTCCATGGGACAACACAGAATCCTACTAATTTACACACGTACTTAAGTAGGTCACTCTTGTTTTGAGCAGATTTCACCTTGGGCTTTGAACCAGGCACCTGGCTCACGCCGGGAGCAGCCCGGTTTTAAAATCGAAAGCAATTAACTTTCAGTTAAAACACCTCTACACGGGCGCCCGGGCGATATTAATCGAACCCCCTCAATGGCCCGATGCGAGCCAGCTCAAAGTGCCACGACTCCATTTAAAGGAAGAGGATTCCCAGACGAACTGCCTGAGAAATAATTTGGGGAAATAGCTGCATATTTTACTTCAGATTGAAAGAAATTCAACGACAACATCCGTGCTTCTTCAACCGCCCCAGAAGCGGTCTACAGTAGCTACATCAGCAGATATATATAAAAAATAAGGTATGAATTCTGAAGAGCTCTAGAATACTATTCTGAAAAATCAGAACCTTATTCCATATTTCATATGGATGGTAGTCAGACGAACTAACTGGTTGGCTAATGATGACTGTAACTATTTAGCATGTGATTCTTACTAGGCAGCAGCTGACAACTTCGCAATTGTATAATAATAAACTAGCAATGAAACTAAGTTAACTGGCTAAAAAGCCAGCTAGCTAACGTGTTGTAGCCTACTAGCCTAGCTAACGTTAGCTAGCCAGCTCCTAGCTGATCATTCTCAACTCGAGATGTGATGTAGCTACATAGTAGATAACTCTGTGTAACGGTAGTTACATAGATTTGTGGAGTTGCTAATTCTCAGCTGGCTATCTCGACTTTCTTGCTAACGCGTTAGCTATGCTAGTTACGACAGTTTCCCACAAGATGCCAGTTAGTAATGACAACTTAATTTCCATTTCATGTCATGATAAAAGATTTCGAAATTACATGACAGCGTTTTTATGATAAACATGCCGAATACAGGGCCTGACTGACCACCGCATTTGGGGCTCCAGGGCACCTACCGCCACTTTTTTATTTTTGAGAGGGGGGGGGCAGTAGGACTTTGTTTTAGCAGCCCCCCCCAAATTAACTTCCTGCATTTCAACACTTTGCCATGGGACAGAGATAAAGTGTGCTATTTTATAGCTAATCTCATGCTATTCTTCACATTTTGCCATGAAGATGAGAGACAATTTTGCACTATTAAAGCAAATTTCTTGCTGATGCTTATGGTGTGTTCATATGCTATCTGGGAGGTTGGGGGCCCCTGGTGGAATACAGCATCATGTATCATAAGGATAAAAAAATGTATGTATAAAAACACAATCATTTTGCTCCACCCGCAATAACATCTGCTAAACATGTGTTTTTGACCAATAAAATTGGATTTGATTTGGATGGGAGTCAGAGAGTAGGGGCTGGTGGGTAGTTACTGTTCTGGACAGGGAGTAAAATAATCCCTTTGGAATGTCCAGACAAACTTGGACGGTGCGTTGGGGTGTTGGCATTATGCCAAGCACTTGTTATAATAACACATGCTTGGCACTATAATGCCAAGCACACACACACATCTCCCCCAGCTGCACTGAGTGAGCTAATTGAAGTGTACATAGCCTACTCTTTTGGTGATCCAGAAAAACAGGAGAACACTTATGTGGCTGTTTTATGAAAATCTGGGAATATTTTGCCAAGGAAACATTTCTGGTTGGTGTCAGGGAATGTAAACTGTTAGGGAGACTTTTAAAACAGGATTGAATAAAGTAACAGTAAATATGTTGAATGAGCATTGAGAGTTTGACAAAATTACCTTATGTCTTGAAGTCTAATATGGCTATTTACATACTTTCGTAGCTCTTTGTTAGATGCACGCTTTTGTAAGTACCGGTAGTTAACTGTCCACTCCTAGTTTAGCTGGAATGTAGCCCGAAAGGATTTGACAAATGTATTTGGTTGACGAAATGAAATTGGCCAATGCTTCTTCTTGCACTGCGCAGAATTATTATAATATATATTTTTTACATTTCACCTTTTATTTAACCAGGTAGGCTAGTTGAGAACAAGTTCTCATTTACAACAATTTACAACAACCTGGAGAAGATAAAGCAAAGCAGTGCGACACAAACAACACTAAGGTACACATGGAATAAACAAATGTACAGTCAATAACACAATAAAGAAAGTCTATATACAGTGTGTGCAAATGGCGTGAGGAGGTAAGGCAATAAATAGGCCATAGTAGCAAGTAATTACAATTGAGCAAAATTAACACTGGAGTGATAGATGTGCAGATGATGATGTGCAAGTAGAAATACTAGTGTGCAAAAGAGCAGAAAAATAATAAAAACAATATGGGGATGAGGTAGGTAGATTAGATGGGTTATTTACAGATGCTCTTTGTACAGCTGCAGCATTCGGTTAGCTGCTCGGATAGCTGATGTTTAAAGTTAGTGAGGGAAATATAAGTCTCCAGCTTCAGCGATTTTTGCAATTCGTTCCAGTCATTGGCAGCAGAGAACTGGAAGGAAAGGCGACCAAAGGAGGTGTTGGCTTTGGGGATGACCAGTGAGATATACCTGCTGGAGCATGTGCTACGGGTGGGTGTTGTTATCGTGACCAGTGAGCTGAGATAAGGCGGAGCTTTACCTAGCAAAGACATATAGATGACCTGGAGCCAGTGGGTCTGGCGACGAATATGTAGCGAGGGCCAACCGACGAGCGCATGCAGGTCGCAGTGGTGGGTGGTATATGGGGCTTTGGTGACAAAATGGATGGCACTGTGATAGACTGCATCCAGTTTGCTGAGTAGAGTGTTGGAGGCTATTTTGTAAATTACATCGCCGAAGTCGGGGATTGGTAGGATAGTCAGTTTTACGAGGGTATGTTTGGTGGCGTGTGTGAAGGAGGCTTTGTTGCGGAATAGGAAGCCGATTCTAGATTTAATTTTAGATTAGAGATGTTTAATACGGCTGAGATCCCGCTAACGGGATCGATATGACAACAGCCAGTGAAAGTGCAGGGCGCCAAATTCAAAAAACAGAAATCTCATAATTAAAATTCCTCAAAAATACAAGTATATTACACCATTTTAAAGATAAACTTGTTGTTAATCCCACCACAGTGTCCGATTTCAAAAAGGCTTTACGACGAAAGCACACCAAACGATTGTTAGGTCAGTACCTAGTCACAGAAAAACACAGCCATTTTTCCAGCCAAAGAGAGGAGTCACAAAAAGCAGTAATAGAGATCAAATTAATCACTAACCTTTGATCTTCATCAGATGACACTCATAGGACCTCATGTTACACAATACATGTATGTTTTGTTCGATAAAGTTCATATTTATATCCAACAATCTCAGTTTACATTGGCGCGTTATGTTCAGTAATGTTTTGCTTCTAAAAGATCCGGTGATTTTTGCAGAAAGCCACATCAATTTACAGAAATACTCATAATAAACATTGATAAAAGATACAAGGGTTATGCATGGAACTTTAGATAAACTTCTCCTTAATGCAACCGCTGTGTCAGATTTCAAAAAATACTTTACGGAAAAAGCACACCATGCAATAATCTGAGTACGTCGCTCAGACACAAAAACAAGCCATAGAGATACCCGCCATGTTGTGGAGTCAACAGAAGTCAGAAATAGCATTATAAATATTCACTTACCTTTGATGATCTCCATCAGAATGCACTCCCAGGAATCCAAGTTCCACAATAAATGTTTGTTTTGTTCGATAAAGTCCATTTATGTCCAAATACCTCCTTTTTGTTTGCGTTTAGTTCACAAATCAATATTCACGACGCGCAGGGCAGACAAAGTCCCGTTACAGTTCGTAGAAACATGTCAAACGATGTATAGAATCAATCTTTAGGATGTTTTTATCATAAATCTTCAATAATGTTTCAACCTGAGAATTCCTTTGTCTTTAGAAATGCAATGGAATGCAGCTACCTATCATGTGCGCACGCCTGACTGAGCTCATGGCCTTCTGGCAGACCCCTTGGTCAACCTCCTCTTATTCTCTCCTCCTTCACAGTAGAAGCCCCAAACAAGGTTCTAAAGACTGTTGACATCTAGTGGAAGCCATAGGAAGTGCAATCGAACCAAATTTACACTATCTTGGATAGGCAAAGAGTTGAAAAACTACAAACCTCAGACTTCCCACTTCCTGGTTGGATGGGTGTCTGAGTTGAATGTTATTTGATTATGCAAACAATCTGGAATGTATTACAGCAACATTTCTCATAACTAGAAGAGAAGCAGTAAGTCTCTCAATTGTCAACCAGGAAAGACTGGTATGCATGTTGTTGTTGTTAGTTCTGTATGTGTTAAGGGCAAGGCGTGCTGCTCCGTTTTGAGCCAGCTGCAGCTTTGCTTGGTCTTTCTTTGCTACACTTGACCACATGTGACTTGTTTCAGGTAACTCAGCGTATGTCGACATCACTACTGTACTTCACAGGAGCAGCATTTGAACATCATTTTTAAATGTTTTTTTATCAAAATGCGGTTTTCGGCAGAATTGCCTTCTGGAATGTGAATTTTCATGTGCCTTAATAACAAACTTGTATTCCATCCATAAATATGATTAAAATTGTTAAATTACGAGCCTAGTTGGTTTAGCCATGGAAAAACGCAGGAACCTTCCCACTAGCCATGATTGGCTGAGATAATGTATGGGCTGGACATGCCGGGAAATTAGTTTAGATAGAAGCATGCTACATAGCAGACCAGTCTTTAACGTGAGCTGTTCAGTATGTGTTGACAGTCCTTTCTACCGTGCTGTTTTTGAAAGATATAACATTAACCATTGAGAACTAGAAAACTTTTGCTACTTTTCTCAACAACATTGATGCCCAGAATTTAGCAGACGCTATCGACAGATCAGTAGGAAAAAGTGATGGGCTACTTTCTGCACACGCCACGGTCAGTGTGAACCGGTGTGACTTAACACAAAGCTGCCCAAACAAGCTGTAGCTCCAAACAAAACAGAGTTAAATGGTTCCAGTCTGCCGTGAAGCATTCTTCCAGGTATACAGGTAGGAGTCTAGCTACATTTTCCAGATATACTTTATAATTTTGTCAGAAAGTCATTTTTATTGCAAGTTAAAGCATACTGTTAGTTAGCAAATGTTAGCTTGCTGGCTAACCTTACGTGTATGATCTGTGTAATAATATTATTTGAATCAGAAATCCATTTGCATTGCTAGTTAACATTGAACCTAGTTTGTTAGCTTTAGCTACCTGCAGATTCATACTACAGCTATGACAATGTTTGTATTGGTAGTAGTATGAGTTGGGTTGTTCCGGTTCATTGTTTAGCTAGCTTAACTACATGTCTAATCAAAAGACTCCACTTCGGCCAGATTGTTACACAACCTATCAAATTGGGTGTGTCTGGGGGTGATTAAGGCCATCGATTGTATTTCATGAAGATGTGTACATGTCTAGACAATAGTGACCCCATCTGCTTAGCTAGATGTGGGTGGAGGCTGGTTATAACATTTCCTTCACACAATCCATACATTTAGACAAGTGTGTCGGGTAATCTAATAACAACAAAATATTTTTATTTGAACACTTTCAGTTTTTGATATTGCTGGTATGCAAGTACTATCCCTGTACTGGGTACACCTTCTGTACCCTGTGCATGTGACAAATAAACACATTTTATTTGATACAGCGTGTGTTTGCTACATGGCCTCTCATGTGAATCCTTAAAGAGATGGGTGTGGCTAAGGCTTAAGAGATGGTGTTAACGATGCTGAATGACTGTTGACAAAGAAGAGCTCTCTAGTAGGTGTATCAAAATATTCAAGGCCCATTTTCTCAAAAGTGTGATTACAAGTTTATCAACTTTCAAAGCAGAATGACTTTCCCTTTGTTCCTCAACTGCAATGTATGATATACCATTTTCTAGCTCTGTTTTTTACACTGGATAAAAATTAATTAAACGTTTTGCTACGTAAGACCGAATCGAGGTGGTACCGTTGATTTTGTGTCAAACGCAGATCATCTTTTTATAACAGACATACCCCTCCCCATCTTCACAACAATATCTCTAGGAGTTTAGTTTCCTCGACTTGCTCAATGTTA
The DNA here is from genome assembly GCF_057628025.1 of Oncorhynchus mykiss. Lineage (NCBI taxonomy): Eukaryota > Metazoa > Chordata > Actinopteri > Salmoniformes > Salmonidae > Oncorhynchus > Oncorhynchus mykiss. Next base: position 35,268,917 of record NC_143044.1, on the reverse strand, counting down.
AGACCCTCTGCGCAACTCCAGTTGAAATGTAGGTCTTAGAGAATGCTTTGAACCAAATACAATGCTTTTAGTTTTATATGTATTTAAGACCAGTTTATTATTAGTCACCCGTTCTGATACTGACCGTAACTCCGTATTTTGAATTTCAGTGAGCTCACTGGCTTTGGATGCTGACCTGTAGAGTGTGAAGTCATTTGCATACATAGTCATTGTAGCTTTGTGTAAGACCAGTGGCAAATCATTTGTAAAAATAGAGGCCAAAGGCAGCTTCCCTGAAGGACACCGCACTGTACATATCTGATGTTAGAGAAGCTTTAGGATTAATAACATCAAAGGCTGCTCTGAAATCTAACAATACAGCTCCAACTATCATCTTATTATCCATTTATTTTAGGCAATCATCAGTCATCGGAGTCAGTGCAGTACAAGCTGAGTGCCCTTCTTTGTAGGAATGCTGAAAGTCAGTAGTCAAACACAATTCTCGCCATCCAATTTACTAAGACCAGGCAGCGAACTGATTTGGGTGGCTGTTCGAGCCAGCAAAGGGTGCTTTACTATTTTTAGGTAGTGGAATTACTCAATTACTCAAAAAGTACTCAATTGTCATACTTGAGTAAAAGTAAAGATACCTTTTTAATAGAAAATGGCTCAAGTGAAAGTCACCCAGTAAAATACTACTTGAGTAAAAGTCTAAAAGTATTTGGTTTTAAATATACTTAAGTGTCAAAAGTAAATGTAAATGCTCAAATGTACTTAAGTATCAAAAGTAAAATTATAAACCATTTTACAATTCCTTATATTAAACAAACCAGACGGCACGATTTAAATGTTATTTTTATTGACGGATAGCCAGGGGCACACTCCAATACTAAGACATAATTTACAAACAAAGCATTTGTGTTTAGTGAGTCTGCCAGATCAGCGGCACTAGGGGTGACCGGGGATATTCTCTTGATAAGTGTGTGAATTGGATAATTTTCCTGTCAAAATGTAACAAGTACTTTTAGGTATCAGTGAAAATGTATGGAGTAAGAAGTACATTATTTTCTTTAAAAGTAGTCAAATATTAATAGTAAACTACAGGAGAAAAATGGCTTAAGTAATTATTTTAAAGTGTTTTTACTTAAATACTTTACACCATTGGTGGAGACACACTCCTTCAGGCTTTCATTAAATATCTAGCAAATAGAGGTGGCAATACAGTCTGCTACCATTCCCAATAGTCTTCTATCTAGGTTGTCGAAACCTGGTGGCTTATTATTGATGGATAACAATAGTTTTCCCACCTCTCCCACACTAACTTGACCCTTTACATGTGGGAATTAGCCTGTATGAATAGGGCTGAATTGAAATCTTTCTTCCCAAAGAAATATAAAAAGCATATGCATAACCATGGTAGCAATTGGAAGGGAACAGTTTTGATATAATGGAAAAGTTTTAGATCGAAGGTAAATACACAACAGTTCACCTGACCCATGACTGAATACAGACATTACACTGTTGGTTTATGACTTTTTATATAATTGTTTTACTTTTTGCAACATTTGTTGATAATTAAATCGGAAAAACTCTGGATAGATTCAGTAACATTATAAGACTATTCCTGGAAAATGTGGGGTAGGTACAAGGTGTTTGTGTAAGAGGACTATCCGGTGTCTCCAAGTGGTCACGCACCTCTCCAATGTGTGAACAGTTCCTAAGCAATTTTAATGCGCTTATATGACTTGAAGAGTCTTCAACTATAAGGTACTTTTTTTTTGTTCTCCCCTAGCTTTGCTGTTCAGGAACTAGAGCAAGCAAACTTGTAGTTGTTTCATTTGGAACACAACCCTGCATCTCCGCCATCACAAAATGACTGTTTACTCAATCTAAAAACGGTCCATTGTAAATCGCAATCTGAGTCAGGTGGGCATGATTTGAAAGCTTGTTCTATTGCCAACGTGACTAGCTAAGTTATAAAATGCGATCTTAGTGTTAGCTTTTCCCATGGCAATTCAGAGAATCATAATGTAATTTTGGTGCTCATAGTCAGAGTCATGAGTGCATTCGGGTGCTCACAATAAACAAAAATGGTCATACCCTGGGTTGTTCTTTCTCAACAGAATATATCGCCATGTCATCTTGTACATCAAACATAGTGATCATAAACATTGACACTGTATATGACTTGAGTTTTATGATTTGGAAATGTGAAGTGCACATTTGGACTCACAGGTGTTTGGCTTGCTTGTATGACATCAAAGCGGTTTTTATTATAATCCTCAACGTCTCATCTTTCAAAATACATTGAGTCATCCTAATTTACAGCATTTCCGTTACTCAGACAAAATATTAGCAAAAGTTGCCAAATTAGCCGGAGGGATGGGGGCAACTTCTTGTCATGCTCGGTGCTCAAGTTAAGAACAGCTGTCAGTCAAAACCCATACAGAGCTGTGAAGCGCCAAGCCCGAGCTCTGACGTTATGTATAACATGTTACTGTACAGCTACTACCGTCATGTATAGCATGTTACTGTACAGCTACTACCGTCATGTATAGCATGTTACTGTACAGCTACTACCGTCATGTACAGCATGTTACTGTATAGCTACTACCGTGTTGTATAGCATGTTACTGTACAGCTGCTACCGTCATGTACAGCATGTTACTGTATAGCTACTACCGTCATGTATAGCATGTTACTGTACAGCTACTACCGTCATGTACAGCATGTTACTGTATAGCTACTACCGTCATGTATAGCATGTTACTGTACAGCTACTACCGTCATGTACAGCATGTTACTGTATAGCTACTACCGTCATGTATAGCATGTTACTGTACAGCTACTACCGTCATGTACAGCATGTTACTGTACAGCTACTACCGTCATGTATAGCATGTTACTGTATAGCTACTACCGTCATGTATAGCATGTTACTGTATAGCTACTACCGTCATGTATAGCATGTTACTGTATAGCTACTACCGTCATGTATAGCATGTTACTGTACAGCTACTACCGTCATGTATAGCATGTTACTGTATAGCTACTACCGTCATGTACAGCATGTTACTGTATAGCTACTACCGTCATGTATAGCATGTTACTGTACAGCTACTACCGTCATGTATAGCATGTTACTGTACAGCTACTACCGTCATGTATAGCATGTTACTGTACAGCTACTACCGTCATGTATAGCATGTTACTGTACAGCTACTACCGTCATGTATAGCATGTTACTGTACAGCTACTACCGTCATGTATAGCATATTACTGTACAGCTACTACCGTCATGTATAGCATGTTACTGTACAGCTACTACCGTCATGTATAGCATGTTACTGTACAGCTGCTACCGTCATGTACAGCATGTTACTGTATAGCTACTACCCGTCATGTATAGCATGTTACTGTACAGCTACTACCGTCATGTATAGCATGTTACTGTACAGCTACTACCGTCATGTATAGCATGTTACTGTACAGCTGCTACCCGTCATGTATAGCATGTTACTGTACAGCTACTACCCGTCATGTATAGCATGTTACTGTACAGCTACTACCCGTCATGTATAGCATGTTACTGTACAGCTACTACATGTACAGCATGTTACTGTATAGCTACTACCGTCATGTATAGCATGTTACTGTACAGCTACTACCGTCATGTATAGCATGTTACTGTACAGCTGCTACCGTCATGTATAGCATGTTACTGTACAGCTACTACCGTCATGTACAGCATGTTACTGTATAGCTACTACCGTCATGTATAGCATGTTACTGTATAGCTACTACCGTCATGTATAGCATGTTACTGTACAGCTACTACCCGTCATGTATAGCATGTTACTGTACAGCTACTACCGTCATGTATAGCATGTTACTGTACAGCTACTACCGTCATGTATAGCATGTTACTGTACAGCTACTACCGTCATGTATAGCATGTTACTGTACAGCTACTACCGTCATGTATAGCATGTTACTGTACAGCTACTACCGTCATGTATAGCATGTTACTGTACAGCTACTACCGTCATGTATAGCATGTTACTGTACAGCTACTACCGTCATGTACAGCATGTTACTGTATAGCTACTACCGTCATGTATAGCATGTTACTGTATAGCTACTACCGTCATGTACAGCATGTTACTGTACAGCTGCTACCCGTTATGTATAGCATGTTACTGTACAGCTGCTACCCGTCATGTATAGCATGTTACTGTATAGCTACTACCGTCATGTATAGCATGTTACTGTACAGCTACTACCGTCATGTATAGCATATTACTGTATAGCTACTACCGTCATGTATAGCATGTTACTGTACAGCTACTACCGTCATGTATAGCATGTTACTGTACAGCTGCTACTACCGTCATGTACAGCATGTTACTGTACAGCTGCTACTACCGTCATGTATAGCATGTTACTGTATAGCTACTACCGTCATGTACAGCATGTTACTGTATAGCTACTACCGTCATGTACAGCATGTTACTGTATAGCTACTACCGTCATGTATAGCATGTTACTGTACAGCTGCTACCGTCATGTATAGCATGTTACTGTACAGCTGCTACCCGTCATGTATAGCATGTTACTGTACAGCTGCTTACCCGTCATGTACAGCATGTTACTGTACAGCTACTACCGTCATGTATAGCATGTTACTGTATAGCTACTACCGTCATGTATAGCATGTTACTGTACAGCTACTTGAAAATAAAAGAGAGCCGCACACTCTAGAAGCTCAGATGCAAAAATTTAATTACCAACGTTTCGACAGCAAAGCTGTCTTCATCGGGGTATAATCACAAACTCTGCGGGATGACTCGTTTATGTAGTGTCAAAAGACACAGATGTCTGTAATCATGGCCAAGAGTGGCCTAATATCATTGGTTAATTATTAAATATTAAAATGCCATACAAAGAACAGCATACAAACAACAAATGGATAGCATACGATCATAGATTCATTTGACTACACAAGCTTACAAACAAATACAATGGCAAAGTCACAATAATCACAAGATTAAAGTCTACGTTGTACAGCTACTACCCGTGTACGGGTGTAAAGGGCTACGGTACTCAAGTCTTTTTCCTTTGTGTTTTTGTCATTTATCTTGGTTTGGTAATATAATTGATTATTTTTAAGATATCACAAAATGGTTGACATACCGTAAAATTAGACAATCAGCTGAACAGCCACTACTTTTTCATAATTTATTTGAACCATACAATTTTTAATTTCATCATCAATCCAGGGGGCTTTCAAAATGATTTTGCATCTCACGAATGTTCTTATTTGTGATCCGAACACCTCAAACTTAGATTCGTCTGTCCATAACACTTTTTTCCAATCTTCCTCTGTCCAGTATCTGCGTTCTTTTGCCATCTTAATCTTTTATTTTTATTGGCCAGTCTGGGATATGTCTTTTTTCTTTGCAACTGTCTAGAAGGCCAGCATCCCGGAGTCACCTCTTCACTTTTGACATTGAGACTGATGTTTTGCGGGTACTATTTAATGAAGCTGCCAGTTGAGGACTTGTGAGGCGTCTTTCTCAAACTAGACACTCTAATGTACTTGTCCTCTTGCTCAGTTGTGCACCAGTGCCCCCCACTCTTTCTATTTTGGTTCGAGCCAATTTGTGCTGTTCTGTGAAGGGAGTAGTACACAGCATTGTACGATATCTTCAGATTCTTGGCAATTTCTTGCACGGAATAGCCTTCATTTCTCAGAACAAGACTGATGCGTTTCAGAAGAAAGGTCTTTGTTTCTTGCCATTTTGAGCCTGTAATTTAACCCACAAATGCTGATGCTCCAGATACTCAACTAGTCTAAAGAAGGCCAGTTTTATTGCTTCTTTAAATCAGCACAACAGTTTTCATATGTGCTCACTAACATAAACGCAAAAGGGTTTTCTAATGATCAATTAGCCTTTTTATAATGATAAACTTGGATTAGCTAACACAACGTGCCATTGGAACACAGGAGTGATGGTTGCTAATAATGGGCCTCTGTACGCCAATGTAGATATTCCATAAAAAATCTGCCTTTTCCAGCTACAATAGTCATTTACAACATTAACAATGTATAAACTGTATTTTTGATCAATTTGATGCTATTTCAATGGACCAAAAATGTGCTTTAATTTAAAAAACAAGGACATTTCTAAGTGACCCCAAACGTGCGTGCGTGTGGCAGGTAGCCTAGTAGTTAGAGCGTTGGGCCAGTAACCGAAAGGTTGCTGGATCGAATCCCTGAGCTGACAAGGTAAAAATCTGTCGTTCTGCCTGCTCAAAGTTGACCTATTTTGCTTCATCACTGCAAAGATCAACAGTTGAGATTGGATGTAATTTAAAAGCTTGTCAAACGATTTTTTAAATGTTTTTTTTAATAAACATTTATTAAACATGTTGTAGTCTGTAACACAATTTGTGCGAGAGGTGCAAACTTTGTACTTTGAACTTGAATGCAAAGGTTGTCTAAGATGAGAGAGCTGAAGACAACTTGGAGTTAGACCTGTCCTTTTTTTAATTAGGCTAGGGCTAACTATCCATTTCCCTGTGTGTTCAACGAAGTGAGTCCCTTTTGGATCACTTTGATATTTTAAGTAGAAATTGTGCTCCAATATTGGATTTTAAAAGCCTGTGATATGGAATGAAGTGCCCTTTTGATATACAGGGATTTTTCTGCTATTGAACTACTTGGGTGTGCCGCCTAAGCATTTTTTTCTGGGTCACCAAAGTCCAAACAGTATGATAAATTAAATGCAAATTCAGGATGGAAAAATGCTTTCAGTGTAAGCTAAAATGACTAAAACCAGATAAAAAGCATATAGAAAAGATAATGGACATATATTTTAAAATAATATAATCTTTGTTAGTTCTCAATCACCAAAATGACAACTAGACAGTCGGGGAGAATTGAAAATTCACAAAACAATGAATTTAGCAGTATTGAGATTATTATTATGTTTGAGTAAAACAACACAGCATTAGCCATGGCAAATGCATATAATTGCAGAAAATTAGCTTTAAAACTGCAATATTTTCTCAGCTCCGTGGAGAAATTTGTAGAATTGCAGGAAATTGGCTTTAATGCAAAAATGTCTCTAGGCCAAAGGGCTTCCAATGTCATTTAAAATTCAGCCGCATCAACGGGCCGATTTTTAATTTCTGATTATTATTTATTTCTAGGGCTGTCAAACGATTAAAATAATTACTCAAGTTAATGTATTTTGTGGTCTTGTAGCTCAGTTGGTAGAGCGTGGCGTTTGTAACACCAGGGTAGTGGGTTAAATCCCCGGGACCATCCATGTGTAAAATGTATGCACGCATGACTAGAAGTCGCTTTTGGATAAAAGCATCTGCTAAGTGGCATATATTATTAATGGCGACACACATTCATAAGTACTGTTAAAGCTTGAAGCATTTTAAATGCGTGTAACTGTAGGAAAAATAAACTGTCTCTATGGATACAATGGAACAAAGAGCTTTTAAACTTGTCCAACAATTACCACTGGCAAGTGTCTTCTCTGACATTTTCAACCTCTCCCTGTCTGAGTCTGTAATACCAACATGTTTATTAAAGCAGACCACCATAGTCATTGTGCCCGAGAACACTAAGGTAACCTGCCTAAGTGACTACTGACCCGTAGCATCTGTAGCCATGAAATGCTTTGAAAGGCTGGTCATGGCTCACATCAACACCATTATCCCAGAAACCCTAGACCCACTGCAATTTGCATACCACACCAACAGATCCACAGATGATGCAATCTCTAGTGCACTGCACACTGCCCTTTCCCACCTGGACAAAAGGAACACCTATGTGAGAATGCTGTTCATTGACTACAGCTCAACGTTCAACACCATAGTGCCCAAAAACTCATCACTAAGCTAAGGACCCTGGGACTAAACACCTCCCTCTGCAACTGGATCCTGACTTCCTGACAGGCCGCACCCAGGTGGTGAGGGTAGGCACCAACACATCTGATCACCAACAACGATGAGACAGCCTATAGGGAGGTCAGAGACCTGGCCGTGTGGTGCAAGGACAACAACCTCTCCCGCAACGTGATCAAGACAATGGAGATGATTGTGGACTACAGGAAAAGGAGGACTGAGCACAGCCCCATTCTCATCGACGGGGCTGTAGTGGAGCAGGTTGAGAGCTTCAAGTTCCTTGGCGTCCACAACACCAACAAACTAACATGGTCCAAGCACACCAAGACATTCGTGAAGAGGGCACGACAAAACCTATTCCCCCTCAGGAGACTGAAAAGATTTTGGATGGGTCCTCAGATCCTCAAGATTTTACAGCTGCACCATCAAGAGCATTCTGACTGGTTGCATAACTGCCTGGTATGGCAACCCCAAGGCACCACAGAGGGTAGTGCGTACAGCCCAGTACATCACCGGGGCCAAGTTTCCTGCCACTCAGGACCTCTGTACCAGGCGGTGTCAGAGGAAGGCCCTAAAAATTGTCAGACTCCAGCCACCCTAGTCGTAGACTGTTCTCTCTGCTACCGCACGGCAAGCGGTTCCGGAGCGCCAAGTCTAGATCCAAGAAGCTTCTAAACAGCTTCTACCCCCAAGCCATAAGACTCCTGAACGGCTAATCAAATAGCTACCCAGACTATTTGCATTATCCCCCCCACCAACGCTGCTGCTACTCTCTGTTATTATCAATGCGTAGCCAGTTTAATAACTACCTAAATGTACATAGTTACCTCGACTAACCGGTTCCCCCACACATTGACTCTGTAATATCCCCTGTATATTGTCCCACTATTGTTATTTATTGCTGCTCTTTAATTATTTGTTATTCTTGTCTCTTTTTTTTTTGGGGGGGGGGGGTTTCTTATAACTGCATTGTTGGTTAAGGGCTTGTAAGTAAGCATTTCACTGTAAGGTTTACACCTGTTGTATTCGGCGCATGTGACAATTTGAGTTGAACAATGTTATAAGTACACTAACCATCTGTACTGAGTACTTTACACATAGGCTTTCACACTCCCGCCCTCCCACACCCTCTCTTTCACTGGGGGAGTTCGTTTTGCATGGCCCGGTGCCCGGGCTGGGCTAAGTTTGCACCTTTTTTAGGCCATTCCATTGGTTCTTAAATAAAGGTGAAATACAATTCTAATCATTTCTGTTTTTCTTTCTCCCCATCCAACAGGACAGCTAACCCGTCATAGTGGTCATCATGGATCTGTATGACCCTCAGACGCTAGGCATCATGGTATTTGGAGGCTTCATGTTCATCTCAGCCCTTGGCATCGTCCTGGTCTCCACCTTCTCCATGAAGGTAGCCTAACTGTTGTTAATATAATAATCATAATGTATACCATTTAGCAGATCCAAAGCCACTTAGTCATGCGTGCGTGGATTTTTCTTATGGGTAGCCCTAGCAGCACTCAAACCCACAACACTGGCATTGCAAGCACCATGCTCAACCTACTGAGATACACAGTTGTTGTTGTCGTGGTGGTGATCATGTATTACATTTAACTGTTATGTTTTCTCATTCTTCTCCATGAAGGAGACCTCGTATGAGGAGGCTCTGGCCCAGCAGCGTAGAGAGCTGGGCAAGATGGCACCTCCCAGCCAACTGACCAAGAAGGACAAGAAGAAGGACAAGGTAAAACGAGATAAAACACACCTACTCAAATGCCTTTTTGTAGAATTATTCTAGCTGTGTGTGTGTCTGCGTGCATTTTAATGCACATACTGTAGCGCATTTTGATTGTCATATATAATGTTAAAGTGTGTTCTAAATGAAATGTATTATTCTAATCATTAAGGTATCTGAGAAGAAGAACCGTGGTAAGAAGAAAGATGACAAGCCCAATGGGAAGCTGCCAGAATCGGAACCAGAGGAGGTCCCAGTGGCCGTACCTGAACCAACCCCAGCCCCAGAAAGAGTCACTGCTCCTGCCCCAGCCCCAGAAAGAGCCACTGCTCCTGCCCCAGCCCCTGAACCAACCACTCATCCTGCTCCAGTTCCCACTGCCGTAGAGGCCCCACCTGCCCCTGCACCAAAGGAGAAGAAGAAGAAGGAGAAGAAGGTGGCTAAGGTAGAGCCAGCTCAGGCGGCCACCACCCCCATTGCCCCCTCCAAGCCTGCACCAGTCCTGGAGGCTGTCACCAAGGAGGTCCCTGTGATGGCAGTGCCCCCAGTGGGCTCCCAGCAGACTGCAGCCAAGGCTCAGGAGGCCAAGGCTCAGGAGGCCAGGGCTCAGGAGGCCAGGGCTCAGGAGGCCAAGGCTCAGGAGGCCAGGGCTCAGGAGGCCAGGGCTCAGGAGGCCAGGGCTCAGGAGGCCAGGGCTCAGGAGGCCAGGGCTCAGGAGGCCAGGGCTCAGGAGGCCAGGGCTCAGGAGGCCCAGAACCCTTCTAAGAAGAAGGCATCTTCCAAGAAAAAAGCTGAGTCTGGTAAGGAAGCTTGGTCTATTTTCAATGCATTTCAATAATTGTACATATGTATTATTTCACATAACTAGAGAGCAACACAACTATTGATAATATACATGTATTTTTTGTGACCAACTTTTTATTTAGTTTGTCATCTTTTCGGAAAGGGGTTACAGGTATAACATTAGAAGGGGGTTACGGGTATAACATTAGAAGGGGGTTACGGGTATAACATTAGAAGGGGGTTACGGGTATAACGTTAGAAGGGGGTTACGGGTATAACGTTAGAAGGGGGTTACGGGTATAACGTTAGAAGGGGGTTACGGGTATAACGTTAGAAGGGGGTTACGGGTATAACGTTAGAAGGGGGTTACGGGTATAACGTTAGAGGGGGTTACGGGTATAACGTTAGAAGGGGGTTACGGGTATAACGTTAGAAGTGGGTTACGAGTATAACGTTAGAAGGGGGTTACGGGTATAACGTTAGAAGGGGGTTACGGGTATAACGTTAGAAGGGGGTTACGGGTATAACGTTAGAAGGGGGTTACGGGTATAACGTTAGAAGGGGGTTACGGGTATAACGTTAGAAGGGGGTTACGGGTATAACGTTAGAAGGGGGTTACAGGTATAACATTCAATGTCATATTCATATATTCAGTTAACATATTTGCATTTGATATTTCCTAGTAACTTTTGGCTGCCACTCAAAAACAGAGCAACAGAGCAATGCATACAAAGATTTGAGGCCAATTTCATTATGACACATTTATTAGGTGTTAGTCTGTGAACAAAGTTGAAATGAAAAAATTGATGGTCAGGATTACAGGATGCCAAGGTAATGTTTTTCTCTGTTCTGGTCCAGTTAAAGGATGATTCAGTTACATTTAGATCTGTGGGCCATACTTTTTTAATGGCTAGCTCAGAGTATGGGCTTTCCAATAGTTTATATGTTACAGAGGTAGTCTGTTTACAAATTCCATAATTGGACAGGTTGACAGCTGGGTTTCCCATGGAACTCCATAGGCCAGCATAGCTGACTTAAGTAAAAAATAAAATTATAAAATGCTTCTTTCAGATCTTGGAATGTCCTAAAATCATTACTGTCCATGATATTGCCGATACTGCATTGGGGCGACGTGAAAGGCCGTCCTCTCGATCGCAAGGCATTATTAATATTGGCGTGTTTCCTTTTTTTTTTCCTTTTAGTTTCCTAGTTGCATATTTTTTTCAATTTTGTGGAAAATAAAAATTGTTCGAGCAATAATAGGGACAAAGCGTAGTTTACATTAAGAGATATCAATGAACACCACCGCTTCCAGTTCCATTTCTAACTAGTAGACTATTTGATTTAGAAAAATGGCTCTTGGATGCTGATTGACGCAACGCGGAGTGCCTGGACACAGCCCTTAGCCGTGGTATATTAGCCATATATCACAAACCCCCGAGGTGCCTTATTTCTATTATAAACTGATTACCAACGTAATTAGAGCAGTAAAAATAAATGTTTTGTCATACCCGTGGTATACGGTCTGATATACCACGGCTTTCAGCCAATCAGCATTCAGGGCTCGAACCACAGTTTTATATCAGACAATATACCATGGGTATGATGCAAAACTACTTGTTTACTGTTCTAATTACGTTGGTAACCAGTTTATAGTAGCAATAAGGCACGTCAAGGGTTTGTAGCATATGGCCAATATACCACACCTCCTCGGGCCTTATTGCTTAATTGTATAATAGGCCGGACTATATACTATCTGCAGAGAGACTTGTGCTCCTACACTGCAGAACAAAGCTCAGCTGTTTTCTCTGTGGTGGACTGATTAGAATGAGAAATTGGTGTGCTCAGCTGAAGTTTGTCGTAACACAGTGTTTGGGTGCCGGGTTCAAAAGGTATACACTAGAAGAAAGAAAAACCTGCACTCACTGAAATATTCTTTAAGTGTTCATGTCAGAGCAAATGGACACGTTTCGGCGGCATCTGACGAAGGCTGCCGTGGTGGACTCTGATCTTAGCCAGTCTAACTGGGTGTGGTCTGGTCGAAAGACTACTACTGCACACACATGGTCAGGGCCCAAGGCCTCTGTGTGTGTGTGTGTTGGGTTGTGTGTGTGTGTGCCACCAAAGTGCAGCTACTACAGCTGCACAAGAACAACAGTACCACAAGTACAGGACCACAAGTACAGTAGTTTCTCCTAGGGTTGTAAAATTCCAGGAACTTTCAATAAATTCCATGGTTTTCCCGAAATCCCTGGTGGAGGAATCCTGGAATCAGAAGGGAATAAGCAGGAAATCCAGAATCCTCAAACCAGGATTTCTGGAAAACCAGGGAAGTATGTTGTCTGTCTGTAGATGTCATTCTTCCTTATATGGGTTGTGTTTTTGTGACTGACAGACAGACCAACACAGGAAGTGAGGTAACTGCTAGCTAGGCTGTTAAAAACATATCTTTCTGTTTTTAATGAGTGGAAACGGTAGTCTAGGCAGGAACTACTTTAGCCAAAACACAAGCACTACTGTAACAGTCTTACTACAACAGTGTGTGTGTGTGTGTGTGTGTGTGGTAGCCTGTTCAATTCTCAGTCTGTTCATGGCTGCAGTGGCGCCCTCCTGCTCAGTATGTGTGCACAGCTCTGGCCTTGTTGTGTGCTAGCTGACAAAGCCTCTCAGTAACTTAGACAATAGGGAGTTTCTCTGGTGCCACAGGGGCTGTGTCTGCCTGGTACCACTCTGCCCTCTCAGCCAGGGGTTCAGCTGCCCAGTTCCCACCCATTCTGCCCTGAGCCATGGGAATTTACTCATATATTAAGCATATTAGACATACAGTTGAAGTTTGCATACACTTAGGTTGGAGTCCATTAAAACTCAACAACTCCACAAATTTCTTGTTAACTAACTATAGTACTTTGTGCATGACACACACAATTTTTCCAACAATTGTTTACAGACAGATTCTTGGGTAAATCAAAAGAAATCAGCCAAAAATTGTAGACCTCCACAATTCTGGTTCATCCTTGGGAGAAATTTCCAAAGCCTGACGGTACCACGTTCAAACAATAGTACGCAAGTATAAACCCCATGGGACCAAGCAGCCGTCATACGCTCAGGAAGGAGGCAGAACACGATCCCAACTGTGAAGCACGGGGGTGGCAGCATCATGTTGTGTGGGTGCTTTGCTGCAGAAGGGACTGGTGCACTTCACAAAACAGATCGCATCATGAGGGAGGAAAATTATGTGGATATTGGAGTGGCCATCACAAAGAAAATTTGTGTGCAGTACTGAAAAAAGCGTTTGTGAGCAACAACAAGGCCAACAAACCTAACTCGGTTACAACAGCTCTGTCAGGGGGAATGGGCCAAAATTCACCCAACTTATTGTGGGAAGCTTGTGGAAGGCAACCCAAAACGTTTGACCCAAGTTAAACAATTTATAAGCAATGCTACCAAATACTAGTTGAGTGTATGTAAACTTCTGACCCACTAGGAATGTGATGAAAGAAATAAAAGCTCAAATAAATAATTCTCTCTACTATTATTCTGACATTTCACATTCTTAAAATAAAGTGGTGGTCCTAACTGACCATAGACAGGGAATTTTTTTACTATTTACTAGGATTAAATGTCAGGAGTTGTGAAAAACTGAGTTTTAATGTATTTGGCTAAGATGTATGTAAACTTCCGATATCAACTGTATTTAGCCTTCATTTATTGCCTTTTACCCCACAAACACCCCACGAAGACAACTGATAGCTGCCAAATATCAACCAAACCTAATAGAGTAGAATGCCCTACTAGGCTCCCCACAGTGCCCAGTTCCCTCCCCTGAGATTGTGAGAACTCACAATCTTACGATGGCAGGCATACTGTATCAGACAGTAGGAATATTCCACATGGCCTTTTACCCCTTAACTTCCCAAGTTCTGCCAACATTGTATTCCTGTGCACAGTAACTGCCCTTTTGATGAGTGCTTTTCTCGGTAGCGAAGGATGTTTTATTAATAGCTATGATTTCCTCTCCTTACTTGTTGCATCTGACTCTCTAGGTGCTTGTAATAATATGTAATAACATCTCTCTCCCTGTCGTGCTCTCTGTTTAGCCATACCAGTGGACTCTGGTCTGGATTCCCCCCTGTACCTGCCCTACAGGGCCCTGGTCTCTACCGTTAGCAGTATGGTGATCAGTCAGGGAGAGGCCCAGCGCCTCATAGAGATCCTGTCTGACAAGGCTGGCATCAGACAAGACACCTGGCAGATGGTATGACCTGTGGCGGGGGATGGGAGATACTGTTGGGGGGGGTGGAGAGGGGTGATATGAAATCACTCTGGGGAGGAGGACATCAGGCATGACATCGTGGTATGACCCGGGATGGGTGATACCATTGTGGAGTTGAAGGGGGGTTGACAAATGTAAGGCTTGAGTTGGAGGGTAGGGAATCCGGCAGGGCATATAATACAATCTGGTCAGGACTGGATGGGAGATGTCATTTGAGGGGGTTGGACTGGGAGTGTGTGTGATGTGGGGGGGTGGTACTGCATGGGATGGGAGAAACCACTGGGAGGGATGGTGACACTGACACACGTCATGCATGAGGAGGATGGATGATTGGTCAGACACTCACAAATACACTACAGTTGTTGATTTTGATATTGATTGTGACTAACTTCCTGTGTGTGTGCGCATGCTACTCAGGCTACTCAGAAGGGCGACCCGGTGGCTGTGATGAAGAAACAGTTAGAGGAGAATCAGAAACAGCTGGCAACTCAGCAAGAGGACGCCACCGCAGCCAAGAACAGACTGAGGGAACTCACCAAGGTAACACGCACACACACAATGCGCAGGAGTGTGTCACCGCAGCCAAGAACAGACTCTGAGAACTCACTGGGGTAAAAAAAAACACATTCTCACACATTGAGAATATCTCTGAAAATACGACTTATTTAACCACATAACTAGAATCCCCTCCCATGGATGAGTTGAACAATTGTTTACCACTGTTGTCTGTGTGTAGGAGCCAGGGTTGGGGTCAATTCGAATTGAAGTCATTCAATTCAGGAAGGGATTTGGAATTTCACATGAAATATTTTCATAAAAAAAAAAAATTGAATCACTTCCTGAATTGACCCCAGTCCTTGTAGGAGCTGTCTGACAGTCTGTTTCTCTCCTTCTGTAGGAGCTATCTGCTGAGAAGTCCAAGGTGGCCAGTGTGGAAACCAGGCTGAGTTCCCAGCTCTCGTCCAGGGAGCAAGAGATGATCGCTCTGCAGGCTCGGATGCAGGCCTCCTACCAGGACCACGTAGCACAGACACAGAAACTCACCGCTAAGGTACTGTATATAGAATAGAATGCAGGTCTGTCTCTGTCTGTCAGTCTTTTTCTCATTTGAATTCAGTATACTTTAAATTAGTTATGTAAAGATTTCCAAAGCATTCCAAAACTTTAAGTCAAAAGTCCCTCCCTACTCTCAGGTCATCAGTCTTCAGGAGCAGTTGGAGTCAGGTCCCACTGCCCAGCTGGCTTGTCTGCAGCAAGAGAACTCCATCCTCAGAGATGCCTTGAACCAGGCCACCAGCCAGGCAGAGAGCAAGTAGGTGTCTGTTCCTAACCCAACCCCTAACCCTGAACCATGCCACCAGCCAGGCAGAGAGCAAGTAGGTGTCTGTTCCTAACCTAACCCCTAACCCTGAACCATGCCACCAGCCAGGCAGAGAGCAAGTAGGTGTCTGTTCCTAACCTAACCCCTAACCCTGAACCATGCCACCAGCCAGGCAGAGAGCAAGTAGGTGTCTGTTCCTAACCTAACCCCTAACCCTGAACCATGCCACCAGCCAGGCAGAGAGCAAGTAGGTGTCTGTTCCTAACCTAACCCCTAACCCTGAACCAGGCCACCAGCCAGGCAGAGAGCAAGTAGGTGTCTGTTCCTAACCTAAACCCTAACCCCTAACCCTGAACCATGCCACCAGCCAGGCAGAGAGCAAGTAGGTGTCTGTTCCTAACCTAAACCCTAACCCCTAACCCTGAACCAGGCCACCAGCCAGGCAGAGAGCAAGTAGGTGTCTGTTCCTAACCTAAACCATAACCCTGAACCAGGCCACCAGCCAGGCAGAGTGCAAGTAGGTGTCTGTTCCTAACCTAACCCCTAACCCTGAACCAGGCCACCAGCCAGGCAGAGAGCAAGTAGGTCTATGTTCCTAACCTAACCCCTAACCCTGAACCAGGCCACCAGCCAGGCAGAGAGCAAGTAGGTGTCTGTTCCTAACCTAAACCATAACCCTGAACCAGGCCACCAGCCAGGCAGAGAGCAAGTAGGTGTCTGTTCCTAACCTAACCCCTAACCCTAACCCTGAACCAGGCCACCAACCAGGCAGAGAGCAAGTAGGTGTCTGTTCCTAACCTAACCCCTAACCCTGAACCAGGCCACCAGCCAGGCAGAGAGCAAGTAGGTGTCTGTTCCTAACCTAACCCCTAACCCTGAACCAGGCCACCAGCCAGGCAGAGAGCAAGTAGGTGTCTGTTCCTAACCTAAACCCTAACCCCTAACCCTGAACCAGGCCACCAGCCAGGCAGAGAGCAAGTAGGTGTCTGTTCCTAACCTAACCCCTAACCCTGAACCAGGCCACCAGCCAGGCAGAGAGCAAGTAGGTGTCTGTTCCTAACCTAAACCATAACCCTGAACCAGGCCACCAGCCAGGCAGAGAGCAAGTAGGTGTCTGTTCCTAACCTAACCCCTAACCCTGAACCAGGCCACCAGCCAGGCAGAGAGCAAGTAGGTGGGTTCCCGGCCCCTGTCCCAAAACGTTTTAGTATTTGCCACTACGAAGAATACGTTTAGTTTTGAGAATGCAGATGTAAATTCGTATGGAACACAGTAAATTAGGATTACTAGGTCTATGATTAGTGTCTGACTAAGAGACTGTCTACTGTGAAGCCTACTCTGAGGTACACTACATGGCCAAAAGTATGTGGACACCCATTCAAATGAGTGGATTCTGCTTTTTCAGCCACACCCGTTGCTGACAGGTGTATACAATCGAGCATGAGGCCATGCAATCCCCTCAGTTCACTGGTCACGATGGCAACACCCACCCGTAGCATGCGCTCCAGCAGGTGTATCTCACTGATCATCCCTAAAGCCAACACCTCATTTGGCCGCCTTTCGTTCCAGTTCTCTGCTGCCTGTGACTGGAACGAATTGCAAAAATCGCTGAAGTTGGAGACTTTGATCTCCCTCACCAAGTTCAAACATCTGCTATCTGAGCAGCTAACCGATCGCTGCAGCTGTACATAGTCTATCGGTAAATATCCCACCCAATTTTACCTACCTCATCCCCATACTGTTTATATTTATTTACTTTTCTGCTCTTTTGCACACCAATATCTCTCTCTACCTGTACATGACCATCTGATCATTTATCACTCCAGTGTTAATCTGCAAAATTTCAATTATTCGCCTACCTCCTCATGCCTTTTGCACACAATGTATATATACTCTTTTTTTTCTTACTGTGTTATTGACTTGTTAATTGTTTACTCCATGTGTAACTCTGTATTGTCTGTTCACACTGCTATGCTTTATCTTGGCCAGGTCGCAGTTGCAAATGAGAACTTGTTCTCAACTAGCCTACCTGGTTAAATAAAGGTGAAATAAAAAATAAAAAAATAAAATAGATAAACATTGGCAGTAGAATTGCCTTACTGAAGAGCTCAGTGACTTTCAATGTGGCATCGTCATAGGATGGAACCTTTCCAACAAGTCAGTTCGTCAAATTTCTGTCCTGCTAGAGCTGCCCCAGTCAACTGTAAATGCTGTTATTGGGAAGTGGAAATGTCTAGGAGCGACAACGGCTCAGCTGCGAAGTGGTAGGCCACACAAGCTCACAGAACGGGACTGCCGTTCTGTGAGCGTAACAAGTAATAATCGTCTGTCCTCAGTTGCAACACTCACCATCAAGTTCCAAACTGCCTCTGGAAGCAAAGTCAGCACAAGAGCTTCATGAAGTGGGTTTCCATGGCCGAGCAGCCGCACACAAGCCTAAGATCACCATGCGCAATGCCAAGCAGTGGTGTAAAGCTCGCCGCCTTTGGACTGGAGCAGGGTAAACGCTTTCTCTGGAGTGAATAACGCTTCAACATCTCTGTCCAACGGATGAATCTGCGTTTGGCGGATGCCAGGAGAACACTACCTGCCCAAGTGCATAGTGCCAACTGTTACGTTTGGTGGAAGAGGAATAATGGTCTGGGGCTGTTTTTCATAGTTCGGGATAGGCGCCGTAGTTGCAGTAAAGGGTGATCTTAACGCTACAGAATACAATGACATTCTAGACTATTCTGTGCTTCTAACTTTGTTTCAATATGACAATGCCCCTTTGCACAAAGTAAAGTCTATACAGAAAATGTTCATGGAGATAAGTGTGGAAGAACTTGACTGGCCTGCACAGAGTCCTGACCTCAACCCCATCAAACACCTTTGGGATCAATTGGAACGCCGACTGCGAGCCAGGCCTAATCGCCCAACATCAGTGCTCGACCTCACTCATGCTCTTGTGGCTGAATGTGAACAAGTCGCCACAGCAATGTTGTAACATCTAGTGGAAAGCCTTCCCAGAAGAATGGAGAATGTTATAGCAGCAAAGGGGGGACCAACTACATATTAATGCCCATGATTTTGGAATGAGCTGTTTGACGAGCAGGTGTCCACATACTTTTAGCCATGTAGTGTATTTTCCTGACTGACCTGGCCTCCCTCTCTCTTCTCTCCTCAGACAGAATGCAGAGCTTGCCAAGCTGAGAGAGGACTGTGCCAGACTGACCAAGGAGCTGGGGGAGAGGAGTGAGAGCCTTCAAGCTGATGAGAAGGTCAAGAGAGGGCTGGAGACAAAGGTGTCTTCTGTAGAGAAACAACTTACTCTACTGCAGGTAGGACTGGAAAACACAGACGCACACGGACGCACATGCACACGGACGCACAGACACACATGCACACACACGGATGCACACGGACACGCGAACACGGACATGGAAACGCACACGGACATGGACACACACACACGTTCAGACTAATGACAACATCTGGAGAGGGCTGGAGGTACTGCCCCTGCTGCTATAAGTAGTATCACACCAGATTTAGCTAGTCTGTTCTGTGACCTAGGAAAATGTAACATACTGTAAGTAGTTGTCGTGACTTTACTTTCATTAATCTGATGACTGTTATTTATCTAATCAATAACTGTTTAATTGTTACCCGAATCATGTAACAATTAACTAATTAGGAATTTGGTCCCACCAGAGCGGTTGCTTAAAGAGTTACCATGTCCCAAATTTACCTATCACATCCATAAAACAGTCTACGTATTAATCATAACCTTGTATCATATCAATATTCGGAACAGTCGTAACTTCCAACAAGCTCAGTCCGATGATGCTGTGACACACCGCCCCAGACCATGACGGACCCCGCTTCAGAGTACAGGCCGCGGTGTAACGCTCATTCCTTCGACGATAAACGCGAATCCAACCATCACCCCGGGTTTAGGTTAGGAACATCACCCCTGAACCAGTCCTGTCTTGCCGGTGATGTCTGGTGAGGACCTGCCTTACAACAGGCCTACAAGCCCTCAGTCCAGCCTCTCTCAGCCTATTGCGGACAGTCTGAGCACTGATGGAGGCAGTTGTTGATGCCATCCTGTACCTGTCCCGCAGTCGTGATGTTCGGATGTACCGATCCTGTGCAGGTGTTCTTACATGAGGTCTGCCACTGCGAGGATGATCAGCTATCCGTCCTGTCTCCCTGTAGCTCTGTCTTAGGCGTCTCACAGGAATTGTGAGTTTAAATGTAATTGGCTAAGGTGTATGTCAACTTCCAACTTCAACTGTACACACAGTAGAACCAACAACACGATATACAGAAAATAAGGAACTTTGATGGGAATGCACCCTTGTCCAAAGTTATTATTTGCCCGCCAGAAAATGTTCCAATTTGTGCAAGACTGCGCAAATATCTGCATACTTGATCTGCGCAAACATGGTTGATATGCGTGGGCTCTCCTCGAAGAGAAGTTTGTCCGGCTCAGTAAAGCCTCAAACATAAATTGTCCACAATGCTGAAAAGGGCTACTTCTGTGTAAATTTAATGAAGAGGCGGAACACACCTCAATTCAAACTTTTAGAAAATACAACTTAGAAAATTATTTTGACAAGTTGAAACACAGCCTATAGATAATTAGCAGGCAGCGCGTGTTAACTGTACTGTTGCGTAATAATCACATTTTGGAACAGTGAGTGCATTCTGACATTACGTGCATAAAACAACTCACGCTGGGGGTGACCGTTAGAGATATTTGGAACTCACGTATGAAAAGGTTAACAAAAACACATCATTTTTCATACACAACATAAAAGGATGGAGACTTCGTACATGTAGTGTGCATATACTTTTCAAGTTACAGTATTTCTTTATAACATTTTTAATGACATCACAAAATAACCAAAATGACCTTCTTTAGATCACCTCTGACCATTTAGATCACCTCTGACCATTGGGGTGGCAGGTTAGTGGTTAGAGCGTTTTACTAGTAACCGGAAGGTTGCAAGTTCAAATCCCCAAGCTGACAAGGTACAAATCTGTCATTCTGCCCCTGAACAGTTAACCCACTGTTCCTAGGCCGCCATTGAAAATAAGAATTTGTTCTTAACTGACTTGCCTAGTTAAATAAAGGTAAAAAAATATATATATATATGTTCTATATTAGAAATATCGTTCCAGTATTCGCTTTAGAACGTGTTAGAATTTCAGCGAGAAACGTCTGTGAAACAAAGGCACATTCCTGTGTGAATTTGGAGAGGGAGAAAACTGAACGTTCTAATCCCTGATTTACTGTCAACCCACCACCAGTCTGGCTGAAGTCATCTACTGCAAAGCTGATCCGACCCATCCGGATCCTCATGACATAGTATTGCACTAGATTTAGCTAGTCTGTTGTAGGAAAATGTTATTAGGAATCCAAGGAATCCAATATATCCAAGGGTATGTTGAACTGCAAGGCTACACCCTAGTTCTAGAACTGCCAGTTTGCAGTTTGCCTTCGCCTTACCCACTGGCTGGTCCCCCACTCCTCTAAAATCTTAGCTACGGGCTGGTCCCCCACCCCTCTAAACCCTTACCCTCCGGCTGGTCCCCCACCCCTCTAAACCCTTACCCTCCGGCCGGTCCCCCACCCCTCTAAACCCTTACCCTCCGGCTGGTCCCCCACCCCTCTAAACCCTTACCTTCCGACTGGTCCCCCTCCCCTTTACAGCCTTACCCTCTGGCTGGTCCCCCTCCCCTCTACAGCCTTACCCTCTGGCTGGTCCCCCACCCCTCTAAACCCTTACCCTCCGGCTGGTCCCCCACCCCTCTAAACCCTTACCTTCCGACTGGTCCCCCTCCCCTTTACAGCCTTACCCTCTGGCTGGTCCCCCTCCCCTCTACAGCCTTACCCTCCGGCTGGTACCCCACCCCTCTAAAGCCTTCGCTAACGGCTGGTCCCCCACCCCTCTAAAGCCTTCGCTAACGGCTGGTCCCCCACCCCTCTAAAGCCTTCGCTACCGGCTGGTCCCCCTCCCCTCTAAAGCCTTCGCTACCGGCTGGTCCCCCACCCCTCTACAGCCTTACCCTCCGGCTGGTCCCCCACCCCTCTAAAGCCTTTGCTACCGGCTGGTCCCCCACCCCTCTAAAGCCTTCGCTACCGGCTGGTCCCCCACCCCTCTAAAGCCTTCGCTACCGGCTGGTCCCCCTCCCCTCTAAAGCCTTCGCTACCGGCTGGTCCCCCTCCCCTCTAAAGCCTTCGCTACCGGCTGGTCCCCCTCCCCTCTAAAGCCTTCGCTACCGGCTGGTCCCCCACCCCTCTAAAGCCTTCGCTACCGGCTGGTCCCTCACCCCTCTACAGCCTTACCCTCCGGCTGGTCCCCCACCCCTCTACAGCCTTACCCTCTGGCTGGTCCCCCTCCCCTCTAAAGCCTTCGCTACCGGCTGGTCCCCCACCCCTCTACAGCCTTACCCTCCGGCTGGTCCCCCACCCCTCTAAAGCCTTCGCTACCGGCTGGTCCCCCACCCCTCTAAAGCCTTCGCTACCGGCTGGTCCCCCACCCCTCTAAAGCCTTCGCTACCGGCTGGTCCCCCACCCGTCTAATGCGCCTGTGATGTGGCTGGGTCTCTAATGGCCTTGAAATCATAGAGCTGTGTGTTGACCTGGAATGCAGCCACACAATAATGGGGCCGAATGACTAGCTGGCTGGCAGGTTGGTTGCTGACTGGTTGGCTGGCTCACGGGCTGACTGATTGGCTGGCTGGCTGGCACCAGATGGAATGTGTGCTATGTGCCCAAGCAAAGTTTAAAACATTACTAGACACCAGCTGTGTTTAGTCCATTTGGTAAATCCTAAGTGTGTGTGTGTGTGTGTGTGTGTGTGTGTGTGTGTGTGTGTGTGTGTGTGTGTGTGTGTGTGTGTGTGTGTGTGTGTGTGTGTGTGTGTGTGTGTGTGTGTGTGTGTGTGTGTACGTACTATTATGGGGTCAGTGAGTCAATGTTTTACTTCCTGGCAGTCAAGAGTTCATGTTAATTAATAATTGAATTATCATGTCCTTCTGGACCAGTTACGAGGTTTATCAACAGAATGTTACATGCCTATTAGTGAATATACACATGTCACTATCATTAGCCCTCCAGATTTTAGTCTTTCTCTTTCGCTCTCTCTCACACACACACCAGTTGTATACCTATTACTAAGTCTCTGTAGCTGGATAATAATGCTGTAGATATGTTTTGTATTTAGCCTCTGCTGCCCTCTGGTGGTTAGTAACACAATGCGCCCCCACCC
The DNA here is from genome assembly GCF_057628025.1 of Oncorhynchus mykiss. Taxonomy (NCBI): domain Eukaryota; kingdom Metazoa; phylum Chordata; class Actinopteri; order Salmoniformes; family Salmonidae; genus Oncorhynchus; species Oncorhynchus mykiss. The sequence goes on along the minus strand of NC_143044.1, from coordinate 35,245,650 downwards.
TTCATCCTCAGGCCAGACCCTGGGAATAATGTCATACTGTTATAATCATAGAAATACAATCTCATTCTAGTTGTGGTCATATCTTACCCTGAGCTTGCTGTCACAATACTTACTGTAGTATTACAGAATATTAAAATATGTCTTACTCTACCTCAGGCCAGCCGTGTAGAGAGTGAGCAGGTGCTGCAGAGGAGGCTGGAGGAGGTTAGTGAAGAGTTGAGGAGTTCACAGAGCACCCTGGAGAAAGCCCAGCAGGACGCTACCTCCGTCGCAGGTAAGACATTCACGTTTCGGCCATGTTTGTTCGAATTCCAGTGGACTAACCGAGTATGAAGCGAAAATGCTCAATTGAAGTCAATGTCAAACTTTCCGCAAATTCGACCATTAAATTGAACCGTCAGATGAAATAAACCGACCAAAAGAAGAAATCGGAATAGCTATAGTCACATTATTTGACTGCCAACCTTAACCAATTGTATTTTATTCTTCAAAATTGCAGTGAATAAGATCTATTGATTGAACAGCATTAATCAAATTTGATTTGTCACATGCGCCAAATACAACCTTACCGTGAAATGCTTACTTACAAGCCCTTAACCAACAATGCAGTTCAAGAAATAGTTACGAAATAAACTAAAGTGATTATGATATATATTTTTTATATATACTAATCTTAAAGTAGCACAAGAAAATTACATAACAATAAAGAGGCTATATACAGGGGTACCGGTACATAGTCAATGTGCGGGGGCACAGGTTAGTATAGGTCATTTGTAAATCGACTATGCATAGATAATAAACAGCGTGTAGCAGCAGTGTAAAAACAAAGGGGAGCGTCAGTCAATGTAAATTGTCCGGGTGGCCATTTGTTTAATTGTTCAGCAGTCTTATGGCTTTGGGGTAGAAGCTGTTAAGGAGCCTTTTGGTCCTAGACTTGATGCTCTGGTACCGCTTGCCATGCGGTAGCAGAGAGAACAGTCTATAACTTGGGCGACTGGAGTCTTTGACAATTTTTTGGGCCTTCCTCTGACACTGCCTAGTGCATATAGGTCCTGGATGTCAGGAAGCTTGGCCCCAGTGATGTACTGGACCATATGCACTACCCTCTGTAGCGCCTTACGGTCAGATGCCGAGCAGTTGCCATACCAGGCGGTGACACAACCGGTCAGGATGCTCTCGATGGTGCATCTGTAGAAGTTTGAGGATCTGGTGCCCATGCCAAATCTTTTCAGTCTGTACTGAGGGGGAAAAGGTGTTGTGGTACCTCTTCACGACTGTCTTGGTGTGTTTGGACAATGATTGTTCGTAGGTGATGTGGACACCAAGGATCTTGAAACTCTCAACCCGCTCTACTACAGCCTCGTCGATGTTAATGGGGGCCTGTTTGGCCCGCCTTTTCCTGTAGTCCATGATCAGTTCCTTTGTCTTGCTCACATTGAGGGAGAGGTTGTTGTCCTGGCAACCATACTGCCAAGTCTCTGACCTCCTGCCTATAGGCTGTCTCATCGTTGTCGGTGATCAGGCCTACCACTGTTGTCAGCAAACTTAATGATGGTGTTGGAGTCATGCTTGGCCACGCAGTCGTGGGTGAACAGGGAGTACAGAAAGGGACTAAGCACGCACCCCTGAGTGGCCCCAGTGTTGAGGATCAGCGTGGCAGATGTGTTGTTGCCTACCCTCACCACCTGGGGTCTGTCCGTCGGGTAGTCCAGGATCCAGTTGCAGAGGGAGGTGTTTAGACCCATGGTCCTTAGCTTAGTGATGAGTTTGGAGGGCACAATGGTGTTGGAACGCTGAGCTGTAGTCAATGAACAGCATTTTCACATACAGTGGGGCAAAAAAGTATTTAAATTCTCCCACTTAAAAAGATGAGAGACCTGTAATTTTCATCATAGGTACACTTCAACTATGACAGACAAAATGAGAAAAAAAATCTAGAAAATCACAATGTAGTATTTTTTTTAAATGAATTTATTTGCAAATTATGGTGGAAAATAAGTATTTGGTCACCTACAAACAAGCAAGATTTCTGCCTCTCACAGACCTGTAACTTCTTCTTTAAGAGGCTCCTCTGTCCTCCACTCGTTATTTGTATTAATGGTGCTCATAGTCAGTCATGAGTGCATTCGGGAACTGATAAGCTCAAACAGGTGCCATTAATACAGGTAACGAGTGGAGCCATGAAAGATTGTGTCATCTGTGGAGCTTGTGTTTCCGGCATGATGGTGTTGACGTGAGCCTTTCATGGCTGCCGACGTGAGTGCTACGGGGCCGTAATTAGGCAGGTTACCATCGCTTTCTTGGGCACAGGGACTATGGTGGTCAGTTTGAAACATGTAGGTATTACAGACTCGGTCAGGGAGAGGTTGAAAATGTCAGTGAAGACACTTGCTAGTTGGTCTGCGCATGCTTTGAGTACACATCCTGGTAATCCGTCTGGCCCCGCAGCTTTGTGAATGTTGACCTGTTTAACGGTCTGGCTCACATCGGCTACAGAGAGCGTGATCACAGTCGTCCAGAACAGCTGATGCTCTATAAATATATAGTTTGTAGTGAGTTTTATCTGCCATCCCCCCAGACATCCAGGTCCATCTGGGCAGGATAGAGGCTGATCTGAAAGAGCGTAGTGCCCAGGTGGAGGCCCTAACAGCCCAGCTGGAGCAGACCGAGCTGGAGAAAGGACAACTGGAGGATCAGGTAGAATCCATCAACGTCCTGCTGGAGGCCAGCCACAACAGAGACGTGGACGAGGACACGGAGGTGAGTTGTCAGATTAGGGTTAGGGTAAGCGCCTAGACTGCTCCCAACCAGCACTTGCACACTCTGCGTGAGCCAGTGCTTACTAGTGCCAGAGAGGTTGTTAACTGAGAGACTCAAAATGCGATGACTTTCTGTAAACACTCATGATGAAGATTCAGAGCAATGTCAATGGCAGATTTGTTCACAAAGTATTTGCAGGAGGTAATCACAAATTGAGTGTCTGTTTCCAACCTCTCTGGTGCTAATGAGCAATGGCTTGTCCGGAGATGATGTGGTGGTGAAAACCATGCTATCAACGTTTTTTGGGGGTCCACTTCTGAATTCATGTTTATTTATGTTTTACAGGGTAACTCCACTGAGTTGGAACAGCTAAAGAGCAGGTATGGTTTTGATAATCTGTCCCTCATAATTCTCTTTATAGATGTGGAGTTGGTCTTTTCTCAACAACACCAATCATTTATCTTCCAGTCTTCAGGACAGAGACAGTCAGTTGGCATCACTCCAACAGGAGCTGAAGCATCTCCAAGAACTGAAACAGGAGGCTTCTGTAAGTAGTCTCTATTCTGTTTTTATTGTGCTAGCTAGTTGGATGGCCATGGCTAACTGAATCCATTATTTCTCTATTGATTTTCTCTCTAGGTTTTTTCCTAGGTTCCTGCTTTTCTAGGGAGTTTTTCCTAGCCACCATGCTTCTACATCCTGCATTGCTTGCTGTTTGGGGTTTTAGGCTGGGTTTCTGTACAGGGCTTTATAAACACATTTATTTATTTGATTGATTTCCGAGCTGAATCAGTTATTTCTCTTGATTTCCGAGCTGAATCAGTTAGTTCTCTATTGATTTCCGAGCTGAATCAGTTAGTTCTCTCTTGATTTCCGAGCTGAATCAGTTAGTTCTCTCTTGATTTCCGAGCTGAATCAGTTAGTTCTCTCTTGATTTCCGAGCTGAATCAGTTAGTTCTCTATTGATTTCCGAGCTGAATCAGTTAGTTCTCTATTGATTTCCGAGCTGAATCAGTTAGTTCTCTATTGATTTCCGAGCTGAATCAGTTAGTTCTCTATTGATTTCCGAGCTGAATCAGTTAGTTCTCTATTGATTTCCGAGCTGAATCAGTTAGTTCTCTATTGATTTCCGAGCTGAATCAGTTATTTCTCTTGATTTCCGAGCTGAATCAGTTAGTTCTCTCTTGATTTCCGAGCTGAATCAGTTAGTTCTCTATTGATTTCCGAGCTGAATCAGTTAGTTCTCTCTTGATTTCCGAGCTGAATCAGTTAGTTCTCTCTTGATTTCCGAGCTGAATCAGTTAGTTCTCTCTTGATTTCCGAGCTGAATCAGTTAGTTCTCTATTGATTTCCGAGCTGAATCAGTTAGTTCTCTCTTGATTTCCGAGCTGAATCAGTTAGTTCTCTCTTGATTTCCGAGCTGAATCAGTTAGTTCTCTATTGATTTCCGAGCTGAATCAGTTAGTTCTCTATTGATTTCCGAGCTGAATCAGTTATTTATGTTTACTGAATGTATTTGGACATTTCTAGGCAGAATTGTATCCATTGGGAGGAGACATTTGGTTTCCAAAGTGGGGTATTGAGAACCATAATGTTGTCTTTTTATCTTTCATTATCTTCTTACTCTGTCCCGGCAGGCAGTCGCTACAGCTGAGACCGAGAGCCCACCTAACAGGTCTGTCTGGAGCAAGTCCACTGCTATTTCAGTTTAAATCACCCATTTGAAGCTGAAACTATGTCACCAACTTTGTTAAATTCTGCTATTATGTACCTGAACATCCTCATATGCATCTCTCTTCATTTCAGTGAGGAAGCAAGCCTGTTTCAATACCACTTCATTACAACACACCATTGCCTAATGCTGGTTAACAATGTGGTCCTTCATTCCAGAATGAAGGAGAGAACGAGCCAGGAAGTGAAGCAACCCAAAGAAACATCAGAGCAGGCCCAGAGCAGCACTGCTGTAAGTTCCTCTCCTACAGTCACCTATAGTTAACCTAGTCTGGTCCCAGGCCCATTGGTGCTGTTTCACCAATCTCCTATGGTCGTTTGGCATGACAACAACCATAGGAATTGGCAAGACCGCACAAACAGATTTGGGACAAGGCTATAGTTGCCCTTCTTGTGTATCAACTTGATCTGTACTACTGTAGGATATAGTTAACTGAATTCCTGCTTTATGTTTCAGCAGTCCGACAACACCGCAGAACTGGCGGTGCTACAAACCAGGTACAAAAAGCCTTGTTCCTTACCAAACCCATTGATTTTAACTTGGTTTTTCCCTTGTGGAATATCAAATCAAACTGTATTTGAAGTGTCTTTTAAAATCGTAAAACAATAGAAATGTTGATTAAAAGCTATATGGAATATTTGCTTTTGGCTCTTCTATGTAAAAAGGATACTAAAGTAAACTGTGTTTCTGGCCATCTGGTTGTTTATTAGTCTGGCAGAGAGGGACGCTATGATGGCATCACTACAGGTGGAGCTAAGGGAAGCCAGGGACCAATCGCAGAAGGTACAGGAGACCCTCGCTCAGGTCCAGCAGAGCCAGGAATCAGAGCCTAGCACAGAGCTGCCGGTAAGACATGATGTACAAATCTGACTGAGCCATGATCATAACTTGATTGGTTTGGTCTGGTCTGACAGAAGTCATGGGGCCCGTTTATGAAACGTTTAGATAGAAATAGGCTTTGTCGAACAAATGTGCCTCTCTGACATGTAGGATAAGGAATCATGTCTGCTCTATTCACGGCAGTTCTATATGGAATGTATGACAAAGATTGGCTACCGGACATATCCCTGGTTATATAGTCCGTATATTATGTACACTGTATATAATGCTTCATAAACAGTACCAGTCCAAAGTTTGGACACACCTACTCATTCAAGGGGTTTTCTTAAATTGTTACTATTTTCTACATTGTACGATAATAGTGAAGACATCAAAACTATGAAATAACACGTATGGAATCATGTAGTAACCAAGAAAGTGTTAAATAAATCAAAATATATTTGAGATTTGAGATTCTTCAGAGTAGCCACCCTTTGCCTTGATGACAGCTTTGCACACTCTTGGTATTCTCTAAACCAGCTTCACCTGGAATGCTTTTCCAACAGTCTTGAAGGAGTTCCCACATATGCTGAGCACTTGTTGGCTGCTTTTCCTTCACTCTGCGGTCCAACTCATCCCAAACCATCTCAATTGGGTTGAGGTTGGGTGATTGTGGAGGCCAGGTCATCTAATGCAGCACTCCATCCCTTTCCTTCTTGGTCAAATAGCCCTTACACAGCCTGGATGTGTGTTGGGTCATTGTCCTGTCCAAATTTGGACTCATCAGATCTAATGTCACCGGTCTAATGTCCATTGCTCATGTTTCTTGGCCCAAAGCAAGTCTCTTCTTCTTATTGGTGTCCTTTAGTAGTGGTTTCTTTGCAGCAATTCGACCACAAAGGCCTAATTAACGCAGTCTCCTCTGAACAGTTGATGTTGAGATGTGTCTGTTACTTGAACTCTGTGAATCATTTTTTTGGGCTGCAATTTCTGAGGCTGGTTGCTCTAATGAACTTATCCTCTGCAGCAGAGGTAACTCTGGGTCTTCCTTTCCTGTGGCGGTCCTCATGAGAGACAGTTTCATCATAGTGCTTTGATGGTTTTTGCAACTGCACTTGAAGAAAGTTCTTGACATTTTCCAAATTGACTGACCTTCTTGTCTTAAAGTAAAGATGGACTGTCATTTCTCTTGTTCTTGCCATAATATGGACTTGTTTAGTTTTTTTACCAATAGGGCTGTCTTCTGTATACCACCCCTACCGTGTCACAAACAAAACTGATTTGCACAAACGCATTCAATTACACAAATTAACTTTTAACAAGGCACACCTGTTAATTTAAATACATTCCAGGTGACTACCTCATGAAGCTGGTTGAGATAATGCCAAGAGTGTACAAAGCTGTCATCAAGGCAACGGGTGGCTACTTTTAAGAATTTCCAATATAAAATATATTTGGATTTGTTTCACACTTTTTTGGTTACCACATTATTCCATATGTGTTATTTGATAGTTTTGATGTCTTCACTATTATTCTACAATGTAGAAAATAGTTTTAAAAAATAAAGCAAAAACCTGGAATGACCAAACTTTGACTGGTACTGTATATCGTTTGTCTGCTTTTACCTGTAAGCCAGAGCACCACAGAAAAATATCACATTTGTAGAAAATGTAATGGACATGAATGTTTTCTCATTTGTTCTGACTGACTGTGGTGTTTTGATTCCAGGAGCTGTTGGAGAAACTTAAGGAAGCAGAGGACAGCCACGGGACACTGCAGGCAGAGTGTGACCAGTACAGAACAGTCCTGGCTGAAACGGTGAGTACCTACAACAACCCAACACGCCCAGTTGGTTTACACCGGCATATCTAGATCCCTCAAATTAAAATCTGGCTCTTGAAACCAGTTCCACTGCTTTTTTCATTATTCCCTCTAATTAGGGACTGATTTAGACCTGGGACATCAGGTGGGTACAATTAATTCTGGTAGAACAGAAAAGCAGCAGTATTTTGGACCTCGTAGTGTAAGATTTGAATACCCCTGCTCTAGATAAACTTAAAAATGGGCCTACAACATAAGACAATTACATGTTTGTGTGAGTGAGAGACTGGTGTAGTAAATGGGGGATAGATCTACTGAATTTATCACCCAAAACCTGCATCTATAAAGATGTCAAATTTGACCTCAAGCAAAACCTTCTCTTGCATAGAAATACAAGTGTGTGAGTGGGCGAGAGAGCGAGTTGTGGTCTACAAGATTTCATCCTGCAAAATTTCAAATACAGAAATACTCACACAATCATGTGTCTGTCTCTCCACAGGAAGGAATGCTGAAGTGCCTTCAGAAGAGTGTAGAGGAGGAGGAGCTGGTGTGGAAATCCAAGATTGCTGACTCTGAGGACCAGTTGAAGAAGGTGAAGAAGCAGTGTTTTCTCTCCTCTCCAACTGTAATATTGTGTCCTCTCTCGTGCTCTTTGTGTGGCCCTGCAGTGTATTAGTGGGCGTGGCCAATGTTGCAGTCTCCGACCCAACATTTTTAAAGCCCTTTTCTTGGCCAAGAGACAATGTTTCTGTTTGAATGCAAATTTCCTGAAATTCTTCACATTTTGCCATGGCTTATGCTGTGTTCTTATGCTGTGTTCTTATGCTATCTGAGTGACTCAAACATTATGACACAATCAATGGGGGGGGCCCCATGCCAGGACATATTTTAGATTCTCTCTGACTGTCTAGTTTTTATTGGTGATTGTTACTTCTCAAAGATGATCTCATTTAAAAAATATATAGCTCTATATACCAAAACCAGATATATATATTCTCTACATAGTCGTTTAAGTTTACACTGAAAACATTTACATCACGAAAATGACCACAAATGTATTTTTAAAAAGCACCCCGCCACTGCTCAATGATTATTGGGGAAACACTGCCATGTTCTAAACCACACCCTCTCTGCTCACACTAGGCCCTGGAACAAGTGCACACTCTGAAGGAGACTGCAGAGAGCTTGAAGGCAGAGAACCAAAGCATAGAACAGGTATAAATATCAGGCTGATTTCAACTACAGTCCAGTAGGTGTGTCGTGCTGGACTGGTACAATTCAGTACAGACAGTACTTAAGTAATGGACTCCTTACCCTCCTCTCCCTCCAGCTGAAGGAGCAGTTGATGCTGTTGGAAGCCCAGTTGGAGAAACAGTCCGAGACCGCCCCGAAAGAGGAGGAAATGGCACCGGTACACATCTACATCCACACAGTACACCATAGGTACACTAGCTATACACATCTACATCCATACAGTACACCATAGGTACACTAGCTATACACATCTACATCCATACAGTACACCATAGGTACACTAGCTATACACATCTACATCCATACAGTACACCATAGGTACACTAGCTATACACATCTACATCCATACAGTACACCATAGGTACAGTGCCTTGCGAAAGTATTCGGCCCCCTTGAACTTTGCGACCTTTTGCCACATTTCAGGCTTCAAACATAAAGATATAAAACTGTATTTTTTTGTGAAGAATCAACAACAAGTGGGACACAATCATGAAGTGGAACGACATTTATTGGATATTTCAAACTTTTTTAACAAATCAAAAACTGAAAAATTGGGCGTGCAAAATTATTCAGCCCCCTTAAGTTAATACTTTGTAGCGCCACCTTTTGCTGCGATTACAGCTGTAAGTCGCTTGGGGTATGTCTCTATCAGTTTTGCACATCGAAGAGACTGAAATTTTTTCCCATTCCTCCTTGCAAAACAGCTCGAGCTCAGTGAGGTTGGATGGAGAGCATTTGTGAACAGCAGTTTTCAGTTCTTTCCACAGATTCTCGATTGGATTCAGGTCTGGACTTTGACTTGGCCATTCTAACACCTGGATATGTTTATTTTTGAACCATTCCATTGTAGATTTTGCTTTATGTTTTGGATCATTGTCTTGTTGGAAGACAAATCTCCGATCCAGTCTCAGGTCTTTTGCAGACTCCATCAGGTTTTCTTCCAGAATGGTCCTGTATTTGGCTCCATCCATCTTCCCATCAATTTTAACCATCTTCCCTGTCCCTGCTGAAGAAAAGCAGGCCCAAACCATGATGCTGCCACCACCATGTTTGACAGTGGGGATGGTGTGTTCAGCTGTGTTGCTTTTACGCCAAACATAACATTTTGCATTGTTGCCAAAAAGTTCAATTTTGGTTTCATCTGACCAGAGCACCTTCTTCCACATGTTTGGTGTGTCTCCCAGGTGGCTTGTGGCAAACTTTAAATGACACTTTTTATGGATATCTTTAAGAAATGGCTTTCTTCTTGCCACTCTTCCATAAAGGCCAGATTTGTGCAATATACAACTGATTGTTGTCCTATGGACAGAGTCTCCCACCTCAGCTGTAGATCTCTGCAGTTCATCCAGAGTGATCATGGGCCTCTTGGCTGCATCTCTGATCAGTCTTCTCCTTGTATGAGCTGAAAGTTTAGAGGGACAGCCAGGTCTTGGTAGATTTGCAGTGGTCTGATACTCCTTCCATTTCAATATTATCGCTTGCACAGTGCTCCTTGGGATGTTTAAAGCTTGGGAAATCTTTTTGTATCCAAATCCGGCTTTAAACTTCTTCACAACAGTATCTCGGACCTGCCTGGTGTGTTCCTTGTTCTTCATGATGCTCTCTGCGCTTTTAACGGACCTCTGAGACTATCACAGTGCAGGTGCATTTATACGGAGACTTGATTACACACAGGTGGATTGTATTTAAAGCCTGAGGTCAGAGTGCACCGGAGGTTATCGGTCATGGGGCATCCTTCACTGCTTGTCTGTTCTATTGGGGGATACTAGACTTTCTGGAAACTGGTCACTGGACAGCAATGGTTACCACAACCAGGGAATAGAGAGATATACAAATACTACTGGCTGATGTCATGACCATAGACAGCAGCCAGAGGTTTTAAAATGTTCTAGTAATGGCAGCCATCTTGGCATGTCATAAATAGGGACTAACTCATAAATAAAATCACTCGATTTTATTTCTATGGACTATATTCTAAATGAGTATCTCTCCTGCTGTTAAACCATGTATCTGTGGAGTTGGGATCCATTTTGATCACAGTAGAAAAGTCCCCTGTTCTCTTACTGACACATTTTGATTGATAAAAACATTACAGCAATACAAGAAACGGAAGGGTAATCTGGTCGTCAAGATAGTCAACACACACTAACTCCAGACTGTGTTTGTCTAGTCTGTCCAGTCTTCTCCATACACAGCTAACTCTAACCATGGTGTGTGTTTAACCAGCCCGTGTGTGTTGACTACCAGCTGCAGCTAACTCTAACCATGGTGTGTGTTTAACCAGCCAGTGTGTGTTGACTACCAGCTGCAGCTAACTCTAACCATGGTGTGTGTTTAACCAGCCCGTGTGTGTTGACTACCAGCTGCAGCTAACTCTAACCATGGCTTCTATCACTCTCATCTTAGCATGATCACTCACTCATTGGGTTCAGTTTCCCACTGATTTGAGATTTTTCACTGAAGGAACCACACTGTTTGTTTTGGACATGACGCTGCGTCTTGCCTGGTGTGGAGTGAAGTGGGCACTAACATGACACAGGGTGGTGTGGGGGTGTGCAAGTCACAACATTTTATAGTGCTTTTACATGCTTTTATCTATTTTTGTCTGTAGCAAGGAGGAACACACAACATCTCTAGTGTCCGTACAGATATTCATCTTATACAATATTTTCTGCAGCTCAAGGTCCGGTCCCAGTTGAATCAGACCACAGAGGAGTTTGAACAGGTACTAAACTCTCCCACCCCTCACTACATACCAACCGGAAGAGGGTAGCTCTTGCTAGCAAGTTTGACATTGGCTAACAACAAAATTGCTTAGTTAGACACAGCGATTTGTCGGCTCGACTGTATGTTTGACTGTTTCTTGTTTCTCTGACTGACTGTTTTGTCTTGATTCCCCACCCCCAGGCTCAGAAGACGGTTGCAGAGCTCCAGGCTCAGCTGGACCTGCTGAAAGAGGCAGGAGACTCCCCACAGGCTGACACAGAGGACGTAGCCCAGCTAAAGGTACCCACATAGCGCTGAACATGACCCTTGGCTTTGTTCATCAGGACACAATGCTGTGGAACTTTCAGATAAAAATGTGTTATGTAGAACAAACATGCCTCTCTGACATGTAGAATAAAAATAGTAATCATGTTGGCTCTATTCATTACATTTCTAACCCTAACCCTGCAACATTGGACAACGTTTGCCTGCTAAATGTGGACCAGGGCCAGTATTCATCAAGCGTCTCTGAATAGGAGTTCTGATCTAGGATTTATAAATCTCTCTGGGGTGAGGACTCTAGTGCCCAAATGCCTGTTTTAGCATGGGCACCGCCATTGAGGACTTTTACAATTTTAAAGTAGTCAACTGGGTGGGACTTATTATTGGTCAAGGAAGGATCACATGATTCCATCCAGGTCATCAGGAGGAATCAGCCAATGAATCATACTCTTGAGCTAACATTCCATAACTATAGGTGGCAATAAATCACCAACCTTGGCTTTATACCTGTACAAACAACACACTCCAGGTGGCAGTATGCTCCATTAAAGTTAGTTTACCAGCTCATAGAAATAGTAGAAGAACAAATGGACTAATTCAAAATGGAGCCTGAATAGCGCTACCCATGCTGTCACAGATGCTATAATGGGATATACAGTAGCCTATTCAATGCTGCGATCGTTATACATCTCTATGGGTCACCCCTGTCCATTCACTATAGTCTAAAAGGAAAAACTGATCCTAGATCAGCACTACTACTCTGAGACGCTTTATGAATATATGCCCTGGTCAGAACTGAAGCCGATGGAGGTTGTGTGAGGTCCGAAGGATCACCTTCTGTCCCTCTTCTTTTCTCCTCAGGAGCGCCTGCAGAAAGAGAGAAAACTAGTCAAAGATCTTGGCCAAGCAGCCACCAAACTCCAGCAGCTCTTAAAGTCCACTCAGGAGCAGCTTGCCAAAGAGAGGAACAAACACCGCACACTACAGGACCACTCTGATGAGACCAAGGTGGCTATGACAATCTATTACTAATTTATTATGCTAAGGTTGTGGGTTCAATTCCCACAGGGATCACATACCCAAACTAAAAATGTATGCACTCACTGTACTGACAGTTGTTTTGCATATCTGCGTCTGCTTAGTGGAATACAGAGTAAAATATTTATAATTATTATTATTGCACACAGCCTGAATGACTACAGTAATTCTGTTTTGAACTGCTGCATGGGTGTGGTTATGTCTTTTCTATATTTTTTTGTAATGTCCATCAATGATTGTTTTGATTGATTCATCTATTTATTGTTTGGGTGTGGTTGTAAATTTGTATTTTTGTGTCTGACTTTCAGAGTACAGTGCTGAAGGAAGGAACATCTGTTTAAGAGACTGAAGACAAGACATTAAAACATTCCAAAAAGGCCTTGATATGATTACTATTACCATAGTTATGTATTCCAAAATCATTCTTATTTCTTTGTACTGTAGTAGTTGATTTCTGCAACTCCTGTAAGAATCAAAGGACCAGTTTCCCAGACACAGATGCATGGTCAATGGAGAATCTCCATTTAAAATAACTTTTTAGTCCAGGACTAGGTTTAATCTGTGTCTGTGAAACCGGACCAAAATGTTTAGCTATTGCTATGAACATTTCATTGTATGATCTATGATGAGGAAAAAAAGACTATGCTGCAAACAAAACTTTGTTGAAGAAAAACTTCCATTCCATCAATGATTCTGGCTATGTCAGAAGTTATACCTAATACTAGCTTTGGTCCAGGGCATTGGACCAGAGTTAACCTATTACCTACTCTGCCTTATATTCACAATGACCCCCCCCCCCATCCAGAGTCCAGTGTTAAAAGGGAAAACAATTGTGCGTTAACGCGTACATCGACCTGTGCAATTACTTTGTCTGTATCCAAAATGGCACCCTATTCCCTATATAGCACACTACCTTTGACCAGGGCCCTCGGCGAAACGCAATGGGCCCTTGGTCAAAAGAAGTGAACTATATAGGGAATAAATATGGTGCCACTTTCGGACACACCTTTTGTGTGTGTCTTTTCTAAGAGGTTGGTTGAATGGTGGGTAGATTTTATGGTACACACAATGGATGGGTGAATGCAATACAGTGAGTGCCTCCTTCAGTACTGTGTGCGCAGTAGCTGGCTGCCAACACACATGAATGACTTTGATAAAGAATAAACTACAATGTAGCTATGTGTAATGACTCAGTCCTGCTTGAACCTGTTGTTGACATTTTAAAAAAGGATTGATGGAAGAAACCTTGTGGCTGTTCCAGAAAGCATGATTGTTACAGCCAGCTAATATTGATAAACATCCAGCTAATTTGGATAAACTGCCACAACGGCCACACAATCAGAGGCTATGCTACAGGACTTCTTTGCTAGCACTGACAGGTATATGTTCCGGTACTCCGCCGATAGTATCGACGAGCTAACCACCTCCATCACAGGCTTCATTATGAAATGCATCACTGACGTCCCCACAGTGAATGCTCGCTGCTTCCTCGATCAAAAGCCTGGGATTAACACCGAGGTTGGAGCTAAAATAAAGGACAGGGCTACTGCTCACAGGGCTACAGTGGGGCAAAAAAGTATTTAGTCAGCCACCAATTGTGCAAGTTCTCCCACTTAAAAGATGAGGCCTGTAATTTTCATCATAGGTACACTTCAACTATGACAGACAAAATGAGGGAAAAAAATCCAGAAAATCACATTGTAGGATTTTTTATGAATTTATTTGCAGATTATGGTGGAAAATAAGTATTTGGTCAATAACAAAAGTTTATCTCAATACTTTGTTATATACCATTTGTTGGCAATGACAGAGGTCAAATGTTTTCTGTAAGTCTCCACAAGGTTTTCACACACTGTTGCTGGTCTTTTGGCCCATTCCTCCATGCAGATCTCCTCTAGAGCAGTGATGTTTTGGGGCTGTTGCTGGGCAACACGGACTTTCAACTTCCTCCAAAGATTTTCTATGGGGTTGAGATCTGGAGACTGGCTAGGCCACTCCAGGACCTTGAGATGCTTCTTACGGAGCCACTCCTTAGTTGCCCTGGCTGTGTGTTTCGGGTCGTTGTCATGCTGGAAGACCCAGCCACGACCCATCTTAAATGCTCTTACTGAGGGAAGGAGGTTGTTGGCCAAGATCTCGGGATACATGGCCCCATCCATCCTCCCCTCAATACGGTGCAGTCGTCCACCAAAGAATGATGTTTCCACCTCCATGCTTCACGGTTGGGATGGTGTTCTTGGGATTGTACTCATCCTTCTTCTTCCTCCAAACACGGCGAGTGGAGTTTAGACCAAAAAGCTCTATTTTTGTCTCATCAGACCACATGACCTTCTCCCATTCCTCCTCTGGATCATCTAGATGGTCATTGGCAAACTTCAGACGGGCCTGGACATGCGCTGGCTCGAGCAGGGGGACCTTGCGTGCGCTGCAGGATTTTAATCCATGACGGCGTAGTGTGGGACTAATGGTTTTCTTTGAGACTGCGGTCCCAGCTCTCTTCAGGTCATTGACCAGGTCCTGCCGTGTAGTTCTGGGCTGATCACTCACCTTCCTCATGATCATTGATGCCCCACGAGGTGAGATCTTGCATGGAGCCCCAGACCGAGGGTGATTGACCGTCATCTGGAACTTCTTCCATTTTCTAATAATTGCGGCAACAATTGTTGCCTTCTCACCAAGCTGCTTGCCTATTGTCCTGTAGCCCATCCCAGCCTTGTGCAGGTCTACAATTTTATCCCTGATGTCCTTACACAGCTCTCTGGTCTTGGCCATTGTGGAGAGGTTGGAGTCTGTTTGATTGAGTGTGTGGACAGGTGTCTTTTATACAGGTAACAAGTTCAAACAGTTGCAGTTAATACAGGTAATGAGTGGAGAAAAGGAGGGCTTCTTTAAAAAAAATGAACAGGTCTGTGAGAGCCGGAATTCTTACTGGTTGGTAGGTGATCAAATACTTTTGTCATGCAATAAAATGCAAATTAATTACTTAAAAATCATACAATGTGATTTTCTGGATTTTTGTTTTAGATTTATTTTTAATTTTTTTAGATTCCGTCTCTCATAGTTGAAGTGTCCCTATGATTACAGACCCCTACATGCTTTGTAAGTAGGAAAACCTGCAAAATCGTCAGTGTATCAAATTCTCCCCACTGTAGCTACTGACTTTCTACTTTACTTTATGTTTTAAATACTTTTACTACTGATCTTGATTACTGCACTGGTTTCATTGTACGTGTGCACATAACAAAACTTGAGACTTATCTCTCAAAGTCCTTCTGACTTCAGGGTCTGGAATGGCTCTTTGATGTTGAAGGCACAGTGTCTCGATAATGAAGGGGGCTGTGCTTTTACTAGTTGGCTCCCATCCGTGTCTTTCACAGTCAAACACCCACACACAGCCCCCGAGCCCCGCCCCCTTCCATTACAACGGTTGGATTTTGCATATATTGTTCGTCTTTGTTCATATAGCATTTTAAAGGGCTTTTTTTAAATCAGTTCTTTTGTTGTTTGTATCAAACTACTGAGTGTGCCTTAACAGGTTCCTTTATTCGGATTATACCTACAGTTTGGCTGGATTGTACTTGAATATTGAATAATAATGTGATTTGGGAGAAAATATACATTTATGTGTATGTTATTGTAAGTTTATTTAAATTAGGATAAAATACAAATGTATAGATCGACTTTGAATGATGATGTAAATATGTTAAATTAAAGTATGAAAAAATACATACACCCCGACACACTGACGTCACGCACAGACTTTTGACCTTAGTAAGAAAGACATCAGGGAGGGCCAAGATGGCGTTGCTTTGAGAGGGAGTGTTTTCTCGCCTGTCAAAGCAACATTGAGGGTTAGGCGGCCCATCGAAGTAACGTCAAAGAGGATCGATAATTTGTCAGAAACTGTCAGTCAGCTTCACAAAATTGTGAGCGAGAACAAGGAAAAGAAAACGTTCCTAGAGAATGAGTTGAAGAAACTGCAATCCCAAAATACTGAGCTGTGTGAGAATGTCGCTGAATTTCAAAGGTACTCTCGCAGGTGGAATCTGAAAATCCAAGGTGTAAAAGAGGTAGAGGGAGAGGATATTAGGGAAGCAGTCATTAATATCCCGGGAAAGGTGGCTCTGTGCATCAAAGACAAGCTAAGAGACGTGATTAATGTGGTACATCGACTTTGGAAACGAAGATCTGACGGACCCCCTCGCAATATCATTTTGCGCTTAACTATGCGCCATTACAGGGACATCATCTTGAAAATCGCCAAGGGGAACAAGTTTCTGGACGAGAAGAAGCTCTGCATCAAAGAGGCTATGATACCGCAAGATCAGATATCCTGACCAACTTTTCCTCTAAATACACCTCTGCTGTCTTCAACCAGGATCTCAGCGATCACTGCCTCATTGCCTGCGTGCGTAATGGGTCCCCTCATCACTGTCAAACACTCCCTAAAACACTTCAGCGAGCTGGCCTTTCTAATCGACCTGGCCAGGGTGTCCTGGAAGGATATTGACCTCATCCCGTCAGTAGAGGATGCCTGGTTGCTCATTAAAAGTGCATTCCCCGCCATCTTAAATAAGCATGCCCAGTTAAAAAAAATTAGAACTAAGAACAGATATAGCCCTAAAGTGGTGATCCTAACTGACCTAAGACAGGGAATTTTTATAAGGATTAAATGTCAGGAATTGTGAAAAACTGAGTTTAAATGTATTTGGCTAAGGTGTAAACTGTAAATAACACTTAAGATCAACTGGTTGAAAAGATGTTTGATCAATACTGATGCAATATGGTATTTCATTCCAAATAATGTGTTTCATAAATTGGGAGGTCTTCAATTTTTACTGAAATGTAATTATATTCCTGAAAGATTACCCAGTGAATTGGCTAGGTTTCACCAACAACCTTTAATGGCCTGTAAAATATGTTTACTACACAATTTTTTCCCAACATAAAGCTCTTTTGTGGAATAATTCAGACATAACTGTAAGGAATAAGTCATTGTTCTACCCCAGCTGGCATGAGAGGAATATTGACTTTGTTCTTGATGTTTTTGACAACAGGGGTAATATTCTTACATATGAACAATTTATAACATTGAAAGAGTTTCCAATACCTTTCAGAAAGTTTATTTCTGTGATCAAAGCCATTCCCAGTTGTCTAACTACACTAATGAAAACTCATCTTAGCTTTGGTAATGATCACAAAGCTTATCCAGAACTCAGTTTGGAAGGCGTGGGCTTACTTGAGAAATCTTGTTGTAATAAATATAAGACAAATTCTCCATTCACAAGACCAACTTACATCAAGAGGAAAACATTTCTGGAACATGCTTATTCCTGACATTGTCTGGAAAAATGCATAGTTAAGGCCTTACAAATATTGTATACCAAACAAATTTAAGGAAGTTCACTTAAACATTTTACATAAGATATATCCATATAATTCTATGTTGTCCAAATTTGTGGCTATTGGTGATATCTGCGTTTTTTGTGAAAAAGGTGAGAATCTGTCTCACTTGTTCTTTGAATGTAAATTTGTGTCAGAATTTTGGGAAAACCTTGCAGAATACTTATTTACCATTATGAACACTCCCCGTGTTTTTGACATGAAGGATATAATATGTTACTATTACAATGATAACAAGACCATTGAAATGATTATGATTTTTTAAATTCTTGTTGCCAAATATTTTATACACAAACAAAAATGACAAAATTCGATACCAAAACTACACATTTTTGATAGTTAAATTCAATCTTCTTAAAACATTATCCCTAGTGAATAACAAGAATAACATTTCCTGAATCATTATATTTTTTTCAGAGTGATTAAAATTGCACTAGAATTTATTTTTTATTTTTATCATTGATATTTTTGTATGTTTTAGTATTTTCTTGTTAATACCTGCATTCTATTTTGTATGATGTAGCAATGTAAGTTGTTGATGTATTATGAATAAAAAAATAAGGGAAAAAAAGAAAGCCATCACCATCTACACCCATTCAACAGCCTAAATTAATGTTTTTTATTCCTTTTAAACAAAATAACTTTTTGGGGTTCTCATATGTTTACAATTATGTTTTGATTCTTGCTTGAGCAGTCGCTAAAATTATATTTTGTTGTGATCTTTGCATAATAACTATTTTGGATGCAGCAGTTAGCTAGAATAGCTGTAGCAAAAGCTAGTCAAATAGCCATTTTACTGGTTGAAGTGTTTTTTTTAAGTACACTGCTCAAAAAAATAAAGGGAACACTAAAATAACACATCCTAGATCTGAATTAATGAAATATTCTTATTAAATACTTTTTTCTTTACATAGTTGAATGTGCTGACAACAAAATCACACAAAAATGATCAATGGAAATCAAATTTATCAACCCATGGAGGTCTGGATTTGGAGTCACTCAAAATTAAAGTGGAAAACCACACTACAGGCTGATCCAACTTGATGTAATGTCCTTAAAACAAGTCAAAATGAGGCTCAGTAGTGTGTGTGGCCTCCACGTGCCTGTATGACCTCCCTACAACGCCTGGGCATGCTTCTGATGAGGTGGCGGATGGTCTCCTGAGGGATCCCCTTCCAGACCTGGACTAAAGCATCCGCCAACTCCTGGACAGTATGTGGTGGATGGAGCGAGACATGATGTCCCATATGTGCTCAATTGGATTCAGGTCTGGGGAACGGGCGGGCCAGCCCATAGCATCAATGCCTTCCTCTCGCAGGAACTGCTGATACACTCCAGCCACATGAGGTCTAGCATTGTCTTGCATTAGGAGGAACCCAGGGCCAACCGCACCAGCATATGGTCTCACAAGGGGTCTGAGGATCTCATCTCGGTACCTAATGGCAGTCAGGCTACCTCTGGAGAGCACATGGAGGGCTGTGCGGCCCCCCAAAGAAATGCCACCCCACACCATGACTGACCCACCGCCAAACCGGTCATGCTGGCGGATGTTGCAGGCAGCAGAACGTTCTCCACGGCGTCTCCAGACTCTGTCATGTCTGTCACATGCTCAGTGTGAACCTGCTTTCATCTGTGAAGAGCACAGGGCGCCAGTGGCAAATTTGCCAATCTTGGTGTTCTCTGGCAAATGCCAAACATCCTGCACGGTGTTGGGCTGTAAGCACAACCCCCACCTGTGGACGTCGGGCCCTCATACCACCCTCATGGAGTCTGTTTCTGACCGTTTGAGCAGACACATGCACATTTGTGGCCTGCTGGAGGTAAATTTGCAGGGCTCTGACAGTGCTCCTCCTGCTCCTCCTTGCACAAAGGCGGAGGTAGCGGTCCTGCTGCTGGGTTGTTGTCCTCCTACGGCCTCCTCCACGTCTCCTGATGTACTGGCCTGTCTCCTGGTAGGGCCTCCATGATCTGGACACTACGCTGACAGACACAGCAAACCTTCTTGCCACAGCTCGCATTGATGTGCCATCCTGGATGAGCTGCACTACTTGAGCCACTTGTGTGGGTTGTAGACTCCGTCTCATGCTACCACTAGATTGAAAGCCCCGCCAGCATTCAAAAGTGACCAAAACATCAGCCAGGAAGCATAGGAACTGAGAAGTGGTCTGTGGTTACCACCTGCAGAACCACTCCTTTATTGGGGGTGTCTTGCTAATTGCCTATAATTTCCACCTGTTGTCTATTCCATTTGCACAACAGCATGTGAAATTTATTGTCACTCAGTTTGCTTCCTAAGTGGACAGTTTGATTTCACAGAAGTGTGATTGACTTGGAGTTACATTGTGTTGTTTAAGTGTTCCCTTTATTTTTTTGAGCAGTGTATAATGCAGTTGATTTGCGATGATGACACAGACATTATATTAAGCAGGACATTCATACGAGCCTTAAAATCCAATTGTAATCCAAAAGTAGTGTGAAATGCACACATAAGTAACATAAATATAGGCTTTTTTAGCTGGCGTTTTACAAGAACTCCGCCGTGTTCTGCCACCAATTTCCGAGCATCACCCTCCTGCGGCAATGTTTGCAAACACAGATCTGTGTCTATAATGATCAAAAATAAAAAGCACAACAAATACACTGACCCACCCATACTACTTCCTGAATCTCTCCCCTTCAACGGCCCCGCCGTCAAAACCAAGTAAGACAAGTTATTTTGATTTTATAGGGTTATATTCTTAAATGTTAGCTTTTGTACCGATCCAAGTGAACTCGACTATTTCTCGAAATGTGCTTCTAGAATTGTGGGCAGGTTTAATCTTCTGACTGGCTTTATTTAGCTATTCTGTATATTTTCTGTCAGAGCAAAGCATTTCCCATGTCAGCATCTCGTTTCAACACCCAGCCCATCAATGCCCTTTGAAAACGCTCTTATTTATTAACGATCCTGGATTTAGTTATTGCCACTTGTTTAATCGCTACACTTTTTGTCATATTTTTCCTCTTCTACATGAACCTACTTGGCAGATCGACCAGGTTTTCTAATTAGACCTACGCAATAGAGGCAATAGTTTAATCTCAAACTGCCATTTTGTCTCAACTCGGGACGCGTAGGCTACTGGGCTACAATGTGATATTTATTGGATGGCTACATTGTAATATTATGTAACAACCTCAGTGTATCATACATATATTTATTATTCAGCGGATAAATGAACACATGAAACATGAGACAACACAGACTATTCTGATTGGCTGGAAGGTTACATCGTAGCAACCATTCTAGTCTGATGTAGCCGAAAGTATGTTGTTTTATGAAATGATTTGCTTTATGGTTTTATTTCGTTATTTTGTTGTGTTCAAATCGAAGAATCAAGCCTTGACAGACACATTGTCGTGTGTTCGAAGCTAGTTCTCTAGCAATGACTTTCATTCTTAAACTTTGCATTAGGCCTGTACTGGGCCCGCCTCCCGGCCTGTTTTTTCAGATTAATCTGTGTTTAGGGTAGATACGACTGAGATCCCAGTGTTGTGCCGAAAATCGCCCCCTGCCAGAATTCTCTCACCCTTCGCGTGAACGCGCACACTCAATTCTTCATTGCTGCGACTTGCTTGCTAGTTGAGATTTCTGCTCTTCACTCCGTTGTCAGTGTCGCCTACATTTCACTGATCTTAGCAGAAAGTATTTTTTATTTGTGTCCTTCAAGGCTGCTGTCAATGATCACGTTGCGTTTCATTTCATTTTATTTTCTTGCCTGCTGAAATTCTCCCCCACTTCTAATTCCTTAATTTTGTGTCTAGAGTCAAATACTTTCTGTGGCACACATCAGAGTCAAATACTTTCTATAGAACCAATTTAACAGGCAACCGAAATTAATAATGAATGTATGTGTGTTATATTAAACATAGAGGAATGAGTAAAATGTAGGCAAGCAAATAAACATTTCAGAACAACTACTCGTCGAATAAGACATGGGAGAGATGATGCATTTTGGCAGAGATTTATTTAGAATAATACACTTGAAACAAATAATCTAACTGAAAACTGTAGACATTACTAGTGACTCCCCTGCGATCAAACTGCCATTAAAAAATGAAATGCAGCCTAACTGAGACACCGGAACGTGTGACGTGTCAGAGGGGAGGGGGTGGGGAACACCCAATCGCCCCTCCATATATCACTGGTTATGTTGCTCTTTCGGGGTTATCCAGTCCAGGGAGTGTCTCAAATTAGGAGTGCTGATGTAAGTACAGGTCTCCCTTGTATTAATTATGATTTAAAAGGCAAAACTGAACCTAGTGCACCACTTTGCGATTACAGGCCATGAAACCAGAAACCTGCAAGGCAGTTTATGTTTATTGTGGTATACCCCGGCTTCACATCAAGTCATGGTAGTGGAATACTGGTAAACTGGTCAAGAGTCTGTAATAGTGTCTACTGTTTGTTCATTTGATCCCGGAGTCATATCATTCATCTCAACTACTCCATGTAGCCTATGCGAGGCACATCGAGTCTCCATTTGCCTGTGAAACTTTTACTTCTCTATTATAATTTGAGTATATTTAGTGAACTATGGCTTTACAAATCTTTATACTCTGAATAAAATTAGCAGTTTTATTCTTTGAATAGAATATTTGGTCAGCTATTTTCCCCAGTAATTATGCTTCCTCTGATCCTTTAGGCAAGGTACGTAATGTCATTGTCCTTACAGTGTGTTTTGGAAAGGAAGGAAGACTCAAACTTTTTTTTTTATCCCATTTAACCTTTATTTAACTTGGCAATTCTAAGGGGAAGTAGGAGTTGCTCAAAACAATGAGCTTTTTCTTATGTAATAATCCAATGCCTGGAAATCTTGTCACATGGAAATGTCTGTGTATGCTTAACTCATCCTTTAACTTTTCTCTTTTTTTAAACTAAATCTGTATTTTGGCTTTAAATGGTATGTTGTAGAAGTGTCCAGACACTTCTTTTGCGATTTCACTTGGTTTTGAGAAACTTACCCAGGGGTGAAAGTAGATTTAAATGTCTTCCCGGTACCTCCTATGTATGTTCCTGGATGTGTTGACCATAACAAGTGCCCCAGAACCAGTGGAAGCAATACAAATAACCATAACATCAAAGATCCACCACCATATTTTACAGTAGGTGAGAGGTACTTTTCTGCATATGCATCCAGGCCAAAGAGCTCTACTTTTTTGTCATCTTACCTTACTACCAGTTCCAATCCAAGTGCCAGGCAATAGCATTGTAAAATATTGTAGTGGACCTTTGATATTATGGGTCTGTTTAGCTTCTACTGGTCCTGGGGTCCTTCTTAAGGTCAACGGCATCATGAACTCTAACAAGTACCAGGACATTTTAGCCAAAAACTTGGTTGCCTCTGCCAGGAGGCTGAAACTTGGCCTCAAGTGGATCTTCTAGCAAGACAATAAATCCAAGCACACATCAAAATCCATAAAGAAATGGGTAACTGACCACAAAATCAACCATTTTGCAATGGCCATCTCAGTCTCCAGACTTGAACTCCATTGAAAAACTGTGATTTGAATTGAAGAGAGCAGTCCATAAGCGCAGATGAAGGATATCAAGGATCTGACAAGATTATGTAATGGCCTAAGATCCGACCCAATGGTTCTCCAATCTCTTTAAACATTTTAGAAAAAGGCTCAATGTTGTTATCCTCGCAAGGGGAGGATGCCTTAGAATTGAAAACAGGGGTACCAATAATTTTTACCTCTTTGATTACAGATTAAAATGTATTTCTCTGAGAAATTGTATTAGTATAAAATATAATTTCCCATTTTTTTTGCATGCAATATTGCAATTATTTATTTCATTCAGTATTGTTTGGACGTCTGTATCAAAGGTCCCAATAATTTTGGACCTGAATGTATTTTATATTCAGTGAGCTCCAACATTACTGGAACCCCTGACTGGCAATGCACAAGCAATACTTTAAATATATACAATATAATTATAGAGAGAAACTCAAAATACCAACATTTGAGAAATACTGTACTTTATACATTTTTCAATGGAACCCACTTAAAATCATTTATTGATTTTATTAAAAATCATTGTCCTCTAAATCAAGGTTTCACAATTAGTGGCACCCTTAAATATTTTTGTAAATAACATTTTCCAAAATGAAACCAGTAATTAAATTCCACTTATTTAAGTTTATCTAAGTCTTAATTAAGGAACTATATTGAGGCATTACATCACTTTCTGTTTCAGTAGGGTATAAAAATGAGGTAAGACGCATGCAATATCCCTTTGTCATCTGACACCATGAAGAAAACAAAAAAACTGGCAGTTCAAAAAAAGAGAAATCAAATTTTATTAGTCATATGCGCCGAATACAACAATGAAATGCTTACTTACGAGCCCCTAACCGACAGTGCAGTTAAAAAAAAATATGGATAAGAATAAAAGTAACAAGTAATTAACGAGGAGAAGTAAAAAGAAAAAATAACAATATGTACAGGGGGGTGCCGGTACAATGTGCGGGGGTACCGGTTAGTTGAGGCAGTATGTACATGTAGGTAGAGTTAATTAAGGTGACTATGCATAGATGACAACAAAGAGTGGTAGTGGTGGGGAGGGGGGGGGGGGGGGGGAGATGTGAATGGTTTCGGTAGCCATTTGACTAGATGTTCAGGAGTCTTATGGGGGGTAGAAGCTGTTTAGATGCCTCTTGGACCTAGACATGGTGCTCCGGTACCGCTTGCCGTGTGGTAGCAGAGAGAACAGTCTATGACTAGGGTGGCTGGAGTCTTTGACATTTTTCAGGGCCTTCCTCTGACACCGCCTGGTATAGAGGTTCTGGATGGCAGGAAGCTTGGCCCCAGTGATGTACTGGGTCATTCGCACTACCCTCTGTAGTGCCTTGCGGTCGAAGGTCGAGCAGTTGCCATACCAGGCAGTCATGCAACCAGTCAGGAAGCTCCGGATGGTGCAGCTGTAAAACCTTTTGAGGATCTGAGGACCCATGCTAAATCTTTTCAGTCTCCTGAGGGGAATAGGTTTTGTCGTGCCTGCTTCACAACTGTCATGGTGTGCTTGGACCATGTTAGTTTGTTGGTGATGTGGACACCAAGGAACTTGAAGCTCTCAACCTGCTCCACTGCCGCCCCGTCGATGAGAATGTGGCCATGCTCAGTCCTCTTTTTCCTGTAGTCCACAGTCATCTCCTTTATCTTGATCACATTGAAGGAGAGGTTGTTGTCCTTGCACCACACGGCCAGGTCTCTGACCTCCCTATAGGCTGTCTCGTTGTTGTCGGTGGTCAGGCCTACCACTGTTGTGTTATCGGCAAATTTAATGATGGTTTGAGGTTGTGCCTGGATCTTAGTCCTGTATTGATGCTTTGCCTGTTTGATGGTTCGTCGGAGGGCATAGCGGGATTTCTTATAAGCTTCCGGGTTAGAGTCCCGCTCCTTGAAATAGGCAGCTCTAGCCTTTAGCTCAGTGTGGATGCTGCATGTAATCCCTGGTTTCTGGTTGGGGTATGGTACGTACAGCCACTGTGGGGAAGACGTCATCGATGCACTTATTGATGAAGCCAATGACTGATGTGGTGTACTCCTGAATGCCATTGGAGGAATCCTGGAACATGTTCCAGTCTGTGATAGCAAAACAGTCCTGTAGTTTAGCATCTACGTCATCTGACCACTTTTTTATTGATCTAGTCAGCGATGCTTCCTGGTTTAATTTTTGCTTGTAAGCAGGAATCAGGAGGATAGAATTATGGTCAGATTTGCCAAATGGAGGGCGAGGGAGAGCTTTGTATGCATCTCTGTGTGGAGTATAGGTGGTCCAGAGTTCAACTGTGTACATATATATATTTTTTTATAAATACTTATGCCTCACCTTCTCATGCTTCCTTTCTTTCAGGTCCTAAAGATGAGTTATCCAGGTTACCCTCCCTCCGGTGGCTACCCTCCCCAGGCAGGTGGCTACCCTCCACAGGTAGGTGGCTACTCTCCCCAGGCAGGTGGCTACCCTCCCCAGGCTGGTGGTTACCCTCCCCAGGCAGCTGGCTACCCCCCACAACCGGGTGCATATCCCCCCCAAGCAGGAGGCTACCCACCCCAGGCCGGTGGCTACCCACCCCAGGCCGGCGGCTACCCAACCCAAGCCGGCGGCTACCCCCCCCAGGCAGGGGGCTACCCTCCCCAGCAGGCCGGAGGCTATCCTTCCATTCCTCCAGCACAAGGTAAGGCTATTATTTTGGGGTTACATTAGTATTTTGTTTTCATGGTAGTGCAAAAGTGTGCTTGCTCTGGTTTGGAGTTATCCTGTTCATTAAAATCATGCTACATCACTCACTTGTTGTCTCTTCATTCTCTAGGTGGTTGGGGTGGAGCCCCTGTTGGTGGAATGGTAAATATGACTTATTATCTTGAATCAAGTAGCTAACTAAGAACCAAGTAACTACCAACATATTGTACGGCTCTAAATCAGCGGGTTCTATTTACGACCTGATCTACACACCCTGTAACATGTATGGAGTCTGTTACCATGTCATTATGTCCCAAATGGCTCCTCATTCCTATGGGCCCTGGTCAAAAGTAGTGCACTATTTAGGGAATAGGGTGCCATTTGGGACATAACCAGAGCCAGTAATGTGATACCAGCTAATCACCTCCTTTTCCCCATTCCAGCCAGGCGGAGGTATGCCCCAGGGATACCCAGGCGGTCCTGCTCCATGTCCA
Source organism: Oncorhynchus mykiss (assembly GCF_057628025.1). Taxonomy (NCBI): domain Eukaryota; kingdom Metazoa; phylum Chordata; class Actinopteri; order Salmoniformes; family Salmonidae; genus Oncorhynchus; species Oncorhynchus mykiss. The sequence continues at coordinate 35,219,117 of NC_143044.1, read as the reverse complement.
CCCCAGGGGTACCCAGGAGGCCCTGCCCCAGGACAGCAGCCCATGCCTGGCTACCCTGGAGGAGCCCCGGCACCCAACCCCTCCATGCCAGGATACGGAGGTGGTGCTCCGGCTACTCCCCATTCACCTGCCATCAATGTGAGAATCTCTTGTTTCTTTTTCAGTTTGTGTCATGTGGACTGAAACCATTAACCTGTATTTACATAGCTTTTTCCTAATATACGTTACAAAGTATTTCCTTGTTTCAGTATTTCCTTGTTTCTATATTTCCTTGTTTCTATATTTCCTTGTTTCTGTATTTCCTTGTTTCAGTATTTCCTTGTTTCAGTATTTCCTTGCTTCATTTTCAGTACTTGTTTCTATTTGTCATTAGAGAGGCTACAGGGGTGCGATAAAGGACCACCCAGGTGCTGACCCTCTGAGGGATGTGGAAGTCCTCCGCAAGGCCATGAAGGGCTTTGGTCAGTAGTTCATCATTATAGACATTCACTATCATGGATAGATGTATGAAGGATTTGATGAGATTCAGTCAAATTCTAATAACACTTTATTTAGAGATGCACATTACATAACTGAAGTTCCTTCTGGGGAAAAAAAGTTATTTTATTATATTCTATAAATCTTCAATGGCTAGATGCATATGTAGAATATTATACAATTAAGAGCACACTATTTAGTGATACACATTCCATCTACTACCAGTTAAACTGCTAATAATGCTAATAATATATTATTTTCAACAGGCACGGATGAGTCCGCTATAATTGAGCTTCTTGGAAGCCGCACCAGCAAGCAGAGGGTTCCAATGGTTGCAGCCTACAAAACCACTTATGGGAAGGTGAGGTTTATACTAGATTAATGGCTATGGTTTCTTCTATTGTCTGCTATTGTTGCTGTTAGTTTAACTTCCATGTAGTGTTCATCTATGTCTGCGCCCTGTAGTGGTAATTCTAACCAAAAGGAGAGCGAGACTATATTCTTCAAAACAACTTTATTATAACATTTGCAAAAATGAAGCAATCAATAACAACCACTCAGTGCGTCGTTAGGAAAGTCCAATGAACAGAGTTCTCTCCCTTCTAGAAAAACGACCACCTATTTTGTCTACGTGGCAGTTTAGCAGATGGAAACAGGGACGGAACATGGTGTGTAAAAGCAGATTTAGCTTGTCTGTTCAGATAATGGTGGCAACATCAACTGTCTGTTCCTTCCTGCTTGTTTTCACACATCTAAGTTCCTGTAGATTGTGAAAACAGGATTTGACATATTGAGGTCTCACCCGAACGGCTCTTATCTGTATGCCAAGATTTATGACTAAGTCACACGACAAGCCTGTATCAGTAAAAATACTAACATATAACAATAGACACTTATCTTAAGTAAAACAGCATAGTATGTCAATCAAATCTATTTATAAAGCCCTTACATCAGCTGATGCCACAAAGTGCTGTACAGAAACCCAGCTTAAAACCCCAAACAGCAAGCAATGCAGGTGTAGAAGCACGGTGGCTAGGAAAAACTCCCTATAAAGGCCAGAACCTAGAGATGAACCAGGCTATGAGGGGTGGCCAGTCCTCTTCTGGCTGTGCCGGGTGGAGATTATAAAAGAACATGGCCAAGATGTTCATAGATGACCAGCAGGGTCAAATAATAATAATCACAGTGGTTGTAGATGGTGCAATGGGTCAGCACCTCAGGAGTAAATGTCAGTTGGCTTTTCATTGCCGATCATTCAGTGTATCTCTACCACTCCTGCTGTCTCTAGAGAGTTTAAAACAGCAGGTCTGGGACAGGTAGCACGTCCGGTGAACAGGTCAGGGTTCCATAGCCGCAGGCAGAACAGTTGAAACTGGAGCACCAGCACAACCAGGTGGACTGGGGACCGCAAGGTGTCATCAGGCCAGGTAGTCCTGAGGCATGGTCCTAGGGCACAGGGAGGGAGAGAGAGGGAGGGGGAAAGAGCGAGAGAGAGAGACACAGAAAGAGAGACACGGAAAGAGAGACACGGAAAGAGAGACACAGAAAGAGAGACACAGAAAGAGAGACACGGAGAGAGAGACAGAGAGAGAGAGAATACTTCAATTCACACAGGACACCGGATAAGACAGGAGAAATACTCCAGATATAACAGACTGACCCTAGCCCCCTGACACATAAACTATTGCAGCATAAATACTGGAGGCTGAGACAGGAGGGGTCGGGAGACACTGTGTCTAATTAAACAGTATAGTATGTAATTAATATTTAATTTGCACCACAGTCTCAAATGGCACCTTATTCCCCTATGAGCCCTGGTTGAAAGTAGTGCGCTATATAGGGAATAGGGTGGAGCAGCAGCACATTTGGGGCACAGATTTACTGTATGTTGAGTGACCTCTTACACAATCTTCTATTTCACAGGATTTATTCCACGATCTAAAGTCTGAGCTGACTGGGAGTTTTGAGAAGCTGGCTATTGCCATGTTGCAGACACCAGCCAAGTTCGATGCATCTGAACTCAAAGAAGCCATATCGGTTTGAACGGGTTCTTTTGTTTACTCTTAGACTATACCAGGTTCATGTTCATTAGAGCAAAATGTAGGATAACATTTTGAAACAAAACAGAAACACGCTTTTTATTGGACAAGTTCTGATATTACCTCCCTATTTCAGTCCGTTATGGACCGTTTTCTTTTGTTTCGTGCCTACTGAACACCACCCAGGTTATTCCACTCTTTATATTAGGCCTCTTTTCTGAGTCATTTCAGTATGAAACAGAAAGCTCCTTTAAAGACAGACAAAATCAGGTATGTTGAGGCCTGAGGAATCACCCATCTTACTATCTGGTGAACAAGATTTAGCTACTTACTGTAGCTTGTAGAGAACAAGTATTACTTGGGCCATGATGTATTCTTGTCTTGAACCACAAACTATATGGTGAACTATGTGATGATTCACTGTAGCTGTAGAGAATAAGTATTACTTTATTGCACCTGGCTAGGTGTTATTATTGTCTTCTAGATCATTTCTGGAACTCATACACATAGCATTTATATAGTTACTGTATACTTAACCCTGGCTGGTTTGTTCTCAGGGTGCAGGTACTGATGAAGCATGTCTGATTGAGATCCTGTCATCTCGCTCCAATGCAGAAATCAGAGAAATCAATCAAATTTACAAACATGGTAAGAGCTGTGTATTTATTATGGATCCCCATTAGCTGCTGCCAAGGCAACAGTAGCTAAAATGCCAAGGCAGCAGCTACTCTTCCTGGGGTCCAGCAGAGTTAAGGCAGTTTATACAATTTAAAAACATTACAATACATTCACAGATTTCACAACACACCTACTCCACCACTACCACATATCTTCAGTACAAAATCCATGTGTACGCGTGTGTATAGTGCGTATGTTATTGTGTGTGTGTGTGTGTGTTTGTGGCAACTGACCACATGACTGAACAGTAATCCAGGTGCAACAAAACTAGGACCTGTAGGACCTGCCTTGTTGATAGTGTTGTTAAAAAGGCAGAGCAGCTCTTTATTATGGATAGACTTCTCCCCATCTTATGTATCAATATGTTTTGATGACAGTTTACAATCCAGGGTTATTCCAAACAGTTTAGTCACCTCAACTTGCTCAATTTCAACATGATTTAGTTGAGGTTTAGTGAATGATTTGTCCCAAATACAATGCTTTTAGTTTTATTAATATTTAGGACTAACTTATTATTTGCCACCCACTCTGAAACTAACTGCAGCTCTTTGTTATATGTTGCAGTCATTTCAGTCACTGTAGTAGCTGACATGTATAGTGTTGAGTCATCTGTATGCCAGTGGCATGGCATTAGTAAAGATTGGAAAAAGTAAGGAGACTAGACACCTGCCCTGTGTGTTTCAGAGTAACTGACTGAAATGGCGTTAGTTTAAGACTATGTATTGAAATGCTGTTTGTTTCAGAGTATGGTAAGACCCTGGAGGATTCCATCAGTAACGACACCTCAGGACACTTCCGTAGGCTCCTCGTCTCACTCTGTCAGGTAACTTTTTTATTGATATGTTATCGATGGGTTTTTGTTATGTTATTGATGTGTTGTTAATCGCTATCATTGCGTAACATCTTTGACAGTGAAGGCTAAAGCTGATTCATGATGACAACCTAATACTCAACAAAGTCGGTGCTCTTGCACTTCAAACTGGCTATCTAATGGCTACAAATTAGACATATCTTTAATTTGTGCTAACAATTTCTGAAATGTTATATTATTTTAATGAAGTGAACAAGCGAAAAAGACTCGGGGAAACCAAATTTGTATGAAACTGCTATTTTCCTCTCAAGATAAACATCTACTATAGCCTCTTCCTGAGTCAGGAAGTAGAGCCTATTATAGAGCCATTTTTTGTTTACAAGCAAATGTCATATTGTAGTGGTGCACACATATGCTCACAGCAAAAGTCCTGTAGCAGATAGCTAGCTATACACTGATGTTGGGACATTGACAAACGTAGTAGTGTGTGAGTGATGACCATGAAAACACACAAGACTGATGGCTATAGCTATGTTCAACAAGTTATTATTATTCTGGCTTTACCTAGCTCCATTTGGGATATGTTACCTTGCCTCGCTGGCTTGCTACGTAATCAGTCCTCCAATGACATCTGCAATGTTGTAGACGATGACCATCTGATTACTTGTTTGTTAACTTGCAGGAGCTGTATTTGAAGTTGAATGATCGTATCCATTTCAATGTAAACAAACCCCTTTCTACTGCGAATATGTGCCCAAAACTTTTGATGCGGCTGGGTCTGGATTTTTCAAGAAGCAATGTATGCATCCCAAAACTGTAACCTATTCCCTATATAGTGCACTACTTTTGACAAGAACCGTATGGGCCTGGTCAAAAGTAGTGCACTATAAATGGAATAGGGTGTAATTTAGGACCCAGCCCATTAAGATACCCTGGAAGATTTATGGAAGCAATTACTGAAATTGGTGGAGGAGAAGTTGAGTTTCCATGCCTCAAATTCCTTCCAAGCTACGAGTATTCCACTGTTCATAGTTTGTAAGGGTTTCCAGATTTTTTTTCCTCCCGTGGAATAATATCGTCTGCCTCCCAGGCACTGGTCAAAAGCAGTGCACTATATAGGGAATAAGATGCCATTTGGGACGCATCCATTTCTTTTGTAGTAAAACCATTTTTTTGCTTCCTGTTTGAAGGGAAATCGAGACGAGAGGGAACAAGTGGACATCAACATGGCCAAACAGGATGCTCAGGTGATCACTGTTTCTTGTTCTGTTAATATAATAGCATTTAAATAGTTTTAAAGATCTTTGTGATGTCACAATAGTGCTTATATACCCAGTAGGCTTATAAGAAATTGGACATTATTTGTTTAATTTCTGATCTGAAACTTTACTTAAGGAAGCATGTATAGCCGATATGATTCCAAAGATATGATATATGATTCCAAAGAGTTAGACAAGCATTTCATGCTTCTACTGATAGTTATTTTGTGTTAGATACTGATCATGTTGTGCGTTAGAAACTGATCATGTTGTTTATTGTTAATTTTAGATTTTTTTATTTCACCATTATTTAACCGGGTAGGCCAGTTGAGAACAAGTTCTCATTTACAACTGCGACCTGGCCAAGATAAAGCAAAGCAGTGCGACACAAACAACAACACAGACTTACACATGGAATAAACAAACATACAGTCAATACACAACATAAAAAAAGAAAGTCTTTATACAGTGTGTGCAAATGGCGTGAGGAGGTAAGGCAATAAATAGGCCATAGTAGCGAAGTAATTACAATTTAGCAAATGAACACTGGAGTGATAGATGTGCAGATGATGATGTGCAAGTAGAAATACTGTTGTGCAAAAAAGTTAATAATAACAATATGGGGATGAGGTAGGTAGATTGGATGGGCTATTTACAGATGGGCTATGTACAGCTGCAGCGATCGTTTAGCTGCTCAGATAGCTGATGTTTAAAGTTAGTGAGGGAAATATAAGTCTCCAGCTTCAGTGATTTTTTTGCAATTAGTTCCAGTCATTTGCAGCAGAGAATTGGAAGGAAAGGCAGCCAAAGAGGTGTTGGCTTTGGGGATGACCAGTGAGATATACAGTACCTTGCGAAAGTATTCGGCCCCCTTGAACTTTGCGACCTTTTGCCACATTTCAGGCTTCAAACATAGATATAAAACTGTATTTTTTGGGGGGAATCAACAACAAGTGGGACACAATCATGAAGTGGAACGACATTTATTGGATATTTCAAACGTTTTTAACAAATCAAAAACTGAAAAATAGGGCGTGCAAAATTATTCAGCCCCTTTACTTTCAGTGCAGCAAACTCTCTCCAGAAGTTCAGTGAGGATCTCTGAATGATCCAATGTTGACCTAAATAACTAATGATGATAAATACAATCCACCTGTGTGTAACCAAGTCTCCGTATAAATGCACCTGCACTGTGATAGTCTCAGAGGTCCGTTAAAAGCGCAGAGAGCATCATGAAGAACAAGGAACACACCAGGCAGGTCCGAGATACTGTTGTGAAGAAGTTTAAAGCCGGATTTGGATACAAAAAGATTTCCCAAGCTTTAAACATCCCAAGGAGCACTGTGCAAGCGATAATATTGAAATGGAAGGAGTATCAGACCACTGCAAATCTACCAAGACCTGGCCGTCCTTCTAAACTTTCAGCTCATACAAGGAGAAGACTGATCAGAGATGCAGCCAAGAGGCCCATGATCACTCTGGATGAACTGCAGAGATCTACAGCTGAGGTGGGAGACTCTGTCCATAGGACAACAATCAGTCGTATATTGCACAAATCTGGCCTTTATGGAAGAGTGGCAAGAAGAAAGCCATTTCTTAAAGATATCCATAAAAAGTGTCGTTTAAAGTTTGCCACAAGCCACCTGGGAGACACATCAAACATGTGGAAGAAGGTGCTCTGGTCAGATGAAACCAAAATTGAACTTTTTGGCAACAATGCAAAACGTTATGTTTAGCGTAAAAGCAACACAGCTGAACACACCATCCCCACTGTCAAACATGGTGGTGGCAGCATCATGGTTTGGGCCTGCTTTTCTTCAGCAGGGACAGGGAAGATGGTTAAAATTGATGGGAAGATGGATGGAGCCAAATACAGGACCATTCTGGAAGAAAACCTGATGGAGTCTGCAAAAGACCTGAGACTGGGACGGAGATTTGTCTTCCAACAAGACATTGATCCAAAACATAAAGCAAAATCTACAATGGAATGGTTCAAAAATAAACATATCCAGGTGTTAGAATGGCCAAGTCAAAGTCCAGACCTGAATCCAATCGAGAATCTGTGGAAAGAACTGAAAACTGCTGTTCACAAATGCTCTCCATCCAACCTCACTGAGCTCGAGCTGTTTTGCAAGGAGGAATGGGAAAAAAATTCAGTCTCTCGATGTGCAAAACTGATAGAGACATACCCCAAGCGACTTACAGCTGTAATCGCAGCAAAAGGTGGCGCTACAAAGTATTAACTTAAGGGGGCTGAATAATTTTGCACGCCCAATTTTTCAGTTTTTGATTTGTTCAAAAAGTTTGAAATATCCAATAAATGTCGTTCCACTTCATGATTGTGTCCCACTTGTTGTTGATTCTTCACAAAAAAATACAGTTTTATATCTTTGTTTGAAGCCTGAAATGTGGCAAAAGGTCGCAAAGTTCAAGGGGGCCGAATACTTTCGCAAGGCACTGTACCTGCTGGAGCGCGTGCTACGGGTGGGTGGGTGTTATCTTGACCAGTGAGCTGAGATAAGGCAAGGCTTTACCTAGCAAAGACTTAGATGACCTGGAGCCAGTGGGTCTGGCGACGAATATGCAGCGAGGGCCAGCCGACGAGAGCATACAGGTCGTAATGGTGGGTGGTATATGGGGCTTTGGTGACAAAACGGATGGCACTGTGATAGACTGCATTCAATTTGCTGAGTAGAGTGTTGGAGGATATTTTGTAAATGACATCGTCGAGGATCGTTAGGATAGTCAGTTTTACGAGGATAAGTTTGGCAGCGTGAGTGAAGGATGCTTTGTTGCGAAATAGGAAGCCGATTCTAGATTTAATTTTGTATTGGAGATGTTTGATGTGGGTCTGTAAGGAGAGTTTACAGTTTATCCAGACACCTAGGTATTTGTAGTTGTCCACATATTCTAAATCAGAACCGTCCAGAGTAGTGATGCTGGTCCGGCGGGCAGGTGCGGGCAGCGATGGGTTGAAAAGCATGCATTTAGTTTTACTAGCGTTTAAAAGCAGTTGTGTGTTAGAAACTGATAATGTTATGTTCTGTGTTAGAAACTGATAATGTTATGTTGTGTGTTAGAAACTGATCATGTTGTGTGTTAGAAACTGATCATGTTATGTTGTGTGTTAGAAGCTGATGATGTTATGTTGTGTGTTAGAAACTGATCCTGTTATGTTGTGTGTTTAGAAACTGGTTATGTTGTGTGTTAGAAATGGGTTATGTTGTGTGTTAGAAACTGGTTATGTTGTGTGTTAGAAATGGGTTATGTTGTGTGTTAGAAACTGATCCTGTTATGTTGTGTGTTAGAAACTGATCATGTTATGTTGTGTGTTTAGAAACTGATCCTGTTATGTTGTGTGTTTAGAAACTGATCCTGTTATGTTGTGTGTTAGAAATGGGTTATGTTGTGTGTTAGAAACTGATCCTGTTATGTTGTGTGTTAGAAATGGGTTATGTTGTGTGTTAGAAACTGATCATGTTATGTTGTGTGTTAGAAACTGATCATGTTATGTTGTGTGTTTAGAAACTGATCCTGTTATGTTGTGTGTTTAGAAACTGATCATGTTATGTTGTGTGTTTAGAAACTGATCCTGTTATGTTGTGTGTTAGAAACTGATCATGTTATTTTGTGTGTTAGAAACTGATCATGTTGTGTGTTTAGAAATTGATCCTGTTATGTTGTGTGTTAGAAACTGATCATGTTATGTTGTGTGTTTAGAAACTGATCCTGTTATGTTGTGTGTTAGAAACTGATCATGTTATTTTGTGTGTTAGAAACTGATCATGTTGTGTGTTTAGAAATTGATCCTGTTATGTTGTGTGTTAGAAACTGATCATGTTATTTTGTGTGTTAGAAACTGATCATGTTATGTTGTGTTAGAAACTGATCATGTTGTGTGTTTAGAAATTGATCCTGTTATGTTGTGTGTTAGAAACTGATCATGTTATTTTGTGTGTTAGAAACTGATCCTGTTGTGTGTTAGAAACTGATCATGTTATGTTGTGTTAGAAACTGATCATGTTGTGTGTTTAGAAACTGATCCTGTTATGTTGTGTGTTAGAAACTGATCCTGTTATGTTGTGCGTTAGAAACTGATCATGTTATGTTGTGTTAGAAACTGATCATGTTGTGTGTTTAGAAATTGATCCTGTTATGTTGTGTGTTAGAAACGGATCATGTTATTTTGTGTGTTAGAAACTGATCCTGTTGTGTGTTAGAAACTGATCATGTTATTTTGTGTGTTAGAAACTGATCCTGTTGTGTGTTAGAAACTGATCATGTTATTTTGTGTGTTAGAAACTGATCCTGTTATGTTGTGTGTTAGAAACTGATCCTGTTATGTTGTGTTTTAGAAGCTGATCCTGTTATGTTGTGTGTTAGAAATTGATCCTGTTATGTTGTGCGTTAGAAACTGATCCTGTTGTGCGTTAGAAACTGATCCTGTTATGTTGTGTGTTAGAAACTGATACTGTTATGTTGTGTGTTAGAAACTGAACATGTTGTGTGTTAGAAACTGATCATGTTGTGTGTTTAGAAACTGATCCTGTTATGTTGTGTGTTAGAAGCTGATAATGTTATTTTGTGTGTTAGAAACTGATCCTGTTATGTTGTGTGTTAGAAACTGATCCTGTTATGTTGTGTGTTAGAAACTGATCCTGTTGTGCGTTAGAAACTGATCCTGTTATGTTGTGTGTTAGAAACTGATCCTGTTGTGCGTTAGAAACTGATCCTGTTATGTTGTGTGTTAGAAACTGATCCTGTTATGTTGTGTGTGTTAGAAACTCATCCTGTTATGTCGTGTTAGAAACTGATCCTGTTATGTTGTGTGTTAGAAACTGATCCTGTTATGTTGTGTGTTAGAAACTGATCATGTTATTTTGTGTGTTAGAAACTGATCCTGTTGTGTTGTGTGTTAGAAACTGAACATGTTGTGTGTTAGAAACTGAACATGTTGTGTGTTAGAAACTGATCATGTTGTGTGTTAGAAACTGATCAAGTTGTGTGTTTAGAAACTGATCCTGTTATGTTGTGTGTTAGAAGCTGATCATGTTATTTTGTGTGTTAGAAACTGATCATGTTGTGTGTTTAGAAATTGATCCTGTTATGTTGTGTGTTAGAAACTGATCATGTTATTTTGTGTGTTAGAAACTGATCATGTTGTGTGTTTAGAAATTGATCCTGTTATGTTGTGTGTTAGAAACGGATCATGTTATTTTGTGTGTTAGAAACTGATCCTGTTGTGTGTTAGAAACTGATCATGTTATTTTGTGTGTTAGAAACTGATCCTGTTGTGTGTTAGAAACTGATCATGTTATTTTGTGTGTTAGAAACTGATCCTGTTATGTTGTGTGTTAGAAACTGATCCTGTTATGTTGTGTTTTAGAAGCTGATCCTGTTATGTTGTGTGTTAGAAATTGATCCTGTTATGTTGTGCGTTAGAAACTGATCCTGTTGTGCGTTAGAAACTGATCCTGTTATGTTGTGTGTTAGAAACTGATACTGTTATGTTGTGTGTTAGAAACTGAACATGTTGTGTGTTAGAAACTGATCATGTTGTGTGTTTAGAAACTGATCCTGTTATGTTGTGTGTTAGAAGCTGATAATGTTATTTTGTGTGTTAGAAACTGATCCTGTTATGTTGTGTGTTAGAAACTGATCCTGTTATGTTGTGTGTTAGAAACTGATCCTGTTGTGCGTTAGAAACTGATCCTGTTATGTTGTGTGTTAGAAACTGATCCTGTTGTGCGTTAGAAACTGATCCTGTTATGTTGTGTGTTAGAAACTGATCCTGTTATGTTGTGTGTGTTAGAAACTCATCCTGTTATGTCGTGTTAGAAACTGATCCTGTTATGTTGTGTGTTAGAAACTGATCCTGTTATGTTGTGTGTTAGAAACTGATCATGTTATTTTGTGTGTTAGAAACTGATCCTGTTGTGTTGTGTGTTAGAAACTGAACATGTTGTGTGTTAGAAACTGAACATGTTGTGTGTTAGAAACTGATCATGTTGTGTGTTAGAAACTGATCAAGTTGTGTGTTTAGAAACTGATCCTGTTATGTTGTGTGTTAGAAGCTGATCATGTTATTTTGTGTGTTAGAAACTGATCATGTTGTGTGTTTAGAAATTGATCCTGTTATGTTGTGTGTTAGAAACTGATCATGTTATTTTGTGTGTTAGAAACTGATCATGTTGTGTGTTTAGAAATTGATCCTGTTATGTTGTGTGTTAGAAACTGATCATGTTATGTTGTGTGTTTAGAAACTGATCATGTTATGTTGTGTGTTAGAAACTGATCATGTTATGTTGTGTGTTAGAAACTGATCCTGTTATGTTGTGTGTTAGAAACTGATCCTGTTATGTTGTGTGTTTAGAAACTGATCCTGTTATGTTGTGTGTTTAGAAACTGATCCTGTTATGTTGTGTGTTTAGAAACTGATCCTGTTATGTTGTGTGTTAGAAACTGATCCTGTTGTGTTGTGTGTTTAGAAACTGATCCTGTTGTGTTGTGTGTTTAGAAACTGATCCTGTTATGTTGTGTGTTAGAAACTGATCCTGTTATGTTGTGTGTTTAGAAACTGATCCTGTTATGTTGTGTGTTAGAAACTGATCATGTTATGTTGTGTGTTTAGAAACTGATCCTGTTATGTTGTGTGTTTAGAAACTGATCCTGTTATGTTGTGTGTTTAGAAACTGATCCTGTTATGTTGTGTGTTAGAAACTGATCATGTTATGTTGTGTGTTTAGAAACTGATCCTGTTATGTTGTGTGTTTAGAAACTGATCCTGTTATGTTGTGTGTTAGAAACTGATCATGTTATGTTATGTGTTTAGAAACTGATCCTGTTATGTTGTGTGTTTAGAAACTGATCCTGTTATGTTGTGTGTTTAGAAACTGATCCTGTTATGTTGTGTGTTAGAAACTGATCATGTTATGTTATGTGTTTAGAAACTGATCCTGTTATGTTGTGTTTTAGAAGCTGATCCTGTTATGTTGTGTGTTAGAAATTGATCCTGTTATGTTGTGCGTTAGAAACTGATCCTGTTGTGCGTTAGAAACTGATCCTGTTATGTTGTGTGTTAGAAACTGATACTGTTATGTTGTGTGTTAGAAACTGAACATGTTGTGTGTTAGAAACTGATCATGTTGTGTGTTTAGAAACTGATCCTGTTATGTTGTGTGTTAGAAGCTGATAATGTTATTTTGTGTGTTAGAAACTGATCCTGTTATGTTGTGTGTTAGAAACTGATCCTGTTATGTTGTGTGTTAGAAACTGATCCTGTTGTGCGTTAGAAACTGATCCTGTTATGTTGTGTGTTAGAAACTGATCCTGTTGTGCGTTAGAAACTGATCCTGTTATGTTGTGTGTTAGAAACTGATCCTGTTATGTTGTGTGTGTTAGAAACTCATCCTGTTATGTCGTGTTAGAAACTGATCCTGTTATGTTGTGTGTTAGAAACTGATCCTGTTATGTTGTGTGTTAGAAACTGATCATGTTATTTTGTGTGTTAGAAACTGATCCTGTTGTGTTGTGTGTTAGAAACTGAACATGTTGTGTGTTAGAAACTGAACATGTTGTGTGTTAGAAACTGATCATGTTGTGTGTTAGAAACTGATCAAGTTGTGTGTTTAGAAACTGATCCTGTTATGTTGTGTGTTAGAAGCTGATCATGTTATTTTGTGTGTTAGAAACTGATCATGTTGTGTGTTTAGAAATTGATCCTGTTATGTTGTGTGTTAGAAACTGATCATGTTATTTTGTGTGTTAGAAACTGATCATGTTGTGTGTTTAGAAATTGATCCTGTTATGTTGTGTGTTAGAAACTGATCATGTTATGTTGTGTGTTTAGAAACTGATCATGTTATGTTGTGTGTTAGAAACTGATCATGTTATGTTGTGTGTTAGAAACTGATCCTGTTATGTTGTGTGTTAGAAACTGATCCTGTTATGTTGTGTGTTTAGAAACTGATCCTGTTATGTTGTGTGTTTAGAAACTGATCCTGTTATGTTGTGTGTTTAGAAACTGATCCTGTTATGTTGTGTGTTAGAAACTGATCCTGTTGTGTTGTGTGTTTAGAAACTGATCCTGTTGTGTTGTGTGTTTAGAAACTGATCCTGTTATGTTGTGTGTTAGAAACTGATCCTGTTATGTTGTGTGTTTAGAAACTGATCCTGTTATGTTGTGTGTTAGAAACTGATCATGTTATGTTGTGTGTTTAGAAACTGATCCTGTTATGTTGTGTGTTTAGAAACTGATCCTGTTATGTTGTGTGTTAGAAACTGATCATGTTATGTTGTGTGTTTAGAAACTGATCCTGTTATGTTGTGTGTTTAGAAACTGATCCTGTTATGTTGTGTGTTAGAAACTGATCATGTTATGTTATGTGTTTAGAAACTGATCCTGTTATGTTGTGTGTTTAGAAACTGATCCTGTTATGTTGTGTGTTAGAAACTGATCCTGTTGTGTTGTGTGTTTAGAAACTGATCATGTTATGTTGTGTGTTTAGAAACTGATCCTGTTATGTTGTGTGTTTAGAAACTGATCCTGTTATGTTTTGTGTTAGAAACTGATCCTGTTATGTTGTGTGTTTAGAAACTGATCCTGTTGTGTTGTGTGTTTAGAAACTGATCCTGTTATGTTGGGTGTTAGAAACTGATCCTGTTGTGTTGTGTGTTTAGAAACTGTATGCTGCCGGGGAGAACAAAGTGGGGACGGATGAGTCCCAGTTCAACGCCATACTGTGTGCCAGGAGCAAACCCCACCTGAGAGCAGGTAGCTACCCATCCTGCAGTATCTGTGTTTATATTACCAAGTCAGTTCACTGTTCTGGCCGACAGGGTTGTAACCTTTCAGATATTGAGTGAGGTTGTTTCCTCATATCCTGTTTTTCTATGTCTATTATCTCAACACTATTTATACAAACATTTTATTCACTATATTAATGTATGTTAACTGGTTGTTCCAATGTCATAACAACCCTGCCCATGGCTCATTAGTATATTAGTATATTATATACTAAGTGGTTATAAAAATCATATGACGTATATGACGTATTACATGTTATTACAACCCTGCCCATGGTTATAACAGCCATGGCTCAGTAGTATATTATGACTACCTTATTACATGTTTATAACAACCCTGCCTACATTATAACCACCCTGCCTATGGCTATAACAACCGTATTACATGTTATTACAACCCTTGCCATTGTTTCTGCTAGTGTTCCATGAGTACCAACAGATGTGTGGCAGAGACATCGTGAAGAGCATCTGCAGGGAGATGTCTGGAGACGTGGAGGACGGCATGGTGGCTGTTGGTAAGTTCAGAAATAACCATCTAGCACTTTTTGGATCTGAAATTCCTGTTGACTAATGAGTGTTGAAAATCATATGATTCAGTATCACACTGATTTGGTTTGTTTTGATATGCACAGTGTCTACATAGGGCTCTAAAGGAGGAATGGGTTGCCACTTGGGACTAAGCCAGTATGAAGGTTAGTCATGTCTCAACTCTATGAAGTAAAGCCTTGTCTTGTTGTGTTGCAGTGAAATGCATCAGGAATACTCCTGAATACTTTGCAGAGAGGCTTCACAAGGCCATGGCGGTAAGGAAATAACTGTTTCTCACTCCGCTGATGGAAATGTTCTTCAACCGTGTTTACGGGTAGCCGCCATGAGACATTGTTTGTAGTCACTATCACTATAGTGTCTTAGACATATTTTCACACACACACTAGTGCTGAGCTATTAACCAACAACTAATTGACAGGGTTCAATTATTTGAATTCTATTTTATTTCGTTTTTATCTTCTGTTTTTCTAGAGATAAATCAGATCCAGCCTGAACTGTGCGATGTAATGGGGAGTTGTTGACGCTCCTTCAAATGAGTGGATTCTGCTATTTCAGCCACACTCGTTGCTGTCAGGTGTATCAAATTGAGCACGCAGCCATGCAATCTCCATAGACAAACATTGGCAGCAGAATGGACTTACTGAAGAGCTCTGTGACTTTCAGCGTGGACCGTCATAGGATGCCACCTTTCCAACAAGTCAGTTCGTAAAATGTCTGTCCTGCTAGATCTGCCCCAGTCAACTGTAACTGCTGTTATTGTGAAGTGGAAATGTCTAGGAGCAACAAAGGCTCAGCAGCGAAGTGGTAGGCCACACAAGCTCACAGAACGGGACCGTTGAGTGCTAAAGCACATAGCGCATAAAAATTGTCTGTCCTCGGTTGCAACACTCACCACTGAGTTCCAAACTGCCGCTGGAAGCAACTTCAGCACAATAACTGTTAGTCGGGAGCTTTGTGAAATGGGTTTCCATGGCCGAGTAGCCACACACAAGCCTAAGATCACGATGTGCAATGTCAAGGGTCGGCTGGTTTAAAGCTCGCCACCATTGGACTCTGGAGCAGTGGAAACGGGTTCTCTGGAGTGTTGAATCACGTTTCATCATCTGGCAGTCCGACGGACGAATCTGGGTTTGGCGGATGCCAGGAGAACGCTACCTGCCCCAATGCATAGTGGCAACTGTAAAGTTTGGTGGAGGAGGAATATAATGGCCTGTGGCTGTTTTTCATGGTTCGGGTTAGGCCCCTTAGATCCAGTGAAGGGAAATACACTGCTCAAAAAAAATAAAGGGAACACTTAAACAACACAATGCAATCCAAGTCAATCACACTTCTGTGAAATCAAACTGTCCACTTAGGAAGCAACACTGATTGACAATACATTTCATATGCTGTTGTGCAAATGGAATAGACAACAGGTGGAAATTATAGGCAATTAGCAAGACACCCCCAATAAAGGAGTGGTTCTGCAGGTGGTGACCACAGACCACTTCTCAGTTCCTATGCTTCCTGGCTGATGTTTTGGTCACTTTTGAATGCTGGCGGTGCTTTCACTCTAGTGGTAGCATGAGACGGAGTCTACAACCCACACAAGTGGCTCAGGTAGTGCAGCTCATCCAGGATGACACATCAATGCGAGCTGTGGCAAGAAGGTTTGCTGTGTTTGTCAGTGTAGTGTCCAGAGCATGGAGGCGCTACCAGGAGACAGGCCAGTACATCAGGAGACATGGAGGAGGCCGTAGGAGGACAACAACCCAGCAGCAGGACCGCTACCTCCGCCTTTGTGCAAGGAGGAGCAGGAGGAGCACTGCCAGAGCCCTGCAAAATGACTTCCAGCAGGCCACAAATGTGCATGTGTTTGCTCAAACGGTCAGAAACAGACTCCATGAGGGTGGTATGAGGGCCCGACGTCCACAGGTGGGGGTTGTGCTTACAGCCCAACACCGTGCAGGACGTTTGGCATTTGCCAGAGAACACCAAGATTGGCAAATTCGCCACTGGCGCCTTGTGCTCTTCACAGATGAAAGCAGGTTTACACAGAGCACATGTGACAGACGTGACAGAGTCTGGAGACGCCGTGGAGAACATTCTGCTGCCTGCAACATCCTCCAGCATGACCGGTTTGGCCTGCACAGAGCCCTGACCTCAACCCCATCAAACACCTTTGGGATCAATTGGAACACCGATTGCGAGCCAGGCCTAATCACCCAACATCAGTTCTCGACCTCACTAATGCTCTTGTGGCTGAATAAGCAAGTCCCCACAGCAATGTTCCAACATCTAGTGGAAAGCCTTCCCAGAAGAATGGAGAATGTTATAGCAGCAAAGGGGGGGACCAACTCCATATTAATGCCCATGATTTTGGAATGAGATGTTCGATGAGCAGGTGTCCACGTACTTTTGCTCATGTAGTGTATCTCTACCTGAAAATATATGATCTAAGTGATTTAATAGTTGGTATTCAGCAGTCATAAAATTATGCCTTATTTACTTTGAAGAACTACAAAACAGTGATTTTTGTCAGACCGCATAGGCAGCAGTCAAATAAAACAAATGTAATATACACAAATGTAATATTTTAGTAAAGAAAATATGCTTAAAAAGCGATCGGTAGTAATGGGCAGTGACTACCATCATGGGACCCTTTAAAAAAAAGTATTGTGTGTTACAGCATTCAACCCAAATAATCGAAACCGAAATAAAAAAACGTGATTATTTTTTAATAATCGAACCAAACTCAAAAAGCACTAACACACACACACACACATTTAGACGCCGTAGTGATTTTTAAAGATTTTTATTTTTTATTTCACCTTTATTTAACCAGGTAGGCCAGTTGATAACAAGTTCTCATTTACAACTGCGACCTGGCCAAGATAAAGCAAAGCAGTGCGACACAAACATCAGAGTTACACATGGGATAAACAAACGTACAGTCCATAACACAATAGAAAAATCTATATACAGTGTGTGCAAATGTAGTAAGATTAGGGAGGTAAGGCAATAAATAGGCCATAGTGGCGAAATAATAAAAATTTATCAGTTAAACACTGGAGTGATAGATGTGCAAGATTTAATGTGCAAGTAGAGATTCTAGGATGCAAAGGAGCAAAAAAAAAAAAAAAAAAAAACAATATGGGGATGAGGTAGTTGGGTGGGCTATTTACAGATGGGCTGTGTACAGGTGCAATGATCCGTAAGCTGCTCTGACAGCTGATGCTTAAAGTTAGTGAGGGAGATATAAGACTCCAGCTTCAGTGATTTTTGCAATTCGTTCCAGTCATTGGCAGTAGAGTACTGGAAGGAAAGGCGGCCAAAGGAAGTGTTGGCTTTGGGGATGACTGGTGAAATATACCTGCTGAAGCATGTGCTACGGTTGGGTGCTGCAATGGTGACCAGTGAGCTGAGATAAGGCAGGGCTTTACCTAGCAAAGACCCTTATAGATGACCTGGAGCCAGTGGGTTTGGCGACGAAAATGAAGCGAGGGCCAGCCAACAAGAGCATACAGGTCGCAGTGGTGGGTAGTATATGGGTCTTTGGTGACAAAACGGATGGCACTGTGATAGACGACATCCAATTTGCTGAGTAGAGTGTTGGAGGCTATCTTGTAAATTACATTGCCGAAGTCAAGGATCGGTAGGATAGTTTTACAAGGGTATGTTTGGCAGCATGAGTGAAGGATGCTTTGTTGCGAAATAGGAAGCCGATTCTAGATTTAATTTTGGAGATGCTTAATGTGAGTCTGGAAGGAGAGTTTACAGTCTAACTAGACACCTAGGTATTTGTAGTTGTAGTTGTCCAAATATAGTCAGAGCCATCCAGAGTAGTGATGCTAGACAGGCGGGCGATTGCGGGCAGCGATCGGTTGAAGAGCATGCATTTAGTTTTACTTGCATTTAAGAGCAGTTGGAGGCCACAGGAGGAGTGTTGTATGGCATTGAATCTCGTCTGGAGGTTTGTTAACACAGTGTCCAAAGAAGGGCCAGAAGTATACAGAATGGTGTCGTCTGCGTAGAGGTGGATCAGAGAATCACCAGCTGCAAGAGCAACATCATTGATGTATGCAGAGAAAAGAGTTGGCCCGAGAATTGAACCCTGTGGCACCCCATAGAGACTTCCAGAGCTCCAGACAACAGGCTCTCCGATTTGACACACTGAACTCTAACTGAGAAGTAGTTGGTGAACCAGACGAGGCAGTCATTTGAGAAATCAAGGCTGTTGAGTCTGCCGATAAGAATGCAGTGATTGACACGAGTCGAAAGCCTTGGCCAGGTCGATGAAGATGGCTGCACAGTATTATCTTTTATCGATGGCAGTTATGATATTGTTTAGAACCTTGAGCGTGGCTGAGGTGCACCCATGACCAGCTCGGAAACCAGATTGCATAGCGGAGAAGGTACGGTGGGATTCGAAATGGTCGGTGACTTTAGAAAGGCAGGGTAGGATAGATATTGGTCTGTAACAGTTTGGGTCTAGAGTGTCTCCCCCTTTGAAGAGGGGGATGACCGCGGCAGCTTTCCAATCTTTGGGATCAGAAGATACGAGAGGTTGAACAGGCTAGTAATAGGGGTGATTGAGACAACAAGTTATGTTTTTAGGCTAGTTCATGGGATGGCACCTACTGTGTTGACTGAAGAGTTCATGCTTATATTATGCTGATATTATGATGACATTTTGTGAAGTTTTGGACTTCGGTAAGGTTTTTTTTCAACTCTTCGGGCACATTTTGTTTTCTCGAGGCAAGCCGAAGTTGGTAGCCAAAGTCAGTAGCTGAAGTCTATGCCCCTTTGTTGGTGATTGGTTAACAGTAGGGATTCTTCAATAAAGTCTTTGTTGTCATTTAATGAGAGATGACTCGTTTTCATGCACATATTTTCACTGATAAATACTGCACCAAATATCTTAGTTAAATATAAAATTCCAGAAATATCAAAATCATAGACAGATTTCTTGAGTCATCTTGGATTAATTCTGACTATTTTGAAGTGTATACTGGCTACGGTGTCTCAAAATGGACAAACGGTACTATTGTCGATTTTTTTCACATTTTTCAAGCGAATGTCTTTTAAGGGAGTTTGTGAGCTCACTCATTCGGTTCGCCTAGCCGAGTTTGGCTTGGCGCCAGCCGAACTGAAGCATACTGACGCCTTAACCCCTCTTTGTGATATAAATCCTTTAATTCATATTTAGTATTGACTCTGTACTATGTGTTCCCAGGGGGCTGGGACCAAGGACAGGACTCTGATTCGGGTCATGGTGACTCGCTCTGAGGTGGACATGCTGGACATCAGACAGGTGTATCAGCAGACCTATGGGAAATCACTGTACACCGCCATCTCTGTATGTACCTTACACAAATAATCACTATGCTAAAATTATTTTATTGGAATCAATCCATTGATTTTATGCTATGGAGATGGATTGCTGCCAAAATTATGAAAATGAATGAATAATAATTCACAAGTAAATTATATTCATTTCTTGGTTTATCTAATGGAGAATGATGCATTTAATACTTTTTTTTTTCTCACCATCTGATAGGGTGATACCTCTGGTGACTACAAGAAGATGCTGCTGAAGCTGTGTGGTGGAAGTGATTAGAGGGAAATTAAGACATCGTCTACATCAACCAGGACAGTGAAGTCATAGAATTAGAATGAGAATATTTCAATTCAGAGGTGCTATGGCCGTTCTATTTCTATGAGTGTGCTAGTCCATAAGAATGTGCCAGACACGATCCTATATCAACCTGTGATGCATGTCGTTATTTTAGCCTTACTTGTGTCTCACACTCCAATGCAACATTTCATTACTAACTGCTAACACACACAACATAATGTACTAAACGATATATGCAAGATAAATATTTTCTTTGCTGCATATGCAATCAGTTATTGTGTAGTCTTGATACATTTTCACAGTGGTGGAAAAAGTCCCCAATTGTCACACTTGATTAAAAGTAAAGATCCCGTAATAGAAAAAGTATTTTTACTTAAGTACTTTACACCACTGCATTTTCAAATGTTTTTTTTTATCATGATATGTGTAATCATATTTCATGTTATCAGGATAGTATCATTGTATACTAAAATACAGTACTATAATTTACAAATGATTAGCTTTCTGCCAAAAACTAAATATATATTCATATTTCTGGATGTTAAAGTCTTTGTGTAAACACGTGCAAATATTGTATGAGATTTAGATACTTAAGATATACAAAACGTTGTATCCTAGAGTTGTATTGCTGACTACTACTATATTCTATGCAAATTAGCACCTTGTTACATTTAGAATGAAAGCCAATAATAATGAAATATCACGACACATTTTTCCCCCAATTTGTCTCTGTTAGTGACACCTTTTATTAATGTTGGTAATTTTCCATTGCTTGTTTCCCAGATATAAACACAATGTTGCCTTTTATGCTGCAGACCCAAAACCCGCCATGGCATGCAAACTCTTTCAATGTTATACCATCTATTTTGAAAGCTATTTAGTTCCACACAAGTCAATATTTGTTTCTCATGTAATCTTTCATTGCCATTTTTACCATAATTTGAATGTAAGTAATTGTGCAAATGTTTGCCAAAAGTGAAACATTTATTCATTACATAGGTATCTATAACCGGTATACATGTAGTAAAATGTTATGCCAGTAGAGAGCAGGTTTTATACACAAGTGAAATTGGCAATGGATCCACTGAGACATGGTAACTGGAAAATTATCAATTCTGGCTCGGTATATAGCTATTATATTAATACCACTTTTGTTACTTGTCACAATGGCCCAAAAGTGCTGCCTTTATATGTACAAACTAACGTTTATAATAATTTTATTGTTGTAATGTTCATCTACAGGCTTATAACGGCATCCTTCGTGTCAATTAAAATATTTTGACTGACTCATTTTCTGTTTCAATAATTGGATTTTTGTCCTTCATATCATTGATTGTCATAGCCTGAGTGCTATTAACTCCTTTACACTCATAGGCTGGACAAGGACAGCATTGAAGATGGAGAGAGCACAAAAAGACTTGGGACCAGGCAATGACTCATTTCTCTACTGAGAGACATTTAATAACTTCTTAAATAGTAATTTCCCTATTAGACAGCTGTTTAACACAACAATGATAATTTGCATTTCAAAGGCCTGTTTCATTTCCACCGTGGCCAGATAATGAACCTACGCAGACACATCGAAGTCAAGCTGACAGTCCATCCCTCTTCAGAGACAAGATTTACCTCACCTTACCTACAGTCAAAGGTGGAAATGAAAAGGCTCATATGAAAGTACCCTCTCTGCATGGGCCTTCCTCTCTTATCTGAGAGGGGAAATTAAATAATGTCTCAAATGGCATCCAATTCCCTTTATAGTGCGCTACTTTTGACCAATGCCCATCGAATAGGGTGCCAATTGGGACTTGAGAAAAAGGTTGGTTTGCGTTAGAGTTCACTGCCACACCAGATAGTGGTTTTAGCACAGCAGAGAGCTTTAGCTGGGCTGCTAAAAGTGGATGAAATGGAGGATGAGAGAAATTTAAAGGCAATGTTCCAATTACTTCCCCCCCTCCCTCTCTTTTCCTATCTTTCTCTCTTCCCTCCCTTATTTACCCTAATTTTACCAGGTAAGTTGACTGAGAACACATTATTTTACAGCAATGACCTGGGGAAGAGTTTCAGAGGGGAAGAATGAGCCAATTTGGAAGCTGTGGTTGATTTGGTGGCCATGATGGTATGATTGGTGTGAAAGATTGGGGATTTAGCCAAGGCACCGGGGTTAACACCCCTACTCTTATGATAAGTGAATGAAGCTTTTCTCATGCAGCTGTAATCATTGTAACATATGTTGGCTAGGCTTCTTGTATCATAGCGTCACAGACTTATAAATTACATATCAAAGAGGCTATTTTGAAGCTGGATTTACCTGCAATGATTGTGGTTCTCACCCACCGTGGTTGACTTATTGTAAGTCACTCTGTATGAATCTGATGTCCCAAAAAATATGATTTTACACATTTTGTATGTGTAAAAAGGCTCTAAGAGCATCTTCTAATGACTCAAATGTCAATAATATACAGGAAAAATAGGAACCAAATCTTTATGTTTGAGCGTTAGCGTAGTGTTACTACTAAATGACCCTTCACTTTGTAAATCCATGTGATCCTTTCTTCATCAAATATAAAGGTCAAAGGTAAATTAGGAGCAAAGCGGGAAAGTCCGACCACTTCCTTGTACTGTTGTTACAGAGTTACACTTGATGAATTATTAACACATATTTTAGTACCAGGAAAATATTTAAGCCTTTCTAATCATCATGCCCTTTACACAGCTTGAACACATAGACCTATACTGTCTATGGTGTGCACATACAGTGCCTTGCGGAAGTATTCGGCCCCCTTGAACTTTGCGACCTTTTGCCATATTTCAGGCTTCAAACATAAAGATATAAAACTGTATTTTTTTGTGAAGAATCAACAACAAGTGGGACACAATCATGAAGTGGAACGACATTTATTGGATTTTTCAAACTTTTTTAACAAATCAAAAACTGAAAAATTGGGCGTGCAAAATTATTCAGCCCCTTCACTTTCAGTGCAGCAAACTCTCTCCAGAAGTTCAGTGAGGATCTCTGAATGATCCAATGTTGACCTAAATGACTAATGATGATAAATACAATCCACATGTGTGTAATCAAGTCTCCGTATAAATGCACCTGCACTGTGATAGTCTCAGAGGTCCGTTAAAAGCGCAGAGAGCATCATGAAGAACAAGGAACACACCAGGCAGGTCCGAGATACTGTTGTGAAGAAGTTTAAAGCCGGATTTGGATACAAAAAGATTTCCCAAGCTTTAAACATCACAAGGAGCACTGTGCAAGCGATAATATTGAAATGGAAGGAGTATCAGACCACTGCAAATCTACCAAGACCTGGCCGTCCCTCTAAACTTTCAGCTCATACAAGGAGAAGACTGATCAGAGATGCAGCCAAGAAGCCCATGATCACTCTGGATGAACTGCAGAGATCTACAGCTGAGGTGGGAGACTCTGTCCATAGGACAACAATCAGTCGTATATTGCACAAATCTGGCCTTTATTGAAGAGTGGCAAGAAGAAAGCCATTTCTTAAAGATATCCATAAAAAGTGTCCTTTAAAGTTTGCCACAAGCCACCTGGGAGACACACCAAACATGTGGAAGAAGGTGCTCTGGTCAGATGAAACCAAAATTAAACTTTTTGGCAACAATGCAAAACGTTATGTTTGGCGTAAAAGCAACACAGCTGAACACACCATCCCCACTGTCAAACATGGTGGTGGCAGCATCATGGTTTGCTTTTCTTCAGCAGGGACAGGGAAGATGGTTAAAATTGATGGGAAGATGGATGGAGCCAAATACAGGACCATTCTGGAAGAAAACCTGATGTAGTCTGCGAAAGACCTGAGACTGGGACGGAGATTTGTCTTCCAACAAGACAATGATCCAAAACATAAAGCAAAATCTACAATGGAATGGTTCAAAAATAAACATATCCAGGTGTTAGAATGGCCAAGTCAAAGTCCAGACCTGAAACCAATCGAGAATCTGTGGAAAGAACTGAAAACTGCTGTTCACAAATGCTCTCCATCCAACCTCACTGAGCTCGAGCTGTTTTGCAAGGAGGAATGGGAAAAAAATTCAGTCTCTCGATGTGCAAAACTGATAGTGTTACGGTGAGTGAATGAGGACCCAAAAGCGAACTAACTTAAACAGAGCTTCTTTAATAACCAAACATAGGTAGGCTCAGATAGACCGGCAGATTCCGACAGGACAGGACAAGGTTACAGCAAACATGACGATAGTCTGGCTCAGGCATGAAACACAACAAACAAGAATCCGACAAGGACAGGAACAAAAACAGAGAGAGATATAGGGGACTAATCAGAGGGAAAAGGGGAACAGGTGGGAGAAGGGGTGACGAGGTAGTCAAGAGGAGACAAGGAACAGCTGGGGGAAAGCGGGGGAGAAAAGGTAACCTAATACGACCAGCAGAGGGAGACAGGGTGAAAGGAAAGGACAGAAAGACACAACATGACAATACATGACAGTACCCCCCCACTCACCGAGCGTCTCCTGGCGCACTCGAGGAGGAAACCTGGCGGCAACGGAGGAAATCCTCGATCAGCGCACGGTCCAGCACGTCCCGAGAGGGAACCCAACTCCTCTCCTCAGGACCGTACCCCTCCCAATCAACGAGGTACTGGTGACCACGGCCCCGAGGACGCATGTCCAAAATCCTGCGGACCCTGTAGATGGGTGCGCCCTCGACAAGGATGGGGGGGGGGGGGGGAAGACGAGCGGGGGCGCGAAGAACGGGCTTAATACAGGAGACATGGAAGACCGGGTGGACGCGACGAAGGTATCGCGGAAGAAGAAGTCGAACTGCGACAGGATTAATGACCCGAGAAATACGGAACGGACCAATGAACCGCGGGGTCAACTTGCGAGAAGCCGTCTTAAGGGGAAGGTTCTGAGTGGAGAGCCAAACTCTCTGACCGCGACAATATCTAGGACTCTTAGTTCTACGCTTATTAGCAGCCCTCACAGTCTGCGTCCTATAACGGCAAAGTGCAGACCTGACCCTCTTCCAGGTGCGCTCGCAACGTTGGACAAAAGCCTGAGCGGAGGGGACGCTGGACTCGGCGAACTGAGATGAGAACAGCGGAGGCTGGTACCCGAGGCTACTCTGAAAAGGAGATAGCCCGGTCGCAGACGAAGGAAGCGAGTTGTGGAAGTATTCTGCCCAGGGGAGCTGTTCTGACCAAGACGCAGGGTTGCGAAAAGAAAGACTGCGTAAGATGCGACCAATAGTCTGATTGGCCCGTTCTGCTTGACCGTTAGACTGGGGGTGAAAGCCGGAAGAGAGACTGACGGAAGCCCCAATCAAACGGCAAAACTCCCTCCAAAATTGAGACGTGAATTGCGGACCTCTGTCCGAAACGACGTCTGACGGAAGGCCATGAATTCTGAAAACATTCTCGATGATGATTTGTGCCGTCTCTTTAGCAGAAGGAAGCTTAGCAAGGGGAATGAAATGAGCCGCCTTAGAGAACCTATCGACAACCGTAAGAATAACAGTCTTCCCCGCTGACGAAGGCAGTCCGGTGACAAAATCTAAGGCGATGTGAGACCACGGTCGAGAGGGAATGGGAAGCGGCCTGAGACGGCCGGCAGGAGGGGAGTTACCGGACTTAGTCTGCGCGCAGACCGAACAAGCAGCCACGAAACGACGCGTGTCATGCTCCCGGGTGGGCCACCAAAAACGCTGGCGAATGGAAGCAAGCGTACCCCGAACGCCAGGGTGGCCGGCTAACTTGGCGGAGTGAGCCCACTGAAGAACGGCCAGACGAGTAGGAACGGGAACGAAAAGAAGGTTCCTAGGACAAGCGCGCGGCGACGGAGTGTGAGTGAGCGCTTGCTTTACCTGCCTCTCAATTCCCCAGACAGTCAACCCGACAACACGCCCCTCAGGGAGAATCCCCTCGGGGTCAGTGGAGGCTACTGAAGAACTGAAGAGACGAGATAAAGCATCAGGCTTGGTGTTCTTAGAGCCCGGACGATAAGAAATCACGAACTCGAAACGAGCGAAAAACAGCGCCCAACGCGCCTGACGCGCATTAAGTCGTTTGGCAGAACGGATGTACTCAAGGTTCCTATGGTCAGTCCAAACGACAAAAGGAACGGTCGCCCCCTCCAACCACTGTCGCCATTCGCCTAGGGCTAACCGGATGGCGAGCAGTTCGCGGTTTCCCACATCATAGTTACGTTCCGACGGCGACAGGCGATGAGAAAAATACGCGCATGGGTGGACCTTGTCGTCAGAGAGGGAGCGCTGAGAAAGAATGGCTCCCACGCCCACCTCTGACGCGTCAACCTCGACAACAAACTGTCTAGAGACGTCAGGTGTAACAAGGATAGGAGCGGATGTAAAACGATTCTTGAGGAGATCAAAAGCTCCCTGGGCGGAAACGGACCACTTAAAGCACGTCTTGACAGAAGTAAGGGCTGTGAGAGGAGCTGCCACCTGACCGAAATTACGGATGAAACGACGATAGAAGTTCGCGAAGCCGAGAAAGCGCTGCAGCTCGACGCGTGACTTAGGGGCGGGCCAATCAATGACAGCTTGGACCTTAGCGGGATCCATCTTAATGCCTTCAGCGGAAATAACAGAACCGAGAAATGTGACGGAGGAGGCATGAAAAGTGCACTTCTCAGCCTTCACAAAAAGACAATTCTCTAAAAGGCGCTGGAGGACACGTCGAACGTGCTGAAGATGAATCTGGAGTGACGGTGAAAAAATCAGGATATCGTCAAGATAAACGAAAACAAAGATGTTCAGCATGTCTCTCAGGACATCATTGACTAATGCCTGAAAGACAGCTGGAGCGTTAGCGAGGCCGAAAGGAAGAACCCGGTATTCAAAGTGCCCTAACGGAGTGTTAAACGCCGTCTTCCACTCGTCCCCCTCCCTGATGCGCACGAGATGGTAAGCGTTACGAAGGTCCAACTTAGTGAAAAACCTGGCTCCCTGCAGGATCTCGAAGGCTGAAGACATAAGAGGAAGCGGATAACGATTCTTAACTGTTATGACATTCAGCCCTCGATAATCTATGCAGGGGCGCAGAGACCCGTCCTTCTTCTTGACAAAAAAAAACCCCGCTCCGGCGGGAGAGGAGGAGGGGACTATGGTACCGGCGTCAAGAGCTACAGACAAATAATCCTCGAGAGCCTTACGTTCGGGAGCCGACAGAGAGTATAGTCTACCCCGGGGGGGAGTGGTTCCCGGAAGGAGATCAATACTACAATCATACGACCGGTGTGGAGGAAGAGAGGTGGCCCTGGACCGACTGAACACCGTGCGCAGATCGTGATATTCCTCCGGCACCCCTGTCAAATCACCAGGCTCCTCCTGTGAAGAAGAGACAGAGGAAACAGGAGGGATAGCAGACATTAAACATTTCACATGACAAGAGACGTTCCAGGAGAGGATAGAATTACTAGACCAATTAATGGAAGGATTATGACAAACTAGCCAGGGATGGCCCAAAACAACAGGTGTAAAAGGTGAACGAAAAATCAAAAAAGAAATGGTTTCGCTATGATTACCAGAAACAGTGAGGGTTAAAGGTAGCGTCTCACGCTGAATCCTGGGGAGAGGACTACCATCCAGGGCGAACAAGGCCGTGGACTCCCTTAACTGTCTGAGAGGAATGTCATGTTCCCGAGCCCAGGTCTCGTCCATAAAACAGCCCTCCGCCCCAGAGTCTATTAAGGCACTGCAGGAAGCTGACGAACCGGTCCAGCGTAGATGGACCGACAAGGTAGTGCAGGATCTTGAAGGAGAGACAGGAGTAGTAGCGCTCACCAGTAGCCCTCCGCTTACTGATGAGCTCTGGCTTTTACTGGACATGAAGTGACAAAATGACCAGCAGAACCGCAATAGAGACAGAGGCGGTTGGTGATTCTCCGTTCCCTCTCCTTAGTCGAGATGCGGATACCTCCCAGCTGCATAGGCTCAGCTCCCGAGCCGGCAGAGGAAGATGGTAGTGATGCGGAGAGGGGGGCAACGGAGAACGCGAGCTCCTTTCCACGAGCTCGGTGACGAAGATCAACCCGTCGCTCAATGCGAATAGCGAGTTCAATCAGGGAATCCACGCTGGAAGGGACCTCCCGGAAGAGAATCTCATCCTTTACCTCTGCGCGGAGACCCTCCAGAAAACGAGCGAGCAAAGCCGGCTCGTTCCAGCCACTGGAGGCAGCAAGAGTGCGAAACTCAATAGAGTAGTCTGTTATGGATCGATTACCTTGACATAGGGAAGACAGGGCCCTGGAAGCCTCCTCCCCAAAAACAGATCGATCAAAAACCCGTATCATCTCCTCCTTAAAGTCCTGATACTGGTTAGTACACTCAGCCCTTGCCTCCCAGATTGCCGTGCCCCACTCACGAGCCCGTCCAATAAGGAGAGATATGACGTAGGCGACACGAGCAGTGCTCCTGGAGTAAGTGTTGGGCTGGAGAGAAAACACAATATCACACTGGGTGAGGAACGAGCGGCATTCAGTGGGCTCCCCAGAGTAACACGGCGGGTTATTGATTCTGGGCTCCGGAGATTCGAAAGCCCTGGAAGTGGCCGGTGGATCGAGGCGGAGATGGTGAACCTGTTCTGTGAGGTTGGAGACTTGGGTGGCCAGGGTCTCAACGGCATGTCGAGCAGCAGACAATTCCTGCTCGTGTCTGCCTAGCATCGCTCCCTGGATCTCGACGGCTGAGTGGAGAGGATCCGAAGTCGCTGGGTCCATTCTTGGTCGGATTCTTCTGTTACGGTGAGTGAATGAGGACCCAAAAGCGAACTAACTTAAACAGAGCTTCTTTAATAACCAAACATAGGTAGGCTCAGATAGACCGGCAGATTCCGACAGGACAGGACAAGGTTACAGCAAACATGACGATAGTCTGGCTCAGGCATGAAACACAACAAACAAGAATCCGACAAGGACAGGAACAAAAACAGAGAGAGATATAGGGGACTAATCAGAGGGAAAAGGGGAACAGGTGGGAGAAGGGGTGACGAGGTAGTCAAGAGGAGACAAGGAACAGCTGGGGGAAAGTGGGGGAGAAAAGGTAACCTAATACGACCAGCAGAGGGAGACAGGGTGAAAGGAAAGGACAGAAAGACACAACATGACAATACATGACAGATAGAGACATACCCCAAGCGACTTACAGCTGTAATCGCAGCAAAAGGTGGCGCTACAAAGTATTAACTTAAGGGGGCTGAATAATTTTGCACGCCCAATTTTTCAGTTTTTGATTTGTTCAAAAAGTTTGAAATATCCAATAAATGTCGTTCCACTTCATGATTGTGTCCCACTTGTTGTTGATTCTTCACAAAAAAATACAGTTTTATATCTTTATGTTTGAAGCCTGAAATGTGGCAAAAGGTCGCAAAGTTCAAGGGGGCCGAATACTTTCGCAAGGCACTGTATAGTCATTTCCAGCTGTCTATCAGAGAGAATGACCGAATGTCCCATATTGGCTGGGAGTGGGGGAATCTACATTTGGCTTGCTGTTTAAATGCTCCCATAGAGTCATGATGATCAATAATATGTCCATGCGTCATCAGAACTGAACTGGTGCAGTCAAACCAGGGCTACTTTCAACCAGAGCTGCTGTCAAGGTCAGACCACCATGTACTGATTGACTGACTCACTGGGTCTTCTTCCCCCTGGGACTGTCTCTACTACTGTATATTGTACTCATAAGGGAGGTTGGGGCAGGTTGTCTGTCTCTCATCTGATCCATACCATTCCATGTTCAATTCATGTAGAAAGGGTCCGGGGAGACAATTCAGACTGAAATTATTTGACTACTGACCAGAGTTGGGATCAATTCCATTTCAATTCTTGTCAATTCAGAAAGTAAACTAAATTCCAGTTTCAAATGTTTAAAATCCTTACTGGAAGGTGTTGAAGATAATTGGAATTTCAGTGTACTTCCTAACCCCTGCTCCTGACAGGACACACTCTTTTTCAGGTTGGACATACTCTTTTTTAATCAATTCGATCTGAAACATGGCATTCTACTTTATTTACATCCAGTTATGGGGATAGACAGTAGCAATATGCGGTCACTCACAGGAGTTAATAGGAGTGGAATTCATCCAGTCAGTTGATATGGAATGAGTGAACATTCTGCCCAAGTGACATTTGGTTGCCATGGATGTAGTAATCCCTGTTTAACACTCAATCCTCCATGGAAAATTAAGGATTAGAAGAATAACACATAATGAGATAGCAGATTTCCCGATGCAGTGAAACTCACCCATTTAATCCTGGATTTTTGGCATGTATAGCCTACCCTTTCAATCATGCTACCTCTGATGAACTAAACAAGTAAATTATTTTGATGTATTACAATAAAATCCTTTTGTATCCAATTGTATCTATACCTTGAGTCGATGGGATGTTTCAGCCCCCTTAAGTGTGTGTGTGTGTGTGTGTGTGTGTGTGTGTGTGTGTGTGCGTGTGTGCACCATGTGCATTTCAAGTTCAATTGAATTCTAATTGACAGTAGAAGACTACTATAGCATTCAATAGCAACCCTCACACCCCTTATGTAGGTACTGTATGTTCTGTGACAGTTATGTTCGAGGAATTTACATATTTTCACAAAATTCCGATCAGCTCTGTATGGATTTTCCACTTAAAAAGCTGAAGTAGCTGACCATTTTAGAATAATCAGTGGTATTGTTTTCAAGCTGTTTAAAACGCCAAAGGGTCAGTCTATAGGCACAGTGTGTACAGAATTAAGCTCACTCACAGTAGGGCCAGCTCAGCGGTGGTCGTCTGTGTATGGTTTACTGCAATGAATGGCATTGTTTGCATCCCAAATGGCACCCTATGCCCTATATAGGGCACTACTTTTGAACAGGACCAATAGATGTTACCAAACCATATATATATATATACATATTATTTTATCCAGTTGGATTATCACTCCAAACAGCCTACCAGATTGCTCGGAGGTGTCCGCATGGTCCTAAAGCACACCATGGCCTCGTTTTGCATCACATTCCAATGATCAAACTGGGAGGGGGCAAAAATGCTATTTCAGAATGTGGGGAGGACTGTCCCCAGTGAAAGTTGGGTGTTACCCATAATAAAGTGTTCGCAAAAGGTATTCTGTTATAACCTACATATAACCTACACTGCATGACATCATATTTCTATGTCTTATAGCTTAGCGTTAGAGGCTATGTTTTATAGTGTTGGGTTAGAAATAGGCCATAGATGTCAGGGTTAGAGGCTGTGTGTTATAGCTTAGAGTTGACCCCATTGACCCCATCACCCAGCATTTGCCTCCTCTCCTCATCTCGTCTTCCTCACTCAATCTCGTTTGTTTCTCAAGACCTTCTCATCTGCATGGCAGATGTGACTTCTGCCTCCAGTCACTGAATCCTTCTTTTAGATGATGTGAGAAGGATTCGACTATGTAGAGCAGAAGCAAAATTATAGTGCAGATGTGTCAACCAGTGAACAATCCAGATAGGAATACGTCCTAAATGGGCCCTATTCCGTATATAGTGCATTAGGGGCTCTGGTCAAAATGATGCATTATACAGGAAATAGGGTGCCTTTTGGGACCCAAAGAGGAATACATCTCTTTCAGTATAAACAGAATATTGTAATATTGTACACAAACTGATAGCCTAATAATCGACAGAGTGTTGTGGTTTAGATATAGGTATAAAATACATCAGAGGACAATGTGCCATGAGAAATTATATAATGCAACAGACCTACTGAATATTTTTCACTACAAAGATCCTCCATTCAGCAGAAAATTACAGGAAATAACGGGGATAAATCAATATTGCTATTATTTTGTCGGTCTATTTTTATCCCAAATGGTGTCCCTACCAATTGACAGTAATATCTTTCCACCTTTCAATGTAAAGTTTTAAGCCAGGTGCGTCTGTGGAAAGCCCCGCCCACTTGGCCATTGCACTAAAATATGATTGGCAGGGGAACTACAGCTGCTGCGCTCGAGTCATGGTGGAGGTTGCGGTTCTGGGGAAAGGCTCTTAAAGAGTTGTACTACTTTTCAGCATGTCGGTCGAACTCGATTTAGAAAGACCGGATTTAATGGGTATACGATGCGGACCACTTCAGACGTAGCCTAATAGTCACGAAAACGGAGGAAAAGTTGGATCTTGAACGCTGTGGTAAAATGTAACCCTTTTTCTTAGCGCACCAGTCAACAGCCCTGGGCAACAAATATGGCTACTTGGGTCTACTCTTCTTTCTATTTGGGATGAAAGGCGACACAATTTGGCTATGCACTACAATCGCGGGACTACGACTCAACTCTTCCAAGAAGTGACCTATCCAGAAATGGTTACGGCTGAACTGTATAGAGATCTTAAAGTGGTCAGCTGATAAAACGTAGGCAACGCGGTAGTCGTGCAAATAGCAGCGAGTTGAGAGAGATGGAGTCTAAGCACAAAGAGTTGTTAGATAAATGCTACCAGAACTTACTGGAGTCAATAACACATGCAGATCGGGTCGTGGAGGTGTTGTCTCAAACTGGTACCCTCACCCAATCGGAACGTTATGAACTGGGTCACAACTGCTCGTCCAACTCGGAGAAAGTGGTCCTTCTCCTGAAAATCTTGATAAGCAAAGAGAGAGACCATTTCAAAGACCTTTGCGCTGCCCTAGAAAAGACGCACCCTCACCTGAATTCTGCACTTTTAATGAACGGCGTTGGAGACGTAGATAATTCATCTGGTGAGAAATTACAATCCTCAAATCAAATGTCAAAGAATGTCATTATATTCGCATATTGTGAATAGCCTAAATATGGGTCGGAAATCTGTCAAATTCAGTCGTTGAGATGATCAAGACGATCACAAGTTGATGTAAACAACTTGACGTCACTCTGCCCCATGTGTGGTCTCAGTCCCACGTTCATTATGGACATCTGCCACATCTGGTGGTCCACTTTAAGATTTGATCTAGTGTCTGTCTATCTGTCGCTCTCTCTCTCTGTGTGTGTGTGTGTGTGTGTGTGTGTGTGTGTGTGTGTGTGTGTGTGTGTGTGTGTGTGTGTGTGTGTGTTCTCCATTCCAACCTAATCCACTTCTCCAGCTTTGATGATATTAACAATATGACAACATAAAGGATAGCAGGACAAAGACTGTGGAGGGATTTGGGATTTCTTTGGGTTAAATTCTACTTTTATATATATACATATAGAGAGAGAGATTTTACACTCACACATAGGTTTAACACCTTACCCCCCATTGCTATTAGTGAAAGTATTTAATGGAATTAAATGACTAAAATAATCAATGGTGTGGTAGTGAGTGGCCATGCTCTTATTGGAACACAATCAATAACTGTATAGATAGATGTTAAATGTCAAAGCCAACTGAATGAGAGTTTGCACCTACATTACTGTGACTGTGTTATAAGGTGATCGTAATGTGTGATAAACTTTGGACTGCTTTTCATGTTAAAACTGGGTAGAAAAGGTAGATAGTTTCTCAGAATCAGACAGAGAAGGTAAACTGGATTAACAGCTTTCATAGTAGCATTTTGAGCATACAGTATTCAATAAGAAACCTATAGTCAGAGTCTGAAACCTCAGTCTAATACTGGTAGGTGTAGATGATACCCAAAATATAGTTATTCCACCCCTTTCTTTAACCTGGGTACCAGTCAGTTTTTTCTCTCTTGTTAAATCCTTAAGGCATTGTCATGTTTGGCTTGTCAATGAGTATGGTTACATGCACACAATAATGCAATTATTGTGGGTAGTCAGATAGTATAATAATTTGATTCAAACATTTTCATGCTTTGCAAGAACAATTTCCCTAATAATCCTGTTTTCATGGATACATGAGGGCACTGATGAACGCCAAAACTTTCCAATCAAAACATTCTACCACAGTGACCATGTTATTTTTTCTAAGCATATTTAATTCTGAGTTTGGACATACTGTATAAAGTTTGTATGTGAATACTACTTCTTCAGTTGTTACGAGTTCACTTCACGGTAAAGAGGGAGGCTCACTTCACTCTCGGTAAAGAGGGAGGCTCACTTCACTCTCGGTAAAGAGGGAGGCTCACTTCACTCTCGGTAAAGAGGGAGGCTCACTTCACTCTCGGTAAAGAGGGAGGCTCACTTCACTCTCGGTAAAGAGGGAGGCTCGCGGCTGGTGCTAGCACATGTGCAGATCAAATACAACACTGGAACGCAGTTTAAGGTGTTTACGTGTCCTAATAATTCTAAAGATTGCTCAGAAAAGCAGGTGTTTTAATTAGAGGTCAACCGATTATGATTTTTCAATACCGATACCGAGTATTGGAGGACCAAAAAAGCCAATACCGATTAATCAGCCGAAATATTTGTAATAATGACAATTACAACAATACTGAATGAACAATGAACACTTATTTTAACTTAATATAATACATACAATCTATTTAGTCTCAAATAAATAATGAAACATGCTTAATTTGGTTTAAATAATGGAAAAACACAGTGTTGGAGAAGAAAGTAAAAGTGCAATATGTGCCATGTAAAAAAGCTAACGTTTAAGTTCCTTGCTCAGAACATGAGAACATATGAAAGCTGGTGGTTCAATATTCCCAGTTAAGAAGATTTAGGTTGTAGTTATTATAGGAATTATGACGCGTCAACTATTTCTCTCTATACCATTTGTATTTCATATACCTTTGACTATTGGATGTTCTAATAGGCACTAGTATTGCCTATTGCGCGTCATTGTAAATAAGAATTTGTTCTTAACTAACTTGCCTAGTTAAATAAAGTTTAAATAACAAAAATATAATCTGCCTACTGCCATAATGAGTTTAATATCAAATTATTACTGTGCATGTAAACATACTCAATGATAGCAATGGGGTTGACAAGAAGACACACAGATCTGGGACCAGGTTACTACTGCTCCTTATCCACATATTTAATGTGTATCGCTTCCTCCACTGTCTCTGTCCCATACCGAACTCCGAACTAGTGATCCTCTGCTCGCAAACACACGTGACCACCATCCTGGACAACATACCAATTGATTGAGCTATACAAAATGATCCAATTGGATAGCTCCATTGGCGATTTCAAACTAGCTGCGGAGTGAGTTTACTGCACATTCCTAACATTGTTATACCTGCACTATTACCGCACATTCCTAACACTGTTATACCTGCACTATTACTGCACATTCCTAACATTGTTATACCTGCACTATTACTTCACATTTCTAACACTGTTATACCTGCACTATCACTGCACATTTCTAACACTGTTATACCTGCACTATTACTGCACATTCCTAACACTGTTATACCTGCACTATTACTGCACATTCCTAACACTGTTATACCTGCACTATTACTGCACATTCCTAACACTGTTATACCTGCACTATTACTGCACATTCCTAACACTGTTATACCTGCACTATTACTGCACATTCCTAACACTGTTATACCTGCACTATTACTGCACATTCCTAACACTGTTATACCTGAACTATTACTGCACATTCCTAACAATGTTATACCTGCACTATTACTGCACATTCCCAACACTGTTATACCTGCACTATTACTGCACATTCCTAACACTGTTATACCTGCACTATTACTGCACATTCCTAACACTGTTATACCTGCACTATTACTGCACATTCCTAACACTGTTATACCTGCACTATTACTGCACATTCCTAACACTGTTATACCTGAACTATTACTGCACATTCCCAACACTGTTATACCTGCACTATTACTGCACATTCCTAACACTGTTATACCTGCACTATTACTGCACATTCCTAACACTGTTATAGCTGCACTATTACTGCACATTCCTAACACTGTTATACCTGCACTATTACTGCACATTCCTAACACTGTTATACCTGAACTATTACTGCACATTCCTAACAATGTTATACCTGCACTATTACTGAACATTCCTAACACTGTTATACCTGCACTATTACTGCACTTTCCTAACTCTGCTATACCTGCATGATCACTAGGTCTATATATTTACTCGAAAAGGACCACCTACTCTATAACTATAATCTGCCAATGTTCTTATTGCTTTTGACAGAGTCCAGTGTTTAGTAGCTGTAAGGTTAAGAGGAGAAGATGTTTTTTAGCAGCATATCACCTCAAAGCCTCATGTGTAGCTGCTCACTTTGTCTATTCTATGACTTATTTACCCCTAACCCACATTCAGAATATTTTTTGGGTAATTTTCGCCCTTTGTGTTCCTGAAAGCATCTGCCCCGTGCGTGCCATCGTTTCCTTTCAACCTCATATGAAATTAGGCTCCCCCCCCCCACTGCAAAATCCTGAAGCTGGGGATGTTATGTTTGGCATATTTTAGCTGCTATGGTTAATATGCTAATGTGTGCGTCATTAGCAGTCAATGTTGTTCAATCTGCTTCAGCTCAATATTATGATAATTGGGCATAATTTCAAAATGTGTCAATATAACCTGCCTCTCGAGTAGTTTATTAAAGACGTATAGGCTGCGTTTTACACAGGCATCACAATTATTGGCAAAAGAGCTGATGTGATTGGTCAAAAGACCAATTCGTGGAAAAGTATCAGAATTGGGTTGCCTGTGTAAACATAGCCATATTCATAGCGTTTAACCGCTGCATTTGATGACACATTTTTGTGAGGTTGCGGCCTACCTATCTATAGTTAATGTGTTATTACACTTCAATGGTGCAAGTCTGTTGTTAAGCGTTGACAGGCTCCATTGAGTTGAACGAAACTCAAGTTTGACTTATTGACCACACCAGCCATGCATGTGCCTCGTGTTGATTTTGTCCATCCATATCAGACACGATCATGACACGCAGGTGAAAAAATGCAAAAACTATATTAATTTGGGGGCATGTCAAACACACATGAAACATTCATGAAAATGTAGCTAGTTCTGTCCTGGGAGATGAACATTGGGTTGTTATTTTACCTGAAACGCATATGATCTTTTGTAGAATTTTGACAAGCAAACAAAATCATGTTTTTCTCTACTCCAAATATTAACACTAGAAAAGCTGGGCACATAACAATCGCGTTATGAGCCATTACATTCTAACAGTCTTAATAAAAACATTTAATATAGACACTACCGTTCAAAAGTTTGGAGTCACTTAGAAATGTCCTTGTTTTTGAAAGAAAAAAAAAAAAAATTGTCCATTAAAATAACGTCAAATTGATCAGAACAGTGTCTATACAGTGTAGACATTGTTTATATGTGAACCCTTTGGAATTACCTGAATTTCTGCACAAGTTGGTCATCAAATGTGATCTGATCTTCATCTAACTCACAACAATAGACTAACATAGTGTGCTTAAACTAATAACACACAAATTATTGTATTTTTCTTGTCTATATTGAATACATAATTTAAACATTCATTGTGTAGGTTGGAAAAAGTATGTGAATCCCTAGGTTAATGACTTCTGCAAAAGCTAATTGGAGTCAGGAGTTAGCTAACCTGGAGTCCAATCAAATTTGAGTTTGCTATCACAAGAAGCATTGCCTTATGTGAACCATGACTCGAACAAAAGAGATCTCAGAAGACCTAAGATTAAGAATTGTTGACTTGCATAAAGCTGGAAAGGGTTAGTAAAGTATCTCTAAAATCCTTGATGTTCATCAGTCCACGGTAAGACAAATTGTCTATAAATGGGGAAAGTTCAGCACTGTTGCTACTCTCCCTAGGAGTGGCCGTCCTGCAAAAATGACTGCAAGAGCACAGCGCAGAATGCTCAATGAGGTTAAGAATAACCTAGTGTCAGCTAAAGACTTACATAAATCTCTGGAACATGCTAACATCTCTGTTGACTAGTCTACGATACATAAATCACGAAACAAGAATGGTATTCATGGGAGGACACCACGGAAGAAGCCACTGCTGTCCAAAAAAAGCATTGCTGCACGTCTGAAGTTTGGAAAAGTGCACCTGGATGTTACACAGCGCTACTGGCAAAATATTTTGTGGACAGATGAAACTACAGTTGAGTTGTTTGGAAGGAACACACAACACTGTGTGGAGAAAAAAAGCCCCAGCACACCAACATTAAAACCTCATCCCAACTGTAAAGTATGGCGGAGGGAGCATCATGGTTTGGGGCTGTTTTGCTGCCTCAGTGCCTGGAAAGCTTGCTATCATTGACGGAAAAATGAATTCCCAAGTTTATCAAGACATTTTGCAGGAGAATATAAGGGTCTCTGTCTGCCAATTGAAGCTCAACAAAAGTTGGGTGAAGTAGCAGGACAACGACCCAACACACAGAAGTAGATCAACAACAGAATGGCTTCAAGAGAAGAAAATATGCCTTCTGGAGTGGCCCAGTCAGAGTCCTGACCTCAACCTGATTGAGATGCTGTGGCATGACCTCGAGAGCAGTTCACACCAGACATCCCAAGAATATTGCTGAACTGAAACAGTTTTGTAAAGAGGAATGGTCCAAAATTTGTCCTGACCATTGTGCAGGTCTGATCCGTAACTACAGAAAACATTTGGTTGAGGTTATTGCCGCCAAAGGAGGGTCAACCAGCTATTTAATCCAAGGGTTCACATACTTTTTCCACCCTGCACTGTGAATGTTTATACATTGTGTTCAATAAAGAAATGAAAACGTATAATTGTTTGTGTGTTATTAGTTTTAAGTAGACTGTGTTTGTCTATTGTTGTGACCTAGATGAAGATCAGATATAATTGTATGACCAATTTATGCAGAAACCAGGTATTTCCAAAGGGTTCACATACTTTTTCTTGCTACTGTAGGCATACAGATTAAAGAACGTCAACAGTGAAGAGGTGACTCCTGGGTTGCTGGCCTTCTAGGCAGAGTTGCAAGGAAAAAGCCATATCTCAGACTGGACAATAAAAATATAAGATTAAGCTGGGCAAAAGAACACAGACACTGGACAGAGGAACGCTGCATAGAGGCTAGCATCTCAGAGTCTCCTCTTCACTGTTGACGTTGAAACTGGTGTTTTGCAGGTACTATTTAATGAAGCTGCCAGTTGAGGACTTGTGAGGCGTCTGTTTCTCAAACTAGACACTGTAATGTACTTGTCCTCTTTCTCAGTTGTGCACCGGGGCCTTCCACTCCTCTTTCTATTCTGGTTAGAGACAATTTGCGCTGTTCTGTGACGGGAGTAGTACACAGCGTTGTACAAGATCTTCAGTTTCTTGGCAATTTCTCACATGGAATAGCCTTCATTTCTCAGAACAAGAATAGACTGACGAGTTTCAGAAGAAAGATCTTTGTTTCTGGCAATTTTGAGCCTGTAATCGAACCCACAAGTGCTGATGTTCCAGATACTCAACTAGTCTAAAGAAGGCCAGTTTTATTGCTTCTTTAATCAACACAACAGTTTTCCGCTGTGCTAACATAATTGCAGAAGGGGTTTCTAATGATTAATTAGCCTTTTAAAATTATAAACTTGGATTAGCTAACACAACGTGGCATTGGAACACAGGAGTGATGGTTGCTGATAATGGTCCGTTTCCAGCTACAATAGTCATTTACAACATTAATAATGTCTACACTGTATTTCTGATCAATTTGATGTTATTTTAATGGACAAAAAGGCATATTTTAAAAACCAAAAACAAGGACATTCTAAGTGACCCCAGACTTTTGAATGGTAGTGTACTATTGCAAAAACGTATAATTTCTAATCAAATCAAAGTTTATTTGTCACGTGCGCCGAATACAACACCTTACAATGAAATGCTTACTTACAGGCTCTAACCAATAGTGCATAAAAGGTATTAGGTGAACAATAGGTAGGGAAATAATTAAAACAACAGTAAAAAGACAGGCTATATACAGTAGCGAGGCTATAAAAGTAGTGAGGCTACATGCAGACACCGGTTAGTCAGGCTGATTGCGGTAGTATGTACATGTAGATATGGTTAAAGTGACTATGCATATATGATAAACAGAGAGTAGCAGTAGCGTAAAAGAGGGGGTTGGCGGATGGTGGGTGGGACACAATGAAGATAGCCTTGTTAGCCAATGTGTGGGAGCACTGGTTGGTCGGCCCAATTGAGGTAGTATGTACATGAATGTATAGTTAGAGTGACTGCATATATGATTTGGTTATTTTTAGGTAGGCCTACCATTAGAATACCAACCCCCCCCCCCCAAACATTTTCAGTAGTTTGTTACTGTAGGCCAGGGGTCCACAATTACATTCAGC
This sequence comes from Oncorhynchus mykiss, assembly GCF_057628025.1. NCBI lineage: Eukaryota > Metazoa > Chordata > Actinopteri > Salmoniformes > Salmonidae > Oncorhynchus > Oncorhynchus mykiss. The sequence continues at coordinate 35,178,685 of NC_143044.1, read as the reverse complement.
CGTGGGCCGATTTCTCCTTGAGCGGATGGTCGGGGGGCCAGAACATAGTTACTGTATATAGTGCCTTCAGAAAGTATTCACATCCATTGACTTTTTCCACATTTTGTTATGTTTCTGCCTGAAATGGATTCAATTGAGATTTTGTTCCCCTGGCCTGCACACAATATCCCATAATGTCAAAGTTACAAATTAATAAAAATTAAAAACCTGAAATGTCTTGAGTCAATAAGTATCCAACCCCTTTATGACAAGCCTAAATAAGTTCAGGAGTAAAACTTTTCTTAACAGGTCACATAATAAGTTGTATGGACTCACTCTGTATGCAGTAATGGTGTTTAACATGATTTTTGAATGACTAACTAATCTCTGTACCCCACACACAATTATCTGAAAGGTCCCTTAGTCGAGCAGTGAATTTCAAACACAGAATCAACCACAAAGACTAGGGAAAGAAACCAATGTAGAGGATAATGGTGACTTTAAAACAGTTGCCGAGTTTAATTGCTGTGATAGCAGAAAACAACAGTAAGAAGGAAGCGTGTACAGCCTGTTCAGAATAACAATATTCCAAAACATGCATCCATTTTGCAACAAGGCACTAAAGTAATAGTGTAAAAAATGTGGCAGAGCGATTTTTCCTGAATAGAAAGTGTTTAATATAACACATTACTGAATACCACTCTTCATATTTGTAAGCATAGTGGTGGCTGCATCATGTTATGGGTATGCTTGTAATCATTAAGGACTGGGGAGTTTTTCAGGAATAAAAATACATGTAATAAACTAAGCACAGGCAAAATCCTAGAGGAAAACCTGGTTCAGTCTGCTTTCCACTAGACACATGGAGATTAAATCAACTTTCAGCGGGACAATAACCTAAAACACAAGGCCAAATCTACACTGGTGTTGCTTACCAAGAAGACCGTGAATGTTCCTGAGTTAATTTGACTTAAATCTACCTCTAGGACGATACCTGAAAAATGGTTGTCTAGCAATGATCAACTACCAATTTGACAAGTTTGAAAATAATAATCGGCAAATGTTCCCCAGTGAGACACACAGCTATAATCGCTGCCAAAGGTGCTTCTACAAAGTATTGACTCAGGTGTGAATACTAATGTGAATGAGATATTTCTATATTTATTTTTCAATACATACAAAATACAAAATTTCTAAAACATGTTTTCACTTTGTCATTATGGGGTATAGTGTGTAGATGGGTGAGAACAAATATATATTTAATCTGTTTTGAATTCAGGTTGTAACACAACAAAATGTGTACTAAGTCAAGGGGTATGAATACTTTCTGAATGCACTGTAAATAATTTGTACACTGCAAATTGACAGCAAGAACCCAAAACAGATATAGTATTTGAGAAAAACAAAATTATTTCAACCCTTGATTACATTGGGATACGATCACATATGCCTCTCTATTTATGTGTGGAAATACTTGGGAACAGATTTCCAAAATCCAAATCACTGAGCTAATTTCCTGGTGATTTTACAGTCTTTTATGTCCAAGGACAACAATTCTAAAATAAATATACACATTTTGTTTTGCTCAGAAAACTCTGCAAATTTGGCCCGCGGCGCCGCCTATTTGGGAACTCTGCTGCGGGCTATATGTAAAAATGAAAAATCACAAAACAAATCAATTATATTTCAAAAGAACATCATATTTTATGTTCTATTACTAGTCTGTGTTTAGTAGCCCTGGGCTATGCTGTCATAAGTGCTCACATGTAGAACACATGGAATGTAGCTGCTGTAATATTTGACAAAAAAGTGATATTTTGAAATGCAAACCATGCCTTAATTTTAAGTTGTTTGGCAAATGTATTATCAGGTTTGAAGGTAAGACCCAGATGCAGACTGTGTCGAAGTAACAATGTTTGTTACAGCAACAGGGCCAGGCAAACCACAGTTCATGGCATACAGGGGTCGATAATCCAGAGTAGTGGGGCAAAGGTACAGGACAGCAGGCAGGCTCAGGGTCGGGTCAGGCAGAGGTCGGTAATCCAGAGGTGGGGCAAAGGTATAGGACGGCAGGCTCAGGGTCAGGGGCAGGCAGAGTGGTCAGGCAGGCCGGCTCAGAGTCAGGACAGACAAGGGTCAAAACCAGGTAGGCGAGAAAAAAAGAGAGACTGGGGAAAAGCAGGAGCTGAGACAAAACGCTGGTTGACTTGACAAACAAGACGAACTGGCAACAGACAAATAGAGAACACAGGTATAAATACACAGGGGATAAAGGGGAAGATGGGCGACACCTGGAGGGGGGTGGAGACAATCACAAAGACCAGTGAAACAGATCAGGGTGTGACATGTATGTGTTTTAGAAACCTTAGAACCTGCTCTTTCCGATAGGTTATGAAGGTTTTTTGTAAGCTCCATTCCCTTCTTTTTCAATTACCCACGTGTGCAGTCTCTTCACAAGTCAATTGATAATATTGTCAAATGAATGTAGTTTTTAGGCTACATCTATTATTGTATGCCTATGTGTGAAATTAGTTTTGATATAGTTTAGGTGTAGTTTTGAAGGGCCAGTGTCCGATCGGCCATTGTCAGATGGCAGCCAACTGATGAAGGAAGGGTTATAAATGCTTATAACAGAAATTCTGTGATATCAAAATTCAGTGTGTTGAAAATACTAATTTAGGAAAAGTCAAGGATGGGGGGACATGACTTTGAAAATGGCAGAGTAATTCATGTTAAATTCATATGACCTCAAAATTATACTCTCAGAGTTTTTGGTTAGTTATTTATGATTAATCTCTCCTCGTTCATCTTTCAAATACCCACGTGGGGTTGTATGCTCCTGAAAACCAATGAGTAGATGGGGCGGCGGGACTTGCAGCATGTCAAGCGTCTCTAATAGAACCAAGTTCTGTTTTAGCGCCTGACTACACAGACACTTGTTCATGTGCACATGCGCTGTGGGTGAAATTATTGAATAACATGTACAGTGCACATTTTGTTACATTACAGCCTTATTCTAACATGTATTTCCCCCCCTCATCAATTTACACACCATACCCCATAATGACAAAGCCAAAACAGGTATTTAGACATTTTTGCAAATGTATATAATTTAAAAAAATTACATTAACATAAGTATTCGGACAGTTTGCTCAATACTTTATTGTAGTACCTTTGGCAGCGATTACAGCTTTGAGTCTTGGTTATGATGCTACAAGCTTGGCACACCTGTATTTGGGGAGTTTCTCCCATTCTTCTCAGCAGATCCTCTCAAGTTCTGTCAGGTTGAATGGGAAGCGTGGCTGCACGGCTATTTTCAGGTCTCACCAGAGATGTTTGATCGGGTTCAAGTCGGAGATCTGGCTGGGCCACTCCAGGACATTCAAAGACTTGTCCCAAAGCTTCTCCTGGGTTATCTTGGCTGTGTGCTTAGGTTCGTTGTCCTGTTGAAAGGTGAACCTTTGCCCCAGTCTGAGGTCCTGAGTGCGCTGGAGTAGGTTTTCATCAAGGATCTCTCTGTACTTTGCTTCGTTCATCTTTCCCTTCATCCTGACTAGTCTTCCAGTCCTTGACGCTGAAAAACATCCCCACAGCATGATGCTGCCACCACCATGCTTCATCGTAGGGATGGTGCCACGTTTCCTCCAGAGGTGACACTTGGTATTCAGGCCAAAGAGTTCAATCTTGGTTTCATCAGACCAGAGAATCTTGTTTCTCATGCTCTGTTAGTCCAAGCGGGCTGTCGTGCCTTTTACTGAGGAGTGGATTCCGTTTGGCCACCCTACCATAAAGGCCTGATTGGTGGAGTGCCGCAGAGATGGTTTTCCTTCTGGAATGTTCTCCCATCTCCACAGAGTAACTCTGGAGCTCTGTCAGGGTGACCATCGGGTTCTTGGTCACCTCACTGACCAAGGCCATTCTCCTCCGATTGCTCAGTTTAGCTTGGCGACCAGCCCAAGGAAGCGTCTTGGTGGTTCCAAGACGAGGCCACTGTGTTCTTGGGGACCTTCAATGCTGCAGAAATGTTTTGGTATCCTTGTAACGTGGAAAAAGGGAAGGGGTCTGAATACTTTCTGAATGCACTGTATGTGTACGTTTATTTTGCAACACTTGGCACACGCAACTTGTCTGGTGTGGTGAGTTGAATCGAACTCAAGCTCTTCAAACATTATGTAGTTGCGGCTAGTGTTAATTAATTCATTGGCACTTGTCTTTTGTTGAGCATCTGCAAAGGCTCTTTGCATTTCAAATAATAATTTACATTGCATGTTTCTCCTCCACACAGCCATAGTAGCATGCCATAGTTTCCAGTGATTCCTCCCGGTAAGATATCAATCTTTTAATATCAATTATGAATTAACTTACTCAAATTTAGTACACTGAATTGTAACAGTATGCCTATGGCTGTTAAAATGACATTGTCTTCTCCTGAGTGGCGCAGCGGTCTAAGGCACTGCATCTTAGTGCTCGAGGTGTCGCTACAGACCCGGGTTTGATCCCAGGCTGAGTCGCAGCGCAACCGAGAGACCCACAAGACGGCGCACAATTGGCACACAGCGTCGTCCGAGTTAGGAAAAAAAATACAATGACATTGTATTATAACAGTAGGCCTATGGCTGTTAAAATGACATGGTCTCTGAATTGTAACAGTAGGCCTATGGCTGTTAAAATGGCATGGTCTCTGAATTGTAACAGTAGGCCTATGGCTGTTAAAATGACATGGTCTCTGAATTGTAACAGTAGGCCTATGGCTGTTAAAATGACATGGTCTCTGAATTGTAATAGGGCCTATGGCTGTTAAAATGGCTACTATAAAGTATCTCATCCTCTGCTATGCCGCTGTCTGTCTGAAGCCTTATATTTCATCCATACACCCATAGGAGCCCATTAGAAACCACACTCATTGCGTACCAAATGGCACCCCATTTCCTATATAGTGCACTACTTTCGACCACAGTACTATGGGTCCTGGTCGACATTAGTGCACTGTATAGGGAATAGGGTGCCATTTAGGATGTATTCTCTGTAATCCTACACCACCAGGCTGATGAGCAGTTCACACAGGTCACAATGGGCAGAGGCAGAGAATTAGAGAGGTAGAGAGGGGGAGTGAAGCGAGAGCGAGGGGGAGATTGAGAGGGAGAACGTGTGAGAGACAGAGAGAGCTGGTGTTACAGTGGGTTCTTCCCCACACTACTGGGCAGACAGGTTCCTCCACTCAGTCACTCCTCCACAGGCCTTTTCCGGGACCTGTGCATTACGTGCCAAACGGAACAAAAACAGACTGAAACAGGGAGGGTACACCTGGGTTCCATTGAAAAACATTTTAAAACATTATGTCCTAATGAACAGGAGCCTGTCCTGGCAGTCTTAGTCTAATTTTTGTCATTTGGTTAATGAATTAGTCTAGTGATTGTCAAAATGCCGAAAACAGTGGACCATTTTAGTCAACTAAACGCCCTTTTAATTTTTGTCACATTTTAGTCACAGCACATTTTTATTACCTCATTAACCTATTGTAAACATACTGTAAATCACTGACTTTCATGTGCACAAACATACATTCAGTGCCATCAGAAATGGAAGATGGCGCCATACTGGATGGCTGCGTTTTGCAGACTCCGACCCAACTTTGCTATTTTGTGATTCTTTTGTCGTTTACTTTTACTTTATTTTCTTAATGTATCCTCTACCATTTCTTACAACCAACAAGAACTTTTGACCATCAGATCGGCAGTTACTTACCTCAATTCCGGCTTCAACTTCGACTTCAACTCATTGGCCCTGGCCTCTTTCTGTAATTCTGACCCAATTTTTGGGCTACCCAAGAGGAAACGCTGACGTTTCCTGGCAACCTCTTCTCTCCATTTTACTGGCCAATGTTCAGTCACTTGATAATAAGATAGATGACCTCCGATCACGGATTTGCTAATAACGGGACTCTCGAAACTGCAATATTCTCTGCTTTTCTGAAACATGGCTCTCGGACAAGAGAGCCCCTATGGCTATCCAACTCAATGGATTCTCCATTCACCATGCAGACAGGAAAGCAGAGTCGGGAGAAATCCAGGGGGGGGATTTGCCTCTTCATCAACAACAACTGGTGTACTGACTCGAGCACGGTGGAAGTGTTGAACCATTGTTCACTCATCTTAGAATACCTGATGGTCAAATGCCTACCCTTGTGCGGCGGTACAGGTTAGTTGAGGTAATTGAGGTAATATGTACAGTACCAGTCAAAAGTTTGGACACATCTACTCATTCAAGGGTTTTTCTTTATTTTTTACTATTTTCTACATTGTAGAATAATAGTGAAGACATCAGTACTATGAAATATCACATATAGAATCATATAGTACCCAAAAAAGTGTGAAAGAAATCAAAATATATTTTATTTTTGAGATTCTTCAAAGTAGTGCCCCTTTGCCTTGATGACAGCTTTGCACACTCTTGGCATTCTCTCAACCAGCTTCGCCTGGAACGCTTTTCCAACAGTCTTGAAGGAGTTCCCACATATGCTGAGCACTGGTTGGCTGCTTTTCCTTCCCTCTGCGGTCCAACTCATCCCAAACCATCTCAATCACTCTCTGTCTTGGTCAAATAGCCCTTACACAGCCTGGAGGTGTGTTTTGGACATTGTCCCGTTTAAAAAAATATGATAATCCCACTAAGTGCAAACCAGATGGGATGGCGTATCACTGTAGAATGCTGGGATAGCCATGCTGGTTAAGTGTGGCTTGAATTCTAAATAAATCACCAACAGTGTCACTAGCAAATCACCATCACACCTCCTCCTCCATGCTTCACAGGGGGAACCACACATGCGGAGATCATCCATTCACCTACTCTGCGTCTCACAAAGACATGGCAGTTGGAACCAAAAATCTAATTTGGACTCATCAGACCAAAGGACAGATTTCCAATGGTCTAATATCCATTGCTCGTGTTTCTTGGCCCAAGCAAGTCGCTTTTTCTTATTGGTGTCCTTTAGGAGTGGTTTCTTTGCAGCAATTCGACCATGAAAGCCTGATTCACGCAGTCTCCTCTGAACAGTTGATGTTGAGATGTGTCTGTTACTTGAATTCTGTGAAGCATTTGTTTGGGCTGCAGTTTCTGAGGCTGGTAACTCGAATGGACTCATCCTATGAAACAGAGGTAACTCTGGGTCTTCCTTTCCTGTGGCGGTCCTCATGAGAGCCAATTTCATCATAGCGCTTGATGGTTTTTGTGACTGAACTTGAAGAAACTTTAAAAGTTCTTGACATTTTCCATATTAAATTACTTTCATGTCTTAAAGTAATGATGCACTGTTGTTTCTCTTTGCTTATTTGAGCTGTTCTTGTCATAATATGGACTTTGTATTTTACGAAACAGGGCTATCTTCTGTATACCACCCCTACCTTGAGAGAATGCCAAGAGTGTGCAAAGCTGTCGTCAAGGCAAAGGGTGGCTACTTTGAAGAATCTCAAATATAAAATATATTTGGATTTGTTTAACACTTTTGTGGTTACTACATGATTCCATATGTGTTATTTCATAGTTTTGATGTCATCACTATTATTCTACAATGTAGAAAATAGTTAAAATAAAGAAAAACCCTTTAATGAGTAAGTGTGTTCAAACGTTTGACTGGTACTGTACATGTAGGTATGGGTAAAGTGACTGCATAAATAATAATCAGCGAGGAGCAACAGCGTATAAAAGGGGGTCAATGGAAATTGTCCGGGTAGCCATTTGATTAATTCTTTAGCAGTCTTATGACTTGGGGGTAGAAGCTTTTTTTTTGGACCTAGTCTTGGCGCTCTGGTACCGCTTGTCGTGCGGTAGCCGAGAGAACAGTCTATGACTTGGGTGGCTGGAGTCTTTGACAATTTTTAGGGCCTTCCTCTGACACCAGCTGGTACAGAGGTCCTGGATTGCAGGAAGCTTGGTCCCAGTGATTTATTGGGCCGTACGCACTAGAGGTTGACCGATATATGATTTTTCAACGCCGATACCGATTATTCGAGGACCAAAAAAGCCAATACCGATTAATCGACCGATTTTATTATTATTATTATTTTTGTAATAATGACGATTACAACAATACTGAATGAACACTTATTTTAACTTAATATAATACATCAATAAAATAAATAATGAAACATGTTCAATTTGGTTTAAATAATGCAAAAACAAAGTGTTGGAGAAGAAAGTAAAAGTGCAATATGTGCTATGTAAGAAAGCTAACGTTTCAGTTCCTTGCTCAGAACATGAGAACATATGAAAGCTGGTGGTTCCTTTTAACATGCGTCTTCAATATTCCGAGGTAAGAAGTTTTAGGTTGTAGCTATTATAGGACTATTTCCCGCTATACCATTTGTATTTCATTAACCTTTGACTATTGGATGTTCTTATAGGCACTTTAGTATTGCCAGTGTAACAGTATAGCTTCCGTCCCTCTCCTCGCTCCTCCCTGGGCTCGAATCAGCAACACAACGACAATTCGCGCGCGCTAACTTGCTAGCCATTTCACTTCGGTTACACAAGCCTCATCTCGGAAGTTGATAGGCTTGAAGTCATAAACAGCGCAATGCTTGACGCACAATGATGAGCTGCTGGCAAAACGCACGAAAGTGCTGTTTGAATGAATGTTTACGCACCTGCTTCTGCCTACCACCGCTCAGTCAGATACTTAGATACTTGTATGCTTGTATGCTCAGTCAGATTATATGCAACGCAGGTCACGCTAGATAATATCTAGTAATATCATCAACCATGTGTAGTTAACTAGTGATTATGATTGATTGTTTTTTATAATATAATTTTATGCTAGCTAGCAACTTACCTTGGCTTACTGCATTTGCGTAACAGGCAGTCTCCTTGTGGAGTGCAACAAGAGAGAGAGGCAGGTTGTTGCATTGGACTAGTTTTTAAAATGTATTTTTACCTTTATTTAACTAGGCAAGTTAGTTAAGAACAAATTCTTATTTTCATTGACGGCCTAGGAACAGTGGGTTTAACTGCCCGTTCAGGGATAGAATGACAGATTTGTACCTTGTCAGCTCGGGATTTGAACTTGCAACCTTTCGGTTACTAGTCCAACGCTCTAACCACTAGGCTACCCTGTAAAGTTGCAAAATTGCATCCCCGAGCTGACAAAGTAAATATCTGTCGTTCTGGCCCTGAACAAGGCAGTTAACCCACCGTTCCTAGGCCGTCATTGAAAATAAGAATGTGTTCTTAACTGACTTGCCTAGTTAAAAATAAAGGTATAAAAAAAAAAGAAGGCAAATCGGCACCCAAAAATACAGATTTCTGATTGTTATGAAAACTTGAAATCGGCCCCAATTAATCGGCCATTCTGATTAATCGGTCGACCTCTAGTACGCACTACCCTCTGTAGCCCCATATGGTCAGATGCCGAGTAGTTGCCATACCAAGCAGTGATGCCACCAGTCAGGATGCTCTCGATGGTACAGCTGTATAACCTTTTGAGGATTTGAGGACCCATGCCAAATCTTTTCAGTCTCCCGAGTGAGAATAGGCATTGTCGTGCCTTCTTCACAACTGCCTTGGTGTGTTTGGACCATGATCGTGTTTTTGTGTGATATGGACGACAAAGAACTTGCCGCTCTCGACCCGCTCCACTATAACCCCGTCGATGTGAATGGGGGTGTGCTTGGTCCTCCTTTTCCTATAGTCCATGATCAGCTCCTTTGTGTTGCTCACATTGAGGGAGAGGTTGTTGTTGTCCTGGCACCACACTGCCAGGTCACTGACCTCCTTATAGGCTGTCTCATCATTGTCTGTGATAATGCCTACCACTGTTGTGTCGTCGGTAAAATCAATGATGGTGTTGCAGTTGTGCATGCCATGCAGTCGTGGGTGAACAGGGAGTACAGGAGGGGACTAAACATGCACCCCTGAAGGGCCCCCGGCCCGTCAGGAAGTCCAGGATCCAGTGGCAGAGGATGTGTTTAGTCCTTAGCCTGGTGATGAGCTTTGAGGACACTAAGGTGTTGAACGCTGAGCTGTAGTCAATGAATAATATTCTCACATAGGTGTTACTTTTGTCCAGGTGGGAAAGGGCAGTGTGGAGTGCAATCGAGATTGCATCATCTGTGGATCTGTTGGGGCGGAATGCAAATTGTAGTGGGTATAGGGTTTTTGAGATGATGGTGTTGATATGAACCATGACCAGCCTTTCAAAGCACTTCATGGCTACAGATGCGAGTGCTACAGGGTGGTAGTCATTTAGTCAGGTTATCTTGGCTTTCTTGGGCACTCTGACTATGGTGGTCTGTATGAAACATGAAGATATTACAGACTCGGTCAGGGAGAGGTTGAAAATGTTAGTGAAGACACTTGCTAGTTGGTCAGCCCATTCTCTGAGTATGTGTCATGGTAATCCATCTGCCCCTGCGACCTTGTTATTGTTGATCTGTTTAAAGGTCTTACTCACATTGGCTACGGAGAGTGTGATCACGCAGTTGTCCGGAACAGCTGGTGCTCTCATGCATTGTTCAGTGTTGCCTGCCTCGAAACGAGAATAAAAGGCATTTAGCTCACCTGGTAGGTTCGCATCACTGGGCTGGTTTGGTTTGCAAGTCCGGACACATCCGACAGGCGTCCGAGCCGGTGTAGATTCAATCTTAGTCTTTATGGATGCTTGTTTGATGGTTCTTCAGAGGGCATAGCGGGATTTCTTATAATCGTCCGGGTTAGTGTCCCGCTCCTAGAAAGCGACAGCTCTAGCATTTTGCTCAGTGCGGATGTTGCCTGATCTATGGCTTGTGGTTGGGATATGTACGTGTAGTCACTGTGGGGATGATGTCGTCGATGCACTTATTGATGAAGCTGGTGACTGATGTGGTGTACTTCTCAATGCCATCGGCTGAATCCCGGAACATATTCCAGTCTGTGCTAGCAAAACACTCCTGGAGCTTAACATCCACATCATCTGACCACTACCGTATTGAGCAAGCCACTGGTACTTCCTGCTTGATTGTTTTGATTTATTAAAAAAAATACATATTTCACCTTTATTAAACCAGGTGGGCTAGTTGAATTCATGTGACATGCTGGTAAAAATGTGGTAATACAGATTTACGTTTTTGCCTACATTAAAATCCCTGTCCACTAGGAACACAGCTTCTGGGTGAGCATTCTCTTGTTTGCTTATGGCCTCACTAACACCGTTGATTGCGGTGTTAGTGCCTGCATCAATTTGTCGTAGCAAATAGACAGCTACTGCTTATCATGAGGTACCTGTACTTCAGGCGACCAAAACCTTGACACTTTCTTAATATTAGAGATCGCGCATCAGCTACTTTTGACAAATAGACAGCGACCACTACTCCTCATCTTACCAGAAGTTGCTGTTCTGTCTTGCCGATGCACAGAAAACCCAGCCAACTGTATATAATCCATGGCCTCTTTCAGCCATGACTCGGAAAAACACAAGATATTATAGTTTTTAATGTCCCGTTGGTAGGACAATATCGAAGGGAGCTCATCCAGTTTATTCTCCAGTGATTGCACATTCGCCAGTAGGACAGATGGTAAAGGCAGATTATCCACTTGCTGACAAATTCCCACCAAGCACCCGGATCTGCAGCCCCTGTAATGGGGTCTCCTCTTCATGCGCATGACAGCGATTTTGCCTGGTCCGGGAGGTGTCGTAAATCTTTTGCCTCCGATTCATTAAAAAATATATATTTGTCCTGTCCAAGGTGAGTAATCGCTGTTCTGATGTCCAGAAGCTGTTTTAGGTCATAAGAGACAGTGGCAAAAAATTATGTACAACAAAAGTTACCAAGATCGCAAAAAAACACACCGAATAGAACAATTGGTTAGGAGCCAATAAATGGCAGCCATCCTCTCCGGCGCCATTATCACTCTAAGAACCTGTTATATGTGTGTTATTTCTATGTTTCCTGTTCTGAAGTTTTATTTGCGCGTCTTTTACTTTAGCTTTAAACAGCTGAATATACTATATTTTTGGTTATGGGAAATATATTTCACAGTGTTTTAGAATGTACAATGATTTTCTACACAATGACTGCTTCGATTTTTTTCACTTAAATTAGGCTTAAATTAGCTTAAATTAGGCAAACTATTAGAATTTTTGCAACCAGGAAATGGTGGCGCTTTGACAATAGCAACATCGTGCCAGGTGTGAGGTCCTCCACCGACCCAGAAGATTGGGTGATCTCGCTCTCCGAGGCCGACGTGAATAAATTCTTTAATCAGGTCAATACCCGCAAGGCTGTATATTGCCAGTAATTTTCAACCTCTCCTTGTCCCAGTCTGTAATCCTGTAATTTTAAGATGACCACCATCATTCCTGTTCCCAAGAACTCTAAGGATTCATGCCACAATGACTGCCACCCTGTAGCACTCACATCTGTAATCATTAAGTGCTTTGAGAGGCTGGTTAAGGCACACATCAACTACATCATCCCACATCAACTCCAACATTCTAGACACCCTAAACACACTACCATTTTCATACTGCCCCTACAGATTCATAGACGATGCAATCTCAATTGCACTCCAGACTGCCCTCACCCACCTAGAAAAGAGGAATACCTATGTGAGAATGCTGTTCATTGAATACAGCTCAGCGTTCAACACCATTGTCCCCTCCAAGATCATCACCATGCTTAGGACCCTGAACACCTCCCTCTTCCTCTGGATGCTGGACTTCCTGACAGGCCATCCCCAGCTGTTGCGGGCCATTCCACGCTGACCCTCAACACAGTGTCCCCACCTTTACTCGCTGTTCACCCTTGACAGCGTGGCCACGCACGATTCCAACGCCATCATCATCACCTGGCAGTGTGGGGCCGGAACAACAACCTCTCCCTCAACATCAGTAAGACCAAGGAGCTGCTCGTGAACTACAGGAAATGGGTGGGGGGAGCACACCCCATCCAGATTGAAGGGGCTGCATTGGAGTGGGTCGAAATCGGTGTCCAGATCACTAAGAACTTAAAATGGTCCACAGACACGTGCACAGTCGTGAAGAAGGCAAGCAGTACCTGTGCATCAAGTCTGACACCAACAGGCACCTGAACAGTTTCTATCCCCAAGCCATAGCACTTCAAAATAGCTAACAAAAACGCTACACGGACTATCTGAGTTGACCATATTTATTTTACTGTCACTCCAACACACATGCAAAGACTCAGATGAGAGGCAGACCCATAACATGATGCAGCCATCACCATGCTTGAAAATATAAAGAGTGGTACTCAGTGATGCATTGTTGGATTTGCCCCAAACATAACACTTTGTATTCAGGACCTAAAGTTAATTTGCCAAATATTTTGAAGTTTTACTTTAGTGCCTTATTGAAAACAGGATGCATGTTTTGTAATATTTGTATTCTGTACAGGCTTCTTCCTGTTCACTCTGTCATGTAGGTTAGTTTTGTGGAGTAACTACAATGTTGTTGATCCATCTTCAGTTTTCTCCTATCGCAGCCATTAAACTCTGTAACTGTTTTTAAGTCACCATTGGCCTCATGGTGAAATCAGTGAGCAGTTTCCTTTCTCTCCGACAAATGAGTTAGGACGCACGCCTGTATCGTTGTAGTGACTGGGTGTATTGATACACCATCCAAAGTGTAATAATAACTTCACCATGCTCAAAGGGATATTCAATGTTAGCTTTTTTCTTCCTTTTTTTTACCCATCTACCAATAGGTGCCCCTCTTTGTGAGGCATTGAAAAACCTCCCTTGTTTTTGGTTGAATCTGTGTTTGAAATTCACTGCTCGACTGAGGGACCTTACAGATAATAGTGTGTGTGGGGTACAGAGATGAATCGTCTATTATTGCACACAGAGTGAGTCCATGCAACTTACTATGTGACTTGTTAAGCAAATGTTTACTCCTGAACTGATTTAGTATTTACATAACAAAGGGGTTGAATACTTATTGGCTCAATACATTTCAGCTTTTCATTTTTCTTCTTCTAATTTTTTATTCATTTGTAAAAAAATAAATTAAAAAAACATCATTCCAATTTGGGATATTGTCTGTAGGTCAGTGATCACAAATCTAAATTTAATCCATTTTAAATTCAATCTGTAACACAACAAAATGTAGAAAGGGTAAAGGTTTGTGAGGACTTTCTGAAGGCACTGTAGCCTTGTCCTACCAACATATCTTTCAGCATAACATCCTATCGCATGATTCTCTTCCCTGCAGCCAAATTGGCAGAAGAACTCATTACTCTGCAGCAGATTAAAAATCACACCCCTTGACAATTCTCCAGACTGGTGCCACTAACTTTTTCAGTTGGTGACATAAGCCCATGATTTGGTCGCACCAATTTCTTTCTACAGTGTCACACAATAGAAAAGGATTGTAATCACCTTATGAAGTCATTCACAGTGCTTTAGACTGTGTAATAGACTACTGAGATGGAAGGCTATTCAATAAATAAGTTGTTTCATCTAACATGTCTAAGCAGGAATGCATGATTCAATATATTTTGATGTGCAACCTAATCCAGTGATTGTCATGAATTGTGAGTTGACAATGTTATTGTTGTTATATTATTCTGTTAAAATAGGGCTCCATCATTTTCTAAATGTTGTTGTTCAATAGAGATGAATTGTCCTACATCTTTATGAGAACTAATATCATAGACACATTTAATTGGAGCTAATTCACCACACGAGGAAGTGATAATAAAAACCCACTGCTAGTAGTCATGTATTAATCTAACAGGAAATGTAATGTTGTCACGACTAGTTAGGTCCTCTCCTTGTTCGGGCGGTGCTCGGCGGTCGGCGTGACCTGTCTTCTAGCCATCGTCGATCCACTTTTCATTTTCCATTTGTTTTGTCTTGTTTTTCCTCACACCTGGTTTCAATTCCCTCATTTACTTGTTGTGTATTTAAACCTCTGTTCCCCCCATTTCTTTGTGTGAGATTGTGCACGTTCCCCGTGAGCGTACGACGGGCATTTATCTTGTTGTTCTGGATGCCGTTGGTTTTGCTTAATAAATCTCCGGGTTATTACCCAGTTCTGCTCTCCTGTGCCTGACTTCTCCGCCAATTACGCACCTGTCCTATAAAACACGTTGCAATGGACAATTTCACGCATCATATCTTAAAGCCATATCAAATATCTTGGTTGTAAAATAGTTGCTATTTAGCTCAATATTAATAAAAATATATACCCACAGAAAGCTGAGAACAACAGTAGTTGCTTCCAAAGCTATGTATTTCCCGCATTTGGATTTTGAAATGTTATGCAAGTCTATCATCTACGCATAGTCACTTTACCTATACATTTACTTACATATTACCTCAGTTATCCATACTAACCGGTGCCCCCGCACATTGGCTACCCGGACTATTTGCATTGTGTCCCTCTAATCCCTCCCCCCTCCAACCCATTCTTTTACACTGCTGCTACTCTCTGTTTATCATCTATGCATAGTCACTTTAACTATACCTACATGTACATATTAATTAGCCTGACTAACCGGTGCCCCCTCACATTGACTCTGTTCGGTACCACCTGTATATAGCCTGTTATTTTCACTGTCATTTTACTGTTTTCTTTTGTATTTCTTTACTTATCCATTGCTTACCTAATACCTATTTTTGTACTAAAAAATTGCACTGTTGGTTAGGGCTTGTAAGTTAACCTGTTGTATTCTGCGCACGTGACAAGTAAACATTATTCTCTCTCCCGGAGCGCACATCAAGTGGCTCCCTCATTACAGCAGCAGGCCCCAGCGAAACAGGCCCAGGGGCTGGGCAGACACTTTCTTTACAGGAATCATGAGGCTAATGCACTTTACTGTTTGACCAATTCATGATTTTAGTAGGCATAAGATAGGACGTTTTTTGAAACGTTTGTGTGAGGTGATCATGTTCAGCTCTCACTGATGCAACCAATTAAAATGTACCTCACCCAGCCAAGTCAAAGGGTCTCGGTCTGGAGCATCCCCACAGGGTGTGAGCTAGATAACCTCATGATCAAAGTTGTGTCAGAAGTAGCAGTCTGATAGGTTGCAGCAAACTAACTAGCTAGCATTATCAATCTGTTATTACCAGAACGATGCACTTTCAGATGTCTCCTGTCTCTTAGTGTTTTTCCCTGTCAATTTGTGGGTGCAAACGCTTTCTCCCATGGAAACGTTGCATTCGTCATGATAAGTCAAGTGGCTCCAAACGTCACGTCGCCCCGTTTTCTACCGGGAGCTTGTTCCACTGGGAGAGTAGCCTGGCGAAATAGGTGATGAAATTAACACTGTATAGCCAGGCAATAAGACAGGCTTTCAATACTGCACTGTCAACACAGCAGCCTTACTGCTCTGTTCTGTTGTCTCTATAGACCGAAGTCATGCTGCATCCCACAGGGTGTGAGCTAGATAACCTCATGTTGATCCACACAGGCCGAGAGAGAGAAGAGGGGAGAGAGTAGGAAATAGACAGAGAGAGAATGGGGGACAGAGTAGGAAATAGACAGAGAGAGAACGGGGGACAGAGTAGAAAATAGACAGAGAGAGAATGGGGGGCAGAGTAGGAAATAGACAGAGAGAGAATGGGGGACAGAGTAGGAAATAGACAGAGAGAGAATGGGGGACAGAGTAGGAAATAGACAGAGAGAGAATGGGGGACAGAGTAGGAAATAGACAGAGAGAGAATGGGGGACAGAGTAGGAAATAGACAGAGAGAGAAGGGGGAACCGAGAGAAGAAGCACTCTGGATGGATAGCACTTGAGCTGTTAATGTTACCTAAGGGAATATCACAGATTGGGTTGAAAGGCTTAGCAAATTAACAGAAGTCAACAATAGTGATGGCAGATATGGTAGCATGCCTTTGACGGGGGAGAGACGATATGAACTGAGACAACATTGATAAGTATGTTAGACTTGCTACCAGTACTTAATAGCAGCGCTTATCTGTTTGGGGGTTTCGTTCACGAGCCCAAGGTTGTTTTCTTCTAAATTAATGAAACATGCCATACCTCTCTATATGACGGTAGCTGCAGGGCATGGTGCTGGCAGATGCAACGCTGAACGCTCTGTGTCTCTGGTGGATCTCTAAATTACTTTGCTGCAGCATATTAGAGATTGGGGTGTGTGATGTCTTTTTTCACGTCTGCTTGTATTGTGTGTGTGCGTGCGTGCGTGCGTGTGTGTGTGTGTGCGTGCGTGCGCGCACTTCCGTGCGTGCGTGGGTGTGTGTGCGTGGGTGCGTGCGTATGGCTTGTCTTCCCTGTGTTCTGTTTCACTTGCTCCAAACACCAGTGAGCAGTGGTGTATTTTCATTTTTCCAGTTGTGCTCACTTTCTTCTACAAGGCAGAATGGAGCAGTTTGCTAGGAGAGAATAATGTCTCAGTGACTGTGTGTGTCCTAAATGGCAGCTTCTTCCCAATAACTATCACACTAAATAGGGGAATAGGTTGCCATTTGGGATGTTGCCAGCTGTCTCGGTCCTTATGCCCTGCATTTCGTCTTTTATATTTTCATCTCCTCCATGCATCCGTCACTCTATCCCAGATCTACCCCTTTAGTGTTAAAAATCAAACATTCATTACCAAGTCAATTCTCAGGGGACATCTTGTTCAAATGTTTTGTTATTATTACAAGACTATATTTAGACTTTTCAATTGAGGGGATAGTGGGCCATTATTTCACAGATCCCAAGAGGGCTTTATATTTTGTTGACTTTTATTACTGTAGGATAATGTGTTATTATTAACACATTACATATTCAATCTGTCTATATCCCAGTCTGTTGTCCCCACTTGATCCAATATGTCAGCCATTGTTCCTGTACCCAAGAAAGGGACGGTAACTGAACTAAATTACTATTGCCCCGTAGCACTCACTTCTGTCATCATGAAGTGCTTTGAGAGGCTAGTTAAGGACCATATCACCTCCACCTAACCTGACAACCTAGGTCCACTATACTTTGCATACCGCCCCAACAGATCCATGGACGACGCAATCTCCATTGCAATGCACACTGCTATCCCAACTGGACAAGATAAATACCTAAGTAAGAATTCTGTTAATCATTTACAGCTCAGCCTTCAACACCAAAGTGGCCTACAAGCTCATCATAAAGCTCAGGGCCCTGGTTCTGAACCCCTCTCTGTGCAACTGGGTCCTGGACATCCTGATGGGCCGACCCAAGTGTTGAAGGTAGGCATCGACACCTCCTCCACGCTGATCCTCAACATGGGGGCCCAACAGGGGTGCTTGCTCAGCCCCCCCCCTGTAGTCTCACGCATGTCTCCAACTCATTCATCAAGTTTGCTGACGACACAACAGTGATAGGCCTGGTTACCAACAATGATGAAACAGCCTACAGGAAGGAGGTGAGAGCTCTGGTAGAGTGGTGCCAGGAAAATAACCTCTCCCTCAAAGTCAACAAAACGAAGTAGCTGATTGTGGATTACAGGAGACTGTAGAGAGAGCACACCCCCATCCACATCGATGGGGCCGCAGTGGAGAGGGTCAAAAGCCTCAAGTTTCTCGGCGTGCACATCACTGAAGACCTGAAATGGTCACTTCACACAGACAGCATGGCGAAGAAGGCACAACAGCACCTCTTCAACCTCAGGAGGCTGAAGAAATTGGGTTTAGCCCCCCTCACAAACTTCCAAAGAGCCCCATTGAGAGCATCCTGTCGGGCTGTTTCACTGCCTGGTACGGCAATTGCACCATCCTCAACTGCAGGGCTCACCAGAGGGTGGTGTGGTCAGCCCAACGCATCACCGGGGGCCCACTGCCTGCCCTCCAAGATATATACAGCGCCCGGTGTCACAGAAAGGCCAAGAAGATCATCAAAAACCTTAGCCACCCGAGCCACTGCCTGTTCACCCCACTACCATCTAGAAGGAGTCAGTACCTGTGCATCAAAGTTGGGACCGAGAGACTGGGAAAAACAGCTTCTATCTCCAGGCCATCAGCCTGTTAAACAGTCACCACTAGCGGGCCTCCATCCAGTACCCTGCCCTGAACTTTAGTCACTGTTACTAGTGCGCTACCACCCGGTACTCTACCCTGCACCTTAGAGACTGCTGCCCTAAGTACTCTGCCTTCAGATAGTATTCATACCCTTTGATTTATTCCTGATTTTGTTGTGCTACAGCCTGAATTCAACATGGATTAAATAGTTTTTCCCCCCAAGTGAAATCATGTTTTTAGATTTTTTTTTGCAAATGTATTGAAAATTAAATAGAGAAATATTTTATTTCTGTAAGTATTCATACCCCTGATTGAATACTTTGTAGAAGCACCTATGCCAGAGATTACAGCTGTAAGTCTATCTGGGCAAGTTTCTAAGACTTGCCTAGTTAAATAAAGGTAAAAACAAAAAAACAAAAGTCTCAAGCTTTCCACACATGGATTGTGCAACATTTGCCCATTATTCTTTTAAAAATGCTTTGAGCTCTGTCAAATTGGTTGTTGATCATTGCTAGACAACCATTTTCAGGTCTTGCCATAGATTTTCAAGAAGATTTAAGTAAAAAATTTAACTTGGCCACTTAGAAACATTCACTGTCTTCTTGGTAAACAACTCCAGTGTAGATATGGCCTTGTGTTTTAGGTTATTGCCTTGCTGAAAGGTTAATTATTCTCCCAGTGTCTGGTGGACAGCAGACTGGACCAGGTTTTCCTCTAGGATCTTTCCTGTGTTTTGCTCCATCTGTTTAATTTGTATCCTGAAAAACTCCCCAGTCCTTAACGATTACAAGCATACCCATAACATGACACAGCCTCCCTTTTTTTTTTACCCATCTATCAATAGGTGTCCTTCTTTGCGAGGCATTGGAAAACCTCCCTGGTCTTTGTGGTTGAATATGTGTTTGAAATGTACTGCTCGGATGAGGGACCTTACATAATTGTATGTGTTGGGTACAGACTTGAGATATTAATTGAAAAATCATGTTCAACACTATTTTTGCACACAGAGTCCATGCATCTTATTATGTGTATTTTTACTCCTGAACTTTAGGCTTGCCACAACGAAGGTGTTGAATAGTTATTGACTTAAGACATTTCAGCTTTTCATTTATTAATTTGTAAATATTTCGAAAAATATAATTCCACTTTGACATGATGGTGTATTGTGTGTAGGCCAGTGACAACAATCTAGTTTTAATCCATTTTAAATTCAGTCTGTAACACAACAAAATGTGGAAAAAATAAAGGGGTGTGAATACTTTCTGAAGGCACTTTACATAGAGTAATTGGTCACTGATCACTTTAATGAGGTTTACATACTGTTGTATCCACTTTATATGTATATTTTGTATTCTAGTCATGGCTCGTCCATAAAACTACTGTTGTACACACATTTTCTATTCATATACTGACCATGTCGAAACACCCCATCATACTCTCTATTGTGTGTATATATATTTATATTCTGGACTCTGACATTGCTCGTTGCTTGATATTTCTTAATTTCTTTGTTTTTACTTTTTGGATAATGTGCGTCTTGTTTTGTATAGCTAGGTATTATTACTGCACTGTTTGCAGTTAGAAACACAAGCATTTGGCTACATCTGCGATAACATCTGCAAATCTGTGCACGCGACCAGCAAATGTTGATTTTATTTAGTACTGCATTATTAAATTCAGTACAGAAACTTATATTTTTTTGTTGATTTTTTAAAACACACTGTTTTGCAATGAAGGTCTACAGCAACCTCAGCAGCACTCAGTAGAGTAGCACCATGGGGTGCTAGCTA
This sequence comes from Oncorhynchus mykiss, assembly GCF_057628025.1. Lineage (NCBI taxonomy): Eukaryota > Metazoa > Chordata > Actinopteri > Salmoniformes > Salmonidae > Oncorhynchus > Oncorhynchus mykiss. The sequence goes on along the minus strand of NC_143044.1, from coordinate 35,157,985 downwards.
TTTCCGTTCTCCTCTGGGTACATTGAATTCAGTTCAAAACCTAGGAGGCTCATGGTTCTCACCGCCTTCCATAGACTTACACAATAATTATGACGACTTCCGGAGGATGTCCTCAGCATGAACTGACATCTCTTCCACCCAATCAAAGGATCAGAGATCGAATCTAGTACTGAAAGCATAAGCTACAGCTAGCTAGCACTGCAGTGCATAAAATGTGATGAGTAGTTCACTCAAAGAGAGAGAAAGTCAGTAATTGAACAGTTTTTAACAAATTCATTTATTTAAAAATTAAGGAGAAGCAACAGAGAGAGCAAGCTAGCTATATTTCATTGTATTTGTTTTTCACTTTCACTGACTTAGCTAGCTAATGTAATTAGCTAATTTAGTCTACTCAAACACCCGGCTCAAACAGAGAGGAATGCTATTAATGTTAGCTAGCTGGCTAAGGCTATCCAACACTGGAACTCTTCCAAGTCAAGGTAAGCTTTCAGGTAAGCTTTCGGTTGTATTAATTTATTGCCACCAGGCGAAGGTAAGGCCAGACCGGAAACAGATGAGAAACCATTTGCTGCCCTGGATCCAGAGGTTTCGGCGCCTTTTTCCCTGAGGGCTTCCGATTCAAAATGGAGGTACCTGCGCCTTCTGTCTCCCTCTCTGGTGGCTTCTTCCTCGGGTTCAGATCCTCAGAACTCCCCCTCATCAGACCATGAGCCTGTCTAAGTCTCCAGCCCATTCATCATCCATGATGGATACTACAACTGGCTCGGGTCCATCGGGCCCCACCACCCTTCGGTCCTTTAGGGGTTTGTGAAATAATGGCTGGACCTCCTCGGCCATTGCACAAGCTGTCGTCATCAGCAGCTCTATGGTAAGAAACATCTCGGTTCCCAGGGCAAAAACCCTGTGCTATCCTGGAGCACGAGTACAGGACATTATAAGGCTGCTTCCGACTGTTCTGAGACAGCTGCCGGGAGCTGACGCTGTCGTAGTCCATATGGGATTAAACAACATTAGGAGGACTAGCTCGGAACTGCTGAAAATGTATTTTAAAGAACTGATTCAAGCTCTGAAAGATTCCAAAAAGCAGCCAATTATTTCAGGCCCTGTACCATTATTGGGCCTTGGGTGTAAAAGATTCAGCAGGCTACTGGCATTACACTCCTGGCTAAAAGATTACTAGCTCTGTTGGAATAACTTTTATAGATAACGTTGACACCTTCTGGAAACAGAAGATAATGGAGTCCATCCAAATCATCGTGGCTCCTGGACTCTGTCCACACAAGGCGGAGTTGAGACAATGATTTATCAATGATACAAGCCCAGCTCAGATAATCCCTGCCATTGTGTCGCTGAATTGTAGTAATGCTGCAGTAAATGTACATTATCCCAGGAGCTTTGGAAGTCACAATGTAAGTGACCTAATTTATGTCCCTCTAACTCCCTGAATGCATCTGTCGAACCTACAGCCATTGTATACAGCAATCATGTGCCTATGAACCACAGTTATACTGTTAACAATGGGGCGGTGTGCCCTAGTTGGAAGCACTATCAGCTCAAACATAAATAACATTGTCATGTCTACTTCTGATAAGCCTTCCAGTAAAGCAATAAAAACAATCAAGCATCCCAGGAAAGTGCAAATAATAGCCCACATTTACATATGTAGCCTAAGAAACGAGGTTCAAGAAATCAATAACTTGTTAGTAACAAATGACATTCATATTCTGACTATCTTTGAAACCGACTTAGATAGTACCTTTGATGATACACTGGTAGCAATACATGGCTATAACATCTACAGAAAAGACAGAAATGGCAATGGGTGCGGTGTTGCTGCCTATTTCCTGTAAAGCTTAAAGAGGATCTCATGTTTAAATGCTGTTGAAGTAATATGGCTACAGGTTCCCCTGTCTCACCTAAAGCCCATTATTGTGGGAAGCAGCTATAGACTACCAAGTGGTACCAGTCAGTATCTGGATGATATATGTGAAATGCTTGATATCAACAGAGAGGTATATTTTCTGTGTGACCTTTATTGACTGGCTTTCATTAACCTGCCCACTCAAGATAAAGCTTTAAACTGTTACCAGTGCATGCAACCTGGTTCAGGTAATCAGTTAACTTACCAGGGTATTTACAAACAGCACAGGAATGAAATCATCAACATGTATTGATCACATCTTTACTAATGCTGAAGAAATCTTCTCTAAAGCAGTATCCAAATCCATTGGATGTAGCGATCACAATATAGTAGCCATATCTAGGAAAACCAAAGTTCCAAAGGCTGTGCCTAATATAGTGTATAATAGGTCATACAATAAGTTTTGTAGTGATTCCTGTTAATTATGTAAATAATATTTGCTTGTCTGTGGTGTGTAATGAGGAGCAACCAGATGCTGCACTTGACACATTTATGAAATTGCTTATTCCAGTTACTAATACACACGCACCCATTAAGAAAAATGTTATGGTTAAGGCAAAAGGAATGACTGTCTGCATGACCGATTGGCAAATGTACTGAAAATGTATAAATCATGTGACAAAACTTGTAAAAAATATATAAAATATACTATGAAATAAAGATAAATGATATAAAGTATGAAAGTAAAAAGCTTTGGAGCATCTTAAATTAAATTTTGGGAAAAAAGGCAAACTCAGCTCCATCGTTCATTGAAACAGATGGCTCATTCATCACAAAACCCACTGATATTGCCTACTTTAATGATTTTTTTAATCGGCAAGATTTACAATCTTAGGTATGACATGCCAGCAGCAAATGCCGACACTACAAATCCAAATATAACTGACCAAATTATAAAAGACAAGCATTGTAATTTTTATTTCTGAAAAGTGAGTCTGGAAGAGGTGAAAAAATGGACAAGTAACCTGGGTCTGACAACCTGGAAAATTACTGAGGACAATAGTGGACGTTATTGTCATTCCTATTTGCCATATCTTCAATATAAGCCTAGAAGAAAGTGTGTGCCCTCAGACCTGGAGAGAGCCCCATTTTACTGGCTGAAATAGCCGACCAATCAGCTTGTTATCAACCCTTTGTAAACATTTGGAAAGTGGTGTTTGACCAGATACAAACAAATTGACAACAGACTTCCAGCATGCTTATAGGGAAGGACATTCAACATGCACAACACTTACATCAATGGTCAGATGACGCAGATGCTATGCTACATGACTGTTTTGCTAGCACAGACTGGAATATGTTCCAGGATTCATCCAATGGCATTGAGGAGTACACCACCTCAGTCACCGGCTTCATCAATAAGTACAGTCACTGTCATCCCCACAGTGACCGTACGTACATATCCCAACCAGAAGCCATGGATTACAGGCAACATCCACATAGAGCTAAAGGCCAGAGCTGCTGATTTCGTGGAGCGGGACACTAATCCAGACGCTTATAAGAAATACCACTACGCCCTCAGACGAACCATCAAACAGGCAAAGCGTCAATACAGGATTAAGATTGAATCCTACTACACCGGCTCTGACGCTCATTGGATGTGGCAGTGTTTGATAACTATTACCGACTACAAAGGCAAACCCAGCTGTAAGCTGCCTAGTGACGCAAGCCTACCAGAGGAGTTAAATGCCTTTTATGCTCACCTCGAGGCAAGCAACACTGAAGCATGCATGCTGCCAGCTGTTCTGGATGACTGTGTGATTATGCTCTCCGTAGCCGATGTGAGCCAGACCTTTAAACATGTCAACATTCACAAACCCGCAGGGCCAGACCGATTTAACAGGACAGGACGTATACTCAAAGCATGTGAGGACCAATTGGCATGTGTCTTCACAGACATTTTCAACCTCTGCCTGTCCGAGTCTGTAATACATGTTTCAAACATACCACCATAGTCCCTGTGCCTAAGAAAGCGAAGGTAACCTGCCTAAATTACCACTTCGGTAGCCATGAAATGCTTTGAAAGGCTGGTCATGGCTCACATCAACACCATCATCCCGGAAACCCTAGACCCACACCAATGGGCATACTGCCCCACAGACGACTTAATCTCAATCGCACCCCACACTGCCCTTTCCCAACTGGACAAAAGGAACACCTATGTGAGAATGCTGTTAATTGACTACAGCTCAGCGTTCAACACTGTAGTACCCAGAAAGCTCATCACTAAGCTAAGGACCCTGGGACTAAACACCTCCCTCTGCAACTGGATCCTGGACTCAGATGGTAAGGGTAGACCGCAACACACCTGGCACGCTAATCCTCAACACTGGTGCCCCTCAGGGGTGCGTGCTTACTCCCTTCTTGTACGACACAACAGTGGTAGGCCTGATCACCGACAACGATGAGACAGCCTATAGGGAGGAGGTCCAGAGACCTGGCAGTGTGGTACCAGGACAACAACTTCTCCCTCAATGTGAGCAAGACAAAGGAGCTGATCGTGGAGTACAGGAAAAGGCGGGCCGTCAGACCCCCATTAACATCAACGGGGCTGTAGTAGAGCGGGTTGAGAGGTTCAAGTTCCTTGGAGTCCACATCACCAACAAACTATCATGGTCCAAACACACCAAGACAGTGTCCTGAAGAGGGCACGACAACACCTTTCCACCCCAGAAGATTGAAAATATTTGGCATGGGGCCCCAGCTGCACCATCGAGAGCATCCTGACCGGTTACATCACTGCCTGGTATGGCAACTGCTTGGCTACAGAGGGTAGTGCATATGGCCCAGTACATCACCGGGGCCAAGCTTCCTGCAATCCAGGACATATACACTAGGCGGTGTCAGAGGAAGGCCCCAAAAATGGTCAAAGACTCCAGTCACCCAAGTCATAAACTGTTCTCTCTGCTACCGCATGGCAACAGTACCAGAGCGCCAAGTCTAGGACCCAATGGCCCCTTAACAGCTTCTACCCCCAAGCCATAAGACTGCTGAACAATTAATCAAATGGCCACCCAGCCTATTTACATTGACACTCCACCCCTTCCATTTGTTTTTACACTGCTGTCTATTATCCATGCATAGTCACTTTACTCATACCTACATGTACAAATTATCTCGACTAACCTGTACCCCCACACATTGATTCGGTACTGGTACCCCCTGCATATAGCCTCGTTATTGTTATTTTATTGTGTTACTTTTTTATTATTTTTTACTTTAGTTTATTTTGTAAATATTTTATTAAGGGATTGTAAGTAAGCATTTCATGGTAAGGTCTACCTACACCTTTTGTATTTGGTGCATGCGTCAAATACAATTTGAATTGATTTGAAATGACTTATTGGCTGAGAGAAATTGATGATAGAAAGATTGTGGGAGCTGTTTTGTTAGACTTTGTTGCGGCTTTTGACATTATCGATGAAGGTCTGCTGCTGGAAAAACGTATGGCTTTACACCGGCTTCTACATTGTGGCTACAGAGTCTAACAGAACACAGAGGGTGAACTTTAATGGAAGCCTTTCCAGCATAATCCAGGTAGAATTAGGAATTCCCCAGGGCAGCTGTCTAGTTCATCTTACTGGTGTCTATGCATGCAGATGACTCAACACTATACACGTCAACTACTACAGTGAGTGAAATCATTGCAACACTTAACAAAGAGCTGCGGTCAGTTTCAGAATGGTTGGCAAGAAATAAGATTGTCCTAAATATTTCAAAAACTAAAAGCTTTGTATTTGGGACAAATCATTCACTAAACCCTAAATGAAATATTGTAATGAATAATGTGGAAATTGAGCAAGTCATGGTCAAAACAGGTTGATGCAACAATAGCTAAGGAGGGGAGACGTCTGTCAATAATGAGGCGCTGCTCTGCCTTCTTAACAATACTATCAACAAGGCAGGTCCTACAGGCCCTAGTTCTGTCGAACCTGGACTAATGTCCAGTTGTGTGGTCAGGTGCTGCAAAGAAGGACTTGCAATTGTCTCAGAACAGGGCAGCACAGCTGGCTTTTAAATGTCTACAGAGAAGTGAACTAACATAAATAAATGCAAGTCAATCTCTCATGGCTCAAAGTAGAGGAGAGAGTGTTAGTTCTCTTCTCAACTTTTTTTTGTGGAAAAAGTGTTGACAGGCTGAATGCACCAAGCTGTCTGTTTAAACGACTAGCACACAGCTTAGACACCCATGCATACCCACAAGATATGCACTAGAGGGCTCTTCAAAATCAAATCAAGCTTTATTTATACAGCACATTTCAGATATGGAATGCAACACAATGTGCTTCAAAGGAAAAAACAAATAAAAACTGAACTTCTAAAAAGCACCCTAAGGAAAAGTAAAAATATCTGTTTTAAAAATATCTACAGTTTCGGCCCCCTCAGGTTTTTTGGCATCTATTCCAGAGGCTGGGGGCATAGTAACTAAAGGCTTCTTTTCCATGCCTCCTTGTCCTAGGCTTTGGGATAGTTAAAATGACAGTGCCAGAGGACCTGAGGGACCTACTGGGTACATAACTTAAAAGCATGTCTGACATGTATTGGGGTGCACATTCGTGGATTGATTTAAAAACCAATAGAAGAATCTTAAAATGTATTCTAAAAGTAACAGGTAACCAGTGCAGAGACCGTTGTAATGTGTGCTCTCCGTCTGCTCTTAATCAGTTCCCGTGCTTGCATCATTCTGTATGTTTTGCAGTTGACCAATGACTTTCTTGGTTAGACCAGACAGGAGAGCATTTGTATTTATTATGGATCCCCCTCTTCCTGGGGTCCAGCAAAATTAAGGCAGTTTATACAATTTTAAAACATTACAATACATTCACAGATTTCACAACACTCTGTGTGCCCTCAGGCCCCTACTCCAACACTACCACATATCTACAGTACAAAATCCATGTGTATGTGTAGGTATTGTGTGTGTATGTGTGTGTATATATGTGTCTGTGCCTATGTTTGTGTTGCTTCACAGTCCCTGCTCTTCTATAAAGTGTTTTTTAATCTTTAAAAAAATATCTAATTTTACTGCTTGCATCAGTTACTTGATGTGGAATAGAGTTCCTTGTAGTCATGGCTCTATGTAGTACTTTGCGCCTCACATAGTCTGTTCTGGACTTGGGGACTGTGAAGAGCTTTCTGTGTACATCCAAGGGCCAGCCGTACTGCCCTGTTCTGAGCCAATTGCAATTTTCCTAAGTCCTTTGTTGATAGTGTTGTTAAAAAGGTAGAGCAGCGCTTTATTATGGACATACTTCTCCTCATCTTAACTACTGTTGTATCAAATATATGGTGTTGAGTCATCCGCATACATCACACTCTGGCAAAGCCAGTGGCATATCATTAGTAAAGATAGAAAAAAGTAATGGGCCTAGACAGCTGCCCAGGGGAATTCCTGATTCTACATGGATTATGTTGGAGAGGCTTCCATTAATGAACACCCTCTGTGTTCCGTTAGACAGGTAACTCTTTATCCACAATATAGCAGGGGGTGCAAATTCACATACGTTTTTCCAGCAGCAGACTATGATCGATAATGTCAAAAGTATTTGGGCTAGTAAAGGGCCTTTACAGTAGTCTGATGACACTTGTTATAAAAGCATGGATGAGTCGCTGTATCAGCCTGGGAGAGAAATGGCCGCACATCGGCAATGATCCTCCAAGTAGTAAAAAGTTATTTCGGTCATATTCCTAATGTACAATTCGAAATTGAGTTCAGAATCTAAACTAACACCTAGGTTTTTTACCTGGTGTTTTATCTTTATGACTTCAAATGTGCGGCCAGATTATCTCTCTCAATTTTGGCTCTAACAAAAAGTTCCTTGGTCTTGTCTTGATTTAGCTGGAGGAAGTTGTGAGCCATCCACATATTTAAATCACTAATACAGTCTAATAATTTATCCGTGGAGCTAAAATCCTCTGATGACACAGAAATGTACAGTTGTGTATCGCCTGTGTAGCAGTGAAAATCAATGCTGTGCTTTCTGATAACGCTGCTAAGGGGTAACATACATTCAAAAGTTTGGACACACCTACTCATTCCAGGGTTTTTCTTTATTTTTACTATTTTCTACATTGTAGAATAATAGTGAAGATATCAACACTATGAAATAATATGGATGGAATCATGTAGTAACCAAAAAAGTGTTAAACAAATCAAAAATATGTTTTATATTTGAGATTCTTCAAAGTAGCCACCCTTTGCCTTGATGATAGCTTTGCACGCTCTTCTCATTCTCTCAACCAGCTTCATGATGTAGTCACCTGGAATGCATTTCAATTAACAGCTGTGCCTTGTTAAAAGTACATTTTTGGTATTCTTTCCTCCTTAATGCGTTTGGTAAGAAAAACGACAGTCCATCATTACGTTAAGACATGAAGTTCAGTCAATCCGGAAAATTTCTTGCATTTTTTAAGTTTCTTCAAGTGCAGTCGCAAAAACCATCAAGCGCTATGATGAATCTGGCTCTCATGAGGACTGCCACAGGGCTACCAGCCTCAGAAATTGCAGCCCAAATAAATGCTTCAGAGTTCAAGGAGCAGACACATCTCAACATCAACTGTTCAGAGGAGACTGTGTGAATCAGGCCTTCATGGTTGAACTGCTGCATAGAAATCACTACTAAAGGACACAAACAAAAAGAAGAGACTTGCTTGGGCCAAGAAACATGAGCAATGGACATTAGACCGGTGGAAATCTGTCCTTTGGTCTGATGAGTCCACATTTGAGATTTTTGGTTCCAACTGCCGTGTCTTTCTGAGACACAGAGTAGATGAACGTATGATCTCCGCATGTGTGGTTCCCACCGAGAAGCATGGAGGAGGAGGTGTGATGGCGTGAGGGTGCTTTGATGGTGACACTGTCTGTGGTTTATTTAGAATTCAAGACACACTAAACCAGCATGGCTACCACAGCATTCTGCAGCAATATGCCATCCCATCTGGTATGAGATTAGTGTGACTACCGTTTGTTTTTCAACAGGACAATGACCTGCATCAGATGACCTGGCCTCCACAATCACCCGACCTCAACTCAATTGAGATGGTGTCATGTTCTGACCTTTATTTCCTTTGTTTTGTCATTACTTAGTATGGTCAGGGCGTGAGTTGGGGTGGGCAGTCTATGTTTGTTTTTCTATGTTTTGGGTATTTCTATGTTTCGGCCTAGTATGGTTCTCAATCAGAGGCAGGTGTCATTAGTTGTCTCTGATTGAGAATCATACTTAGGTAGCCTGGGTTTCACTGTGTGTTTCTGGGTGATTGTTCCTGTCTCTGTGTTTGCACCAGATAGGGCTGTTTAGGTTTTCGCACATTTATTGTTTTGTTAGTTTATTCATGTATAGAGTCTATATTAAAGAAACATGAATAACCACCACGCTGCATTTTGGTCCGCCTCTCCTTCACCACAAGAAAACCGTTACAGATGGTTTGGGATGAGTTGGATCGCAGAGTGAAGGAAAAGCAGCCAACAAGTGCTCAGCATATGTGGAACTCCTTCAAGACTGTTAGAAAATCATGCCTGGTGAAGCTGGTTGAGAGAATGCCAAGAGTGTGCAAAGCTGTCATCAAGGAAAAGGGTGGCTACTTTGAAGAATCTCAAATATAAAATATATTTTGATTTGTTGAACGCTTTTTTGGTTACTACCTGATTCCATGTGTTATTTCATAGTTTTGATGTCTTCACTATTATTCTACAATGTAGAAAATAGTAAAAATAAAGAAAACCCCTTGAATGAGTAGGTGTGTCCAAACTTTGACTGGTACTGTATATAAACTGACCAGTTCCGGACCCAAAATTTAACCTTGTGGAACGCCACGTTTTATATGTATTTTCTCTGAGTAATGTTCACCAAGGGTGAAAAAAACTCTTGACCGGTTAAATAGGTCCTAAACCAATTTGGAACTGGACCGGAGAGGCCAACCCACTTCTCCAGTGTGTCCAGCAGGACATCAGCGTCAACAGTGTCAAATGCAGCACTTCAATCCAAGAGTACAAGGACAGAGAGTTGTTTGGCATCTGTATTGGCTCTAAGATAATTTACCACTTTAACTAAGGCCATCTCTGTGCTGTAGTGGGCATGAAATCCAGATTGGATTTTTTTTTAAATACAGTTGTCACTTAAAAATGTATTTAGCTGTTTGAAAACAAATTTCTCCCGAATTCTGCTTAAGAATGGAAGGTTGGAGATTGCCCGAAAATTGTTAAGAGCTGAAGAATCTAGATTACTTTTCACCATAGCAGTTTTTAGTGCAGTAGGGAAATTGCCTGTGATCAGGGAGTGATTAACAATAGCATGCACTTCTTCTGATATGCAAATACAAACTCGTTCGAAGAAGGTGTTGGGGATAGGATGGAGAAGGCAGGTAGAAGGTTTAAGTTGTGATATCACTTTCCTGAGCAAAATAAATCCGTAGTGGCTTTGCTAGGGCACATATCATCAAACTTCTCATCAGGTCTTGCTTGACTGATATCCAGCAATTTCTCTTTAATTTATTCGTTTCCTCATTTATCCAAGGGGCTCCGTTTTGGATGTGGTGTTCTTCAACTTTACTGAAGCTATGGCATTAATAGTTGCCCTTAATTTGTTATTAAAGTTATCAACTAACTCATCAAAGTGGAAGGCAGAATAGATGATGGAGTATTGTTCACACAATCAATAAAATCTGTTGCAAATTCAGATAGTCTTAATAATGCTTTCCGTATTACCCTGTGCTATGGGCTACAAGTTGGTAAAAAAATACACAGTAGGATTAGATAAAGCAACATCAGCAATAGAGGGTATGTCAATGGAAAGCCTCGTGGTAATAACCAGGTCCATACTATCGCTGCGGTTATGGGTGGGCCCAGTAATTTGTTAGATAAAGTCCATAGAGCACAAATGATTAATGAATTCAATGGCCTTGGAATCAGTCTCTTTGCCAACATGAATATTAAAATCACCCAACACAATGATTTATATCATAGTTCTCAAGGACAATAGCCAATAGTTCAGAGAAATCAGTAAAGAAAATGGGGCAGTGCTTTGGTGGCCTATACAGGGTTAAGGCCAGCACGGGTGGCTGACATTTAAACAGTATTCACCAAATAAAATGTCCTTATAGCTGAGAGCATTAGTAAAAATAGAGGCTGATAGAATATGTAAAGCTGTAGTCTGGCGGAAGGCTTCAATAACAACGGCACTACAGTCTGAAGACTGCCATGTTTCAGTGAGAAACGTGCAATCAACTTTGCGCTCAGTAATGAGGTCATTCACGAGAAAGGTTTTACTTGTGATTACTCATTTACAGGTGCCATATTCAGTGAATGTGGGCCACTCGGCCCTTGTGGGATCTGCCTAGAGGTAACCAATGGAATAACAAACAGATTAAAGTTACAACCATGTTTTTTGACAGTCGTTTCAGGATATATTATGCCAAGTTGCTCTCTCAGAATATAATAATGTAACCTGCAACTTTTACTTTCACCACTTCTATCAGAATGGTAGGAGATGACAGTTTGTAACTCACTAGAAGGCGAAGATAAGCAACACAAATTAGGTTACTCACAATAATCATAGTGCCATTCTACAGGAGCTGATCTGCTTTCCAAGTCCTCTTGTTGCTTATTCTGACCGAGAGAACTGGAGCACTATCAGACACTGTCTCTCAGTCTCTAAAACAGTTTGATGTTGTTAGGACTGGAGCAATACCAGACACTGTCTCTCAGTCTCTAAAACAGTCGATGTTGTTGGGAAAGTTGATGTCATTTTCAAAACAGACTATGGGAGGTGCTCAGTACTACATAGAGTCATGGCTACATGGAACTCTATTCCATATCAGGTAAATGATGCAAGTAGAAGAATCAGATTAAAAAAACAACAGCGGGGACACACACACACTTTTACCTTTATTTGGCAAGTCAGTTAAGAACAAATTCTTATTTTCAATGTAACTGCCTGTTTAGGGGCAGAACGACAGTTTTTTACCTTGTCAGTTTGGGGGTTTGAACTTGCAACCTTGCGGTTACTAGTCCAACGCTCTAACCACTAGGCTACGCTGCCGCCCCACATGATAAGACACACACTCTACACACACGTACACATGGATCTTGTATTATAGGTATGTGGTAGTAGAGTAGTGGCTTGAGCGAAAACACTTAATCTGTTGTGAAAAATATTTTGAAATGTAATGTCATGTAATATTGTATATAACTGCCTTAATGTTGCTGGACCCCTTGAAGAGTAGCTGCTGCCTTGACAAAATACCAGGGCCAGCCAGTGTAACTGTTAAACTGCTTGCTCTACACTGTACGGTGTGATTGTAGAAGGTTTACTAACACCTTAGTTCTATTAGCTATGTTGACGATGTTAATATGGTGACAACGATGTAGGCTATGTAGCGCTTAGCGGTTATGGTATGAAGTTTTGGCATGGAATTCTTATTTTTTTTGCCTCGTCACAGACAGCTGTTTTGTTGTCCACCGAAGTCCATACTCGAAGGGAGAAGGTGAGAGGAGGAGCGGGTGTAGATCCGAGAAGGAATTATACAACGAGGAAAGTGATAATGCTGTTTGTATGTGGCTGCTATGAAAATTGACTGTGTGTTCAGGTGAAAAACTTTTCTTGAATGGAAGTAAACAGAATGAAGTGTGGATAAGCCTACCTGAATTTGTTCAATAGAAACTCTCGTTTGCAACTGTTTGGACTAATGATTACACCCTAGATCAGCTAGATACCGGCAGGATTATGCAAGGCTGTATTGAATGTGTCACTGTTTGTCACCTTGATTACTTTAATTTGTCTCTCTACCTGTGCACCTAGGTTATAAACTTAGATTCGTAGGCTAGTATTAACCCCATGATGGGTATAGGGAAAATTCAAGTATCATATAATAGCCTAAACCTATCGATGTTACATCGAGCTGGTTGAATGGAAAATTAATGAGTGTCCAAAATGCTGTAATAGAAATAATGCCATGCTCATAAATGTTTTAAATAAACCGTCCTCCCTCATCTTAAACAGCACAGACTGCCACTGATCTGAACTTTTTATCGCCCGGTTCAGGGAAGAGCACAGCTGCTTTGCTGTGGCAAAGTAATCAACACAAATGAGTTACAAACGAGGTAGGACAGGCGCACACACACAAACACACTCACACACACACACACACACCCACACACTAGCTATCTCAGCTACTGCAGCAGTAAAGTTCCAGATAATGTCACATGGTTTCCAAGAAGCCAGAAAGTGAGTGAGGCGTGGACCTTGCCCATTGTGACACTCTCAGGCTGCGTCTGAAATGGCACCCTATTCCCTATGTAGTGCATTCTTTTGAACAGGGCCTCATGGGCCCTCATGAGCTTTAGCCAAAAGCAGTGCACTATAGGGAGTATGGTGCCATTTGGGACACAGCCTCAAACAGACTGATGGGAAACTCAAGCTGTAGAGAACAAAGCGGACTTGATCCATGGGGATGGATGTCTCTGTTCTGTTCTGGTCCTCAGGCACATCCCTCTTTTCTTTCACTATTCTGCTGGCTGGGGGAAAAGACTCTGTACTGTAAGCCTGGGATCTCTCGCTCTCTCTCTGGACTCTCTCTTTTTGTCTCTCTCTCTCTCTCTTTCTGCTTAGTTTTAATCAAACCACAGTCTCCTATAGCTAGTGGGAACGTTGCCATAGAGGGATTGATATAGTGCTCTTGCTGGGATGTGGGTAAATAGAACAGTTTGTCTCCCTGGCTGGCTCTTTTTGACTTGAGTAGTAGGTAGGCCTTACATCATGGCCAGAAGTTGCTAAAAAAAAACTGTTCTATCAGCTGTTCTCTTCCATCCTGGAGCCAAGTAGAAGTTAATGAATGTGCTAAGGCTTTGTGTTGTGCTGGGTGACAGGCCAGGGGGTTATGGATGTTTGTGGCTTTAAAGGGGCAATCTGCAATTGGTATATATTTTTTTTAAACTTAAATGAATGATATGAAGTTCTATTATTATTATTATTATTATTATTATTCAACAAAAAAATGTAGTGGGTAGATCAGCTTTAATATTGCAGATTGTGGCTTCTATCAATGTAATTGTCTGCATCATTTCCAATCCCCTATACGGTGCATTCAGAAAGTATTCAGACCCCTTGGCCTTTTCCACATTTTGTTACGTTACAGCCTTATTCTAAAATTGAATAATTTGTTTTTTCCCTTATCAATCTACACATAATACCCCATAATGACAAAGCAAAAACAAGTTTGTAGAAATGCTTGCAAATGTATAAGTATTCAGTATTCAGACCCTTTACTCAGTACTTTGTTGATGCACCTTTGGCAGCGATTACAGAGTCTTCTTGGGTATGACGCTACAAGCTTGGTACACATATATTTGGGGAGTTTCTCCCATTCTTTGCAGATCCTCTCAAGCTCTGTCAGGTTGGATGGGGAGCATTGCTGCACAGCTATTTTTCAGGTCTCCAGAGATGTTCAATCGGGTTCAAGTTCTGGCTAGGCCACTCAAGGACATTCAGAGACTTGTCCCAAAGCCACTCCTGCGCTGTCTTGGCTGTGTGCTTAGGGTCATTGTCCTGTTGGAAGGTGAACCTTCGCCCCAGTCTGAGGTCCTAACCTGATCCAGAGCGCTTTTCATCAAGAATCTCTCTGTATTTTGCTCCATTCATCTTTCCCTTGATCCTGACTAGTCTTCCAGTCCCTGCGTCTGAAAAACATCCCCACAGCATGATGCTGCCACCACCATGCTTCACTGTAGGGATGATGCCAGGTTCCCTCAAGACGTGACACTTGGTATTCAGGCCAAAGAGTTCAATCTTGGTTTCATCAGACCAGAGAATCTTGTTTCTCATGGTCTGTCTTTAGGTGCCTTTTGACAAACTCCAAGCGGGCTGTCACGTGCCTTTTACTGAGGAGTGGCTTCCGTCTGGCCACCCTACCATAAAGGCCTGATTGGTGGAGTGCTGCAGAGATGGTTGTCCTTCTGGAAGGTTCTCCCATCTTCAGAGAGGAACTCTGGTGCTCTGTCAGAGTGACCATCGGGTTCACGGTCACCTCCGTAACCAAGGCCCTTCTCCCCCGATTGCTCAGTTTGGCCGGGCGGCCAGCTCTAGGAAGAGTCTTCGTGGTTCCAAACTTCTTCCGTTTAAGAATGATGGAGGCCACTGTGGTCTTGCTGCAGACATTTTGTTGGTA
Source organism: Oncorhynchus mykiss (assembly GCF_057628025.1). Taxonomy (NCBI): domain Eukaryota; kingdom Metazoa; phylum Chordata; class Actinopteri; order Salmoniformes; family Salmonidae; genus Oncorhynchus; species Oncorhynchus mykiss. The sequence continues at coordinate 35,142,903 of NC_143044.1, read as the reverse complement.
CACTTCCCCAGATCTGTGCCTCGACACAATCCTGTCTCGACCTCATGGCTTGGTTTTTGCTCTGACATGCACTGTCAACTGTGGGGCCTTATATAGACAAGTATGTGCCTTTCCAAATCATGTCTAATCAATTGAATTTACCACAGGTGGACTCCAATCAAGTTGTAGAAACATCTCATGGATGATCAATGGAAACAGGATGCACCTGAGCTCAATTTCGAGTCTCATAGTAAAGGGTCTGAATACTTATGTAAATAAAGTATTTCTGTTTTTTACAATGGGATATTTTGTGTAGATTGCTGAGGAACATTTTTTATTTAAGCAAATTTCGAGTAAGACTGTAATGTAACAAAATGTGGGAAAAGTCAAGGGGTCTGAACACTTTCCGACTCCTTGACTTTATTTGTAAATATATTTATTTTTTAAAGGGGCAATATGTAACTTTTTGGTGACCAAATTCACATAGAAATGGGAGTTAAGGATCTGTCATTTTCTTTGAAAGCAAGTATTAGAAGTGGTAGAGCTATTTTGTGTGCTCTATCTCTGCTTTCCGTTCTTAAGGTTCGTTTTTGGTCTTTTACTTGTGGTTTTGTACACTAGCTTCAAACAGCTGAACATACAATACTTCGCTTATGGAGAATACATTTTACAGCAGTTTAGATAGTATAGTGTAGAGAATCATTCTACCATCTTGTTTTGTCACATCAACTGATACTAGGCAAACTATTTGAGTTTTAGAAACCAGGAAATAGCGGAGCGGTTTCTGCATTCCTTCTTTATAATTGGAGTAAACTAATGGACAACAATACTTCTACTTCCAGCCTAAACATACTATTTACATTCTACGGACAGTATATTTTACATTGTTTATCTTGTTTTTTGTTATTTTTAGTCTAACCCTACAGATACACTCAACCCCTCCCATCCATCTCTGAACACCATCTATGCCATATATTTTTCAACCGTGCTGTGATGTTTCACAAAACCTTTGAACCTTTCTATTCTCATAGCTTCTACAGATTTCGCTAAGAGTATTATTGATCGATTGACTACGACTTTTCAAATCACCCAGCAGTGCTATTTGCAGTGTTAGCTTCAGATAAATGTTGCAATTCTTCAGCTACTCCTGAACCTGTGACCAAAAACAAGCAGTACCAAAACAAGTGATCGAATGATTCTGTCTCTTCAATTTGTATTAGTTATATACACATGATATATGTGGAGTACATAATGCAACGAAATGCTTTCTTGCAAGTTCACCTTCAAGACAATGCAACAACAATAGGTAAGTAATTAAGTGAATATAATATCATGCATTTAAGTGCAAAAATGTATGCACCAAGAATATAACTTATTAATGCCTCATTAGCTTAGTTAAACTGTCGTACCCCATCAGAACCAAAATATAAGCAGGCTCCGTTGTTTGGAAACAATGTAATTGTAAACAAACACTGTATAACCTCCAACCGTGGTAAGTCCATGGTCCCACCTTGCATCCTTAGCTCTATTCATTTGAGAGTGGTTACATTGCTCCTATCCCTCAGCTGTTTACCCAAACAGTGATGGGGTGTGCACTTTGTTGTTGTTTGTACTGCAGATTGTCCCTTCAACAGAGTTGTATGTCATCTGGATGTCGATGGCGTGTGCTCTGGCTCTTCTGTCAGACCCGACCAAAGCCTGTCGTCTGTCCGTCTGTCCTCTGTCTGTCTGTTGTCTGCCTGTCGTCTGTCCGTCTGTCCTCTGTCTGTCTGTTGTCTGCCTGTCGTCTGTCTGTCTCTCATCTGAAGTTGAACCAAAGTCTCTTACTGATCTATGAATAACCCCTTTAAACTCAACCAAGCCTGTGTAGTGTAGTTAGTCACTGAGTAATACACAGCATTGAGGCACAATACTACAGTAGGCTACGGTACTATAGATAATAATGATAATACATTTAATTTGTGAAGCACTTTTATCACACCCAAGGTGCTGATGTAATCAGAGCATGATTAATGAATGTCACTATAAATGTGTGGTGTCAACAGCGTTGGGATTTCACAGACAGCAAAAATACACATTTCCGTTTATTTTTATGTTGAATATCAAACATTTTATTGAATCACAAACACAAAACAGGCAGGCCGGTACAACACACTTCTTACGTACATCAGATTAGTTACAGTTACATGTTTGAATTAGTCAACTTCCAGACACGTTTTTGTTTTGATGAACAGTAAGGATGTATTGTATAAATGGACTGACTTTAATGTCTTTGTGTCCTGTTTGGCAGGGTCCACCTACAGTGTTTTGTCTACCATGCCGTCTGACTCTGAAAGCAGCACTTCCCTCAGTAGCGCAGGTGAGCCTGGATGGGTTTCTCTCTTTTGGCAGTAGTAGGGTTGCAAAATTCCCAGGTTTGCCAGAAACTCAAGTTGGAATATTCCTGGAATCAGGCGGAAATAAACAGGAAATCCGGAATCCTCCAACTAGGATTTCTGGAAAAATCCTGTAGTAGTATGAATGTTTGAATATCAATGTATCGTTGTTATGGATTAGAAAACTAGGTGAATGTGGTCCAGAGAACTGGCTAACCAACCAGACAGCATGCTATTTCTGACTTTCAGTCAGCACAAACAAGTGATTACACAGATGTAAAAGGATTTACAAAAGCAACCCACCAACCCCCCAGAATGGTTTTCATTGAGCCATTCTCTCTCTGAGGGAGAGAGATAGAGGCTGTGTACCAAATGGCACCCTATTCCCTACATGGTGCACTACATTTTTACCAGAGCCCTATCGGGCCTGGTCACAAGTAGTGCACTATATAGGGAATGAGGTGTCATTTGGGTGGAGGCCAGAGAGATTGCCCTTCAGGGCAGAGCTACTGAAAGAGGAGAGGGACGCAGGACTCTGTTGTGGTGCTTGTTGTTGTCTTCAGTCAGAGGTCCAGAAAGAAAACATATAGAGCTGTTTTGTTTATGTCAACACTGCAACATAGGCCCTTTGATTTAATGAATTGAGACATGGCTGGAGTGTTGGACTGATTACACTCACAAGTCAACGGTTAAAGGGGCCATCTGGGATTGTTACATCCAAATGAATGGTATATAGCCATTGGTTCTTAAAGACTTCAGCTCCTAACTGCCTCGAGCTTAGTTAAAAAACAGTTTGTCCGCTTTGTTATTGTTTAAATCACAGGATGTCCCTTTAAACGTAGTCATGAAGACGTCATGTGCCACATTTTGCCCCCTGGTTTGTTGATTATTGTTGTCACATTATTCATAATAACGATGTGCTACTTTACTTTGGATTGTTTGGCTTATGTATTTCATGAAGTATGACACAAGCACTCTCAATCTCCATTGTTGCCTCAAGAGTCCTCCAAATCGACATCTATGCGCTTCTGGAGATCTGAGAGGATTTGACAGGTGCAGCCTAATAAACAATATAGTTATAGCTTCGTCTTGATCTTTGATGGGCTAGGTGGAGGTAACTTTCACCACACTGCTTATACAAATCAAATCCTCTCAGATCTCCACAAGTGCGTAGGGCAGGGAGGAGGGTTTAGGGGTCGATTTGGCATTGGGCCTATGTCGGGTAAGGGCCCTTGCCACCTGTGGTATGCTGACTGCGGAAAGAGCGATCTCTGTCTCAATTTTTGCCTTGAATCTTCTTATGTCTTCTGAGGCCCAATCCCAAATTCACCCTATTGCCCTATGCACTTCACATCATCTATGTTGGTGTAAGGGCCCTAGCCATCAGTGACAGTCTGACTGTGACAGGTACCATGGGTCAAGCCTCGTCCCCTCCTCCGGCCCATATGGAGAACCGCCACGGTCAGATGAGTGAGAAGATGGAGGCGGTTCTGTTCCAGCTGAGACAGGTGACCCGCGAGAGGGACGAGCTGCGTAAACGCCTGGCCTTGTCCTCGCCCGGCACCACCTTCGATGACTGCAGGTACAGTAGAACTCTTGGTAGAGACAGAACCGCTGTAGATATTGCAGTTACACTACTCTACACCGGGGATTCCCAAACTGTGGGATACCCCCCTAGAGGGGTGGGATCTACAATTTTGTTGGATGCATTTTCTGTTTGTTTTCGTTGTGTTTCAGATTATTTTGTGCCCAATAGAAATGAATGGTAATACATTAGTGTCATTTTGGAGTCGCTTTTATTGTAAAAGCGGTTACAGATAGTCCTGAATGAATCGTGAATAATGGTGAGTGAGATAGTTAGACGCACAAAAACCATACCCCCAAGACAAGCTAACCTCTCACCATTATAATAACGGGAGGTTAGCATTTCTCGGGATGGTGTTATGATATTTGTGTGTCGATAACTGATGCAAAATGTTCTGTCCGCCAACAAGAGGCGTGTGAACAGTTTGTGTCATGAACAGTGCTTTTGCACTGGATGTTCCTCAATGCTGGAAGGGTGAAGACCTGAGGGAAGAAGTTAGGGAACCCTTTCCCTACAACCCTCACTATAGACAGAGCCTGGCCTTCACCTGGGACCACCTTCAATGGGGGTGGATTATTCCAATATAATAAGAGACAGAAGCACTATAACTACTGTAGGTACAGGACTCACTACAGAGCCAGGCGATGTACTTGCCTGACATCACTTCACCGTTCTAGACAGTCACTCAGCCAACAGATAACACGCTCACCACGGGATGACCACCCTCAGCCAACAGATAACACACTCACCAGGGATGACCACCCTCAGCCAACAGATAACACCCTCACCACGGGATGACCACCCTCAGCCAACAGATAACACGCTCACCACGGGATGACCACCCTCAGCCAACAGATAACACGCTCACCAGGGATGACCACCCTCAGCCAACAGATAACACGCTCACCAGGGATGACCACCCTCGGCCAACAGATAACACCCTCACCAGGGATGACCACCCTCAGCCAACAGATAACACCCTCACCACGGGATGACCACCCTCAGCCAACAGATAACACCCTCACCAGGGATGACCACTCTCAGCCAACAGATAACACGCTCACCAGGGATGACCACCCTCAGCCAACAGATAACACGCTCACCACGGGATGACCACCCTCAGCCAACAGATAACACGCTCACCACGGGATGACCACCCTCAGCCAACAGATAACACGCTCACCAGGGATGACCACCCTCAGCCAACAGATAACACCCTCACCAGGGATGACCACCCTCAGCCAAGAGATAACACGCTCACCAGGGATGACCACCCTCAGCCAACAGATAACACGCTCACCAGGGATGACCACCCTCGGCCAACAGATAACACCCTCACCAGGGATGACCACCCTCGGCCAACAGATAACACGCTCACCAGGGATGACCACCCTCAGCCAACAGATAACACGCTCACCAGGGATGACCACCCTCGGCCAACAGATAACACCCTCACCAGGGATGACCACCCTCAGCCAACAGATAACACGCTCACCAGGGATGACCACTCTCGGCCAACAGATAACACCCTCACCAGGGATGACCACCCTCGGCCAACAGATAACACCCTCACCACGGGATGACCACCCTCAGCCAACAGATAACACCCTCACCAGGGATGACCACTCTCAGCCAACAGATAACACCCTCACCAGGGATGACCACTCTCGGCCAACAGATAACACCCTCACCAGGGATGACCACCCTCAGCCAACAGATAACACCCTCACCAGGGATGACCACCACTTTATTCCTCCAAAGTCACTCTACCGCCAGAAGCAGAGAAGTAAAGGCAAAAAAAGGCGACGCTAAATGGGATCCACATTTTGTGAGCTCAGCAACTCTGTTAAAACATTAAACAAGAGTATGTATTTTGAATGAAGCTACACGTCCCCACCTCTCTCATAACCACACACCCACACCATAGTGTTCTGCACTTTAATCTGCTCCTGGGGGGCTTGGTTCTGACACGTCACTCTTTTCTGTCATCTCTCGTGTGTGTGTGTGTGTGCATCCATTTGTGTGTGTGTGTGTGTGTGTGTGTGAGAACCAGGCCCAACTCCAAGTCAGGCCAGGACTACGAGCATCTTAAGCTGCAGTGTATGAAGGCCATGGTGGACCTGCAGTCCTTACAGAACCAACACAGCACAACACTGAAGAGATGTGAGGAGGCTGTGAAGAAAGCTGACTTCTACCAGTGAGTGATGTTCACACACACACACACACACACACACACACACACACACACACACACACACACACACACACACACACACACACACACACACACACCCTTTTCTAATCTACCAGTGAGTGGTAGAGTGCAGACCTGGGTTCAAATACTATTTAGAACTATTTCAAATGCCTTGTGTATTCAATTGATCTTGCCTGGAGTGCCAGGTGGATAGGGTTAGCTCGCAGCAGACGAGATCATTCAAGCCCACCCAAAGTGTTTGACAGTATTTCAAATAGTATTTGAACCCCGGTCTGTAGTGAAGTGCATGGGAGTGGTTGGGGTCCATACATATTTGAGCCTTGTCCCAGCTCATTTATGTTGTGTGCTCTGAATCTCTCTGTTCTAACAACCAGGCGAAGGAATGAATGGATGGGCTTTTAACCTGTGTTTGTCCCTCTTATGAGATCTGTGCGTCAGATTGCACAGAACATGTTTTCCCGAGGGGTAAGAGGTCAACCAATCTCGTGTCCCATTCCAAATGCTCCTGCTCAGTTAAACCATCATCCCAATCCTTTGACACCAGGGATTTTAGAAATTCAAGTGAGCAGAGCCACTGCTTTTCTGTCAGAAAGATCAGATCATGACTGTTCTAGCCTGCGTTGTAAATGGCAACTTATTCCCTATTTAGTCTACTACATTTGACAAGGACCCATAGGTTGCACTGTGTAGGGAATAGGGATGCACAGCTTGTCTCTTTTACACTCTCCATTATGATGTGTTGAAATCTGTCTAGTGCAGAATTAGATCCCGTTGTCTGGTGTTTTAATGTTTAACATTGTTTTATGTACTTGATCATTTTCCATTTAATACAGTGTTGGCGGGCTTTTTTAAGCAAAGTATTCAAGCCACCAGCAATAACTGGAGGTTGAACTGCTAGAATTGAGGATTCTGCATTTGCCTCTTCCATTGACAGTCATGAATATTGGAATGGGTGCTGTCCTCATTGAACGTCAATTTGCCTGACAGTTGTGCTACCCATTCATCATGATCCATTCCAACTCATGGCACAGCAAGCTTCATACTAATATAGAATTATACTATAAAGTCTAAAAAAAAAGGTTTCTAATGAGTTCAATCACTAAATGTTCTCTCTCTTTTGTTATCCTCATAAAAGATACTTACATTTTGAGCAACATATTAAGTTGGATTCCTTCTTACGTTATTTTGGTAAAATTAAATCAACAAAAATTGAAATGACTTGCATTATTTTATTTTGTAAGACATTTCAACACTTTATTGAGACAGTTCTGAAATGACAGAGGAGGTAGAGATAGGTGGGAGAAACAGATTGAAGGTTTGGAGCAGGGAACCCCGGTCTTCATGGGAAGAGGGGTGACGTGTCCTAAGCCAGGTGACTTACCCCTAGACCACAGACTCTGCACGACTTGCATTCATTTGGATTATGTTGGTTGTTTTTTTGTTGTCGATTACAATTCACCCCAGAATCATTTCTTACAGTGTGGCTGTGTGGTTGAGTGGGCAAAATTCCGAAGTACCATCTTACTACCCCTAATCTGTCTAAATAAAGCATTGAGAAAATAAATATTCTCCATAGGCCCTTATCATCAATTAATATTTAGGATATAAACCATTTGCATTTCTAAACCATTGAAAGGGAAAGGGGATACCTAGTCAACCCAACCCTGTATGAGAGATTATTTTGATGCTGCCTTTTACATGCACTGAAACCCCCAAAAGTGTTTTAACAACACTCTTAAAAACACCAATATTCAGATTGAAGAACCACTTTGGGTGTTTCAGAGTACTTCATTTATGTTTTAAAACACATTCTTTGTATTAAAACACTTACATTGGGTTTACATTTCAACACCAGATCTCAGCTTAGGTGCACTATTTTTCACAGTTTCATTACACAATCATGGTGTTTTGAGACTTTCTATTTGTATAGTGTACAAACACTGACTTTGCTGATAGCTACTTTATTGAGGAAAAGAAAGGCGTGAGGAGAGGGGCCGGATGTTCTCTCTGTCTGTCCATTTTGGTGATTTAATGATGCCATACTGTCTCAATAGTGTGGGGACAAACAACCTAACAGCTGGGGTAGAATGTAAAACAGACAGATGAAGGATTAGCCCCAATGTTTAAGCCTCTGTCTCTGCCTAAAGGTCCAGGCCATGTTTGTCTTCATCTGTGGCTGCAGCAGAAAAAAAAGTATTTATTTATTTACTAGCAAGTCTGCTTCTGGAGTGGACTTGCCCGTTTGGGATAAAAAGCAACTGTCCACAAAGCACTGGTAGATTGTTCCTTTAAAGGTTGAGAAAATGTTTCTTCACCAAATTGCTCACAAGTTTGAAGTTTCACAATTTTGAACACTGGATTGTGAAGCACACCCATGTAGTTTGCTCTGTGTGAATGCTCCTACCTGCTCATTGTAGCACATGAAATACAACACTAAGAAGAGAACACATGCCACTGCCAGGGTCGATGCACGTTCAAGTCGGTGTATCCTTTTCCTGTTTGCAGCACGCTCCACAGCCGCCTGGCCGGCGAGCAGTCTCCGCTGAAGGAGGAGCTGGATGCTGTGAGGCAGGTAAGTTATCTATATTCCAAGTATACCTGTACTTTGTTACATAACACATTTCCCTATTGGGATACTACCGTACTCTATTCGATTCAATCCAATTCTATTTCATTCTGTTCTGCAGGACAACATCCAGCTGGTCAGAGAACACAACCATGTGAAACAGAGCTGTGAGGAGATGAGGAGACTACATGATGAGGACCAGAGAGAGCTGGGAGACATGAGGCTGCTTCACCAACAGGTATTGGAGTAGAATACACACTCACCCTGACATGCTCAAGGTTTTTGGGTCAGGGTCCTCTCTTTGGGTCCAGGGTCCTCTCTTTGGGTCAGAGTACTCTCTTTGGGTCAGGGTCCTCTCTCTGTGTCCAGGGTCCTCTCTTTGGTCCAGGGTCCTCTCTTTTGGTCCAGGGTCCTCTCTTTGGGTCCAGGGTCCTCTCTTTGGGTCAGAGTACTCTCTTTGGGTCCAGGGTCCTCTCTTTGGGTCAGAGTACTCTCTTTGGGTCAGGGTCCTCTCTCTGTGTCCAGGGTCCTCTCTTTGGTCCAGGGTCCTCTCTTTTGGTCCAGGGTCCTCTCTTTTGGTCCAGGGTCCTCTCTTTTGGTCCAGGGTCCTCTCTTTGGGTCCAGGGTCCTCTCTTTGGGTCCAGGGTCCTCTCTTTGGGTCCAGGGTCCTCTCTTTGGATCAGGGTCCTCTCTTTGGGTCCAGGGGGTGGCAGCTAGCATAGAAGTTATAGAAGCAGGCCAGCGACCAGAGCGTTGCCAGTTCGAATCCCTGGTTTGATGGGAACTTTGGCGAAACCTTTGCCGTCTATTCTTGCACTGACTGACATTTCTTTTGACCTTTCTTGAAATAACTTTTTTGAATTCTGACATATGAGACAGATTCTACACGTTCTGCCCATTTAGGACCATTAGCACGGTCAGACCAGCTCATTCCACTATGTCGTCATAGCGATCAGAAATGCCTTCAAATTAGACACGACCAAATTATTATTAATGAATGATTTTTTATTAAATCAACCATTTAGTTTCTCTCATTGCTGCTCTGGTTGCACCTCAAGTAATGCCCTATTCCCTTTATAGTTAACTCTTTTGACCAGTGTCCATAGGGGCCTGAAGGGAATAAGGTGTCATTTGGGACGCACACTCTAGGATCTGTTTTAGCTCTCATTATAGTTTGAACACTTGGTTCAGATCGTTAAATGTTTATCAGTCATATCTAACGTGTTCATGGGGAATGCTTTCAATACCAGTCTGATCAGTAGGTGCCTAATTGGTCAGGTCCCAAATGACACCCTATTCCCTATATAGTGCTCTACTTTTGACCAGGCCCTGGTCCAAAGTAGTGCACTATAGAGGGAATAGGGTGCCATTTAGGGCATTAGACATTGTCTACCCAAAGCTGGGATTGCTGATGAGCTCATGAGATGTCATTACTAAGTGAACTAGCATCAAACAGCATAGAAATTCACAATCAAATGAGCCTGATGTCAATTCAAATTAGGCTGCCGTTGTGAATTACGTCTGTTAAGGATTTAATGAGCGAGCCAATGCCATGCGGTAGACGTGCAGAAAATGCCTTGTGTAGGTTTTGCCTGATACCCATGTTGAATATACATAATGTACAAATCATACAAACATGTGCCAATTTTATCCAAAGCGATTTATAGTCCAGTCAGTGCATCCAATTGTTGTAGCCTACTGTATGTGACTGTTCCTCCTGTGGGATGTTCGTTATTATGCCACACTACTTACATTACGTCTATTCATATTATTATCCTTTTCTTTAGTTGAGTCCTTTTAAAGCCATCGCAGTAGAAATGCAGTGGAGCCGGAGAGGCACATTATAAATGTTCTACATGGTGTCTCTTCCCTCTGACTGAAAGAGTCTCTGCTTAGTGTCTTCATTTAGCCCCAAGACCCTCAACTCTGCTAAATTACTTTTTTTCTTGGCAGTAATTTGACAAACTGTTCCAATGTTGGGATATTTATTTAACTAGAAAAATGTTGCACCTTTTCCTTTGATCTCTGAGCTCTCAGAGTGAAACAGAGTTTCGGTGTAACCTTTGTAAATATAGCCATGGAGTGCGTTCCAAATGGCTCCCTATACAGTGCACTACTTTTGAACATGGCCTATAGTGCACCATATAGGGAACAGGGTGCCATTTGGGATGCTGCCTTACTGACTGAAGCACGTCTTGTTTTCTGGTGCTCAATCTATTTTTACACTATGGAGGAGAGGAGGGCACTTTAGTCTGCTCTGCTTTATTCAGACAGAGTGGTTGTCGACTCAGTCATGCTGAGTCATTATCTGTAGCACTGCCATGTCATCAATGAGACGGCTGTAGAGAGAGTGCTATAGTGTTGTTGTGCTGCAAATAAACTGTACTGTAATGTATTGTATAGTGGAGATAGAGACCACTGTATTCTACTGTTGTATTTCCCAGTGGTCACAGAGGTTAAGTATAATATAGATAGACCGTAGATGTACTGCAGATGTACTGTAGATACACTGAAATCTAGTGTATTGTATAGTGCTGTATCTGTAGATGTAGTGTATTGTATAGTGCTGTATCTGTAGATGTAGTGTATTGTATAGTGCTGTATCTGTAGATGTACTGTAGTGCATTGTATAGTGCTGTATCTGTAGATGTAGTGTATTGTATAGTGCTGTATCTGTAGATGTAGTGTATTGTATAGTGCTGTATCTGTAGATGTACTGTAGTGTATTGTATAGTGCTGTATCTGTAGATGTAGTGTATTGTATAGTGCTGTATCTGTAGATGTAGTGTATTGTATAGTGCTGTATCTGTAGGTGTAGTGTATTGTATAGTGCTGTATCTGTAGATGTACCGTAGTGTATTGTATAGTGCTGTATCTGTAGATGTAGTGTATTGTATAGTGCTGTATCTGTAGATGTAGTGTATTGTATAGTGCTGTATCTGTAGATGTACTGTAGTGTATTGTATAGTGCTGTATCTGTAGATGTAGTGTATTGTATAGTGCTGTATTGTATAGGGCTGTATCTGTAGATGTACCGTAGTGTATTGTATAGTGCTGTATCTGTAGATGTAGTGTATTGTATAGTGCTGTATCTGTAGGTGTAGTGTATTGTATAGTGCTGTATCTGTAGATGTATTGTATTGTATAGTGCTGTATCTGTAGATGTAGTGTAGTGTATTGTATAGTGCTGTATCTGTAGATGTACTGTAGTGTATTGTATAGTGCTGTATCTGTAGATGTACTGTAGTGTATTGTATAGTGCTGTATCTGTAGATGTACTGTAGTGTATTGTATAGTGCTGTATCTGTAGATGTACTGTAGTGTATTGTATAGTGCTGTATCTGTGGATGCACTATATATACAGTGCATTTGGAAAGTATTCAGACCCCTTGACTTTTTCCACATTTTATTACATTACAGCATTATTCTAAAATTGATTATATCTGGGGGTTTTCACTGATCAATCTACACACAATACCCCATAATGACAAAGCAAAAGCAGGTTTTACTTTTACATTTTTTTACAAATGTATAAAAAAATAAATAAACTGAAATTACATTTACATAAGTATTCAGACCCTTTACTCAGTACTTTGTTGAAGTACCTTTGACAGTGATTACAGCCGTGAGTCTTCTTGGGTATGTCACTACAAGCTTGGCACACCTGTGTTTGGGGAGTTTCTCCCATTCTTCTCTGCAGATTCTCTGTCAAGTTGGATGGGGAGCATCGCTGCACAGCTATTTTCAGGTCTCTCCAGAGATGTTCGATGGGTTGAAGTCCGTTCTCTGGCTGGGCCACTCAAGGACATTCAGAAACTTAACCTGAAGCCACTCCTGCGTTGTTCTGGCTGTGTGCTTATGGTCGTTGTCTTGTTGGAAGGTGAACCTTCGCCCCAGTCTGATGTCCTGAGCGCTCTGGAGCAGGTTTTCATCAAGGATCTCTCTGTACTTGGCTCTGTTCATCTTTCCCTTGATCCTGACTAGTCTCCCAGTCCCTGCCGCTGAAAAACATCCCCACAGCATGATGCTGCCACCACCATGCTTCACTGTAGGGATGGTATCAGCCAGATGATGAGCGGTGCCTGGTTTCCTTCAAATGTGATGCTTGACAATTCCTTCGACCTCATGGCTTGGTTTTTGCTCTGATATGCACTGACAACTGTGGGACCTTATATAGACAGGTGTGTGGCTTTCCAAATCATGTCAAAACAATTGAATTTACAACAGGTGGACTCCAATCAAGTTGTAGAAACATCTCAAGGATGATTAATGGAAACAGGATGCACCTGAGCTCAATGTTGAGTCTCATGGAAAAGGGTCTGAATACTTACTGTACCAGTCAACGTTTGGACACACCTACTCATTCAAGGGGTTTTCTTTATTTTTTACTATTTACTACATTGTAGAATAATAGTGAAGACATCAAAACTATGAAATAACACATATGGAATCATGTAGTAACCAATAAAATATATATTTTGTATTTGAGATTCTTCAAAGTAGCCATCCTTTGCCTTTGACAGCTTTGCACACTCTTGTCATTCTCTCAACCAGCTTCACCAGGCATGCTTTTCCAACAGTCTTGAAGGAATTCCACATATGCTGAGCACTTGTTGGCTGCTTTTTCTTCATTCTGCGATCCAACTCATCCCAAACCATCTCAATTGGCTTGAGGTCGGCTGATTGTGGAGGCCAGATCATCTGATGCAGCACTCCATCACTCTCCTTCTTGGTCAAATAGCCATTACACCGCCTGGAGGTGTGTTTTGGGTCATTGTTCTATTGAAAAACAAATGATAGTCCCACTAAGCACAAACCAGATAGGATATCGCTGCAGAATGCTGTGGTAACCATGCTGGATAAGTGTGCCTTGAATTCTAAATAAATCACTGACATTGTCCCCTGCAAAGCACCTCCACACCATCACACATCCTCCTCCATGCTTCACGGTGGGAACCACACATGCAGAGATCATCCGTTCAGCTACTCTGCATCTCAAAAAGACACGGCAGTTGGAACCAAAAATATCACAATTGGACTCATCAGACCAAAGGACAGATTTCCACCGGTCTAATGTCCATTGCTCATGTTTCTTGGCCCAAGCAAGTCTCTTTTTCTTATTGGTGTCCTTTACTAGTGGTTTCTTTGCAGCAATTTGACCATGAAGGCCTGATTCACACAGTCTCCTCTGAACAGTTGATGTTGAGATGTGTCTGTTACTTGAACTCTGTGAAGCATTTATTTGGGCTGCCATTTCTGAGTCTGTTAACTCTAATGAACATGTCCTTTGCAGCAGAGGTAACTCTGGGTCTTCCTTTTCTGTAGCGGTCATCATGAGAGCCAGTTTCATCATAGTGCTTGATGGTTTTTGCTACTGCACTTGAAGAAACTTTAAAAGTTCTTGAAATGTTCCCTATTGACTGACCTTCATGTCTTAAAGTAAAGATGGACTGTCATTTCTCTTTGCTTGTTTGAGCTGTTCTTGCTATAATATGGACTTGGTCTTTTACCAAATAGGGCTATCTTCTGTATACCACCCCTACCTTGTCACAACACAACTGATTGGCTTAAACACATTTAAGAAGGAAAGAAATTCCACAAATTAACTTTTAAAAAGGCACACCTGTTAATTGAAATGCATTTCAGGTGACTACCTCATGAAGCTGGTTGAGAGATTGCCAAGAGTGTGCAAAGCTGTCATCGAGGCAAAGGTTGTCTATTTGAAGAATCTGAAATTTAAAATATATTTAGATTTGTGTAACACTTTTTTGGTTACTACATGATTCCATATGTGTTATTTCATAGTTTTGATGTCTTCACTATTATTCTGCAATGTAGAAAATAGTACAAATAAAGAAAAACCCTTGAATGAGTAGGTGTGTCCAAACTTTTGTCTGGTACTGAATGTAAAACGCTTTGTCATTATGGGGTATGGTGTGTAGATAGATGAGGATTTAAAAGAAATATATATATTTTAGAATAAGACCGTAACGTAAATGTGGAAAAAGAGTCTGAATATTTACCAAAATCACTGTATATGTATAGATAGATAGCTAGCAGTGGAGGCTGGTGGGAGGACCTATAGGAGGACAGGCTATTTGGAATGGAATACATAGAACAGAGTCAAACGAGGTTTCCATATGTTTGATGTGTTTGTTTCTGTTCCATTTATTCCATTCCAGCCATTACAATGAGCCTATCCTCCTATAGCTCCTGCCACCAGCCTCCACTGATAGATTGGGCTCCCGAGTGGCACAGCGGTCTGAGGCACTGCATATCAGTGTAAGAGGCGTCACTACAGTTCCTGGTTCAATTCCAGGCTGCATCACTTCTGGCCGTGATCGGGAGTCCCATAGGGTGGCACGCAATTGCCCAGCCTCGTTTGGGTTTGGCTGTGGTAGGCCATCATTGTAAATAAGATTTTGTTCTTAACTGATTTGCCTAGCTAAATAAAGGTTCCATTTTTTTAATATAGATAGCACAGGGGGAATTCCTGGGCCAGGTACTGGAAAAAGGGTGTATTGATCTGGCAACTGGAGGGCTGCTGGGTTCACATCCTCATAGCATTCCCCCACAGTTTATAGTAAATCAATATAGGGAAAAAAGGACGTGCCGGAGACTGGTCTAGTGGTAGTTCTGCTGACTCCGGATCACACATCGATTCTATCAAGCCCTTCAACTACCCATCTCCCTCTCTGTAACTGTCTTTCAACTACCCATCTCCCTCTCTGTAACTGTCTTACAACTACCCATCTCCCTCTCTGTAACTGTCTTTCAACTACCCATCTCCCTCTCTGTAACTGTCTTACAACTACCCATCTCCCTCTCTGTAACTGTCTTTCAACTACCCATCTCCCTCTCTGTAACTGTCTTACAACTACCCATCTCCCTCTCTGTAACTGTCTTTCAACTACCCATCTCCCTCTCTGTAACTGTCTTTCAACTACCCATCTCCCTCTCTGTAACTCTTACAACTACCCATCTCCCTCTCTGTAACTGTCTTTTACCTACCCATCTCCCTCTCTGTAACTGTCTTTCAACTACCCATCTCCCTCTCTGTAACTGTCTTTCAACTACCCATCTCCCTCTCTGTAACTGTCTTTCAACTACCCATCTCCCTCTCTGTAACTGTCTTTCAACTACCCATCTCCCTCTCTGTAACTCTTACAACTACCCATCTCCCTCTCTGTAACTGTCTTTCAACTACCCATCTCCCTCTCTGTAACTCTTACAACTACCCATCTCCCTCTCTGTAACTGTCTTTTACCTACCCATCTCCCTCTCTGTAACTCTTACAACTACCCATCTCCCTCTCTGTAACTGTCTTTTACCTACCCATCTCCCTCTCTGTAACTGTCTTTTACCTACCCATCTCCCTCTCTGTAACTGTCTTTCAACTACCCATCTCCCTCTCTGTAACTCTTTCAACTACCCATCTCCCTCTCTGTAACTGTCTTTCAACTACCCATCTCCCTCTCTGTAACTCTTACAACTACCCATCTCCCTCTCTGTAACTGTCTTTTACCTACCCATCTCCCTCTCTGTAACTGTCTTTCAACTACCCATCTCCCTCTCTGTAACTGTCTTTCAACTACCCATCTCCCTCTCTGTAACTCTTTCAACTACCCATCTCCCTCTCTGTAACTGTCTTTCAACTACCCATCTCCCTCTCTGTAACTGTCTTTCAACTACCCATCTCCTTCTCTGTAACTGTCTTTCAACTACCCATCTCCCTCTCTGTAACTGTCTTTCAACTACCCATCTCCCTCTCTGTAACTCTTACAACTACCCATCTCCCTCTCTGTAACTGTCTTTTACCTACCCATCTCCCTCTCTGTAACTGTCTTTCAACTACCCATCTCCCTCTCTGTAACTGTCTTTCAACTACCCATCTCCCTCTCTGTAACTGTCTTTCAACTACCCATCTCCCTCTCTGTAACTGTCTTTCAACTACCCATCTCCCTCTCTGTAACTCTTACAACTACCCATCTCCCTCTCTGTAACTGTCTTTCAACTACCCATCTCCCTCTCTGTAACTCTTACAACTACCCATCTCCCTCTCTGTAACTGTCTTTTACCTACCCATCTCCCTCTCTGTAACTCTTACAACTACCCATCTCCCTCTCTGTAACTGTCTTTTACCTACCCATCTCCCTCTCTGTAACTGTCTTTTACCTACCCATCTCCCTCTCTGTAACTGTCTTTCAACTACCCATCTCCCTCTCTGTAACTCTTTCAACTACCCATCTCCCTCTCTGTAACTGTCTTTCAACTACCCATCTCCCTCTCTGTAACTCTTACAACTACCCATCTCCCTCTCTGTAACTGTCTTTTACCTACCCATCTCCCTCTCTGTAACTGTCTTTCAACTACCCATCTCCCTCTCTGTAACTGTCTTTCAACTACCCATCTCCCTCTCTGTAACTCTTTCATCTACCCATCTCCCTCTCTGTAACTGTCTTTCAACTACCCATCTCCCTCTCTGTAACTGTCTTTCAACTACCCACCTCCCTCTCTGTAACTGTCTTTCAACTACCCATCTCCCTCTCTGTAACTGTCTTTCAACTGCCCATCTCCCTCTCTGTAACTGTCTTACAACTACCCATCTCCCTCTGTAACTGTCTTTCAACTACCCATCTTCCTCTCTGTAACTGTCTTTCAACTGCCCATCTCCCTCTCTGTAACTGTCTTACAACTACCCATGTAACTGTCTTTCAACTACCCATCTCCCTCTCTGTAACTGTCTTTCAACTACCCATCTCCCTCTCTGTAACTGTCTTTCAACTACCCATCTCCCTCTCTGTAACTGTCTTTCAACTACCCATCTCCCTCTCTGTAACTGTCTTTCAACTACCCATCTCCCTCTCTGTAACTGTCTTTCAACTACCCATCTCCCTCTCTGTAACTGTCTTTCAACTGCCCATCTCCCTCTCTGTAACTGTCTTTCAACTGCCCATCTCCCTCTCTGTAACTGTCTTTCAACTGCCCATCTCCCTCTCTGTAACTGTCTTTCAACTGCCCATCTCCCTCTCTGTAACTGTCTTTCAACTGCCCATCTCCCTCTCTGTAACTGTCTTTCAACTACCCATCTCCCTCTCTGTAACTGTCTTTCAACTACCCATCTCCCTCTCTGTAACTGTCTTTCAACTACCCATCTCCCTCTCTGTAACTGTCTTTCAACTACCCATCTCCCTCTCTGTAACTGTCTTTCAACTACCCATCTCCCTCTATGTAACTGTCTTTCAACTACCCATGTAACTGTCTTTCAACTACCCATCTCCCTCTCTGTAACTGTCTTTCAACTACCCATCTCCCTCTCTGTAACTGTCTTTCAACTGCCCATCTCCCTCTCTGTAACTGTCTTTCAACTACCCATCTCTCTCTCTGTAACTGTCTTTCAACTACCCATCTCCCTCTCTGTAACTGTCTTTCAACTACCCATCTCCCTCTCTGTAACTGTCTTTCAACTACCCATGTAACTGTCTTTCAACTACCCATCTCCCTCTCTGTAACTGTTTTTCAACTACCCATCTCCCTCTCTGTAACTGTCTTTCAACTACCCATCTCCCTCTCTGTAACTGTCTTTCAACTACTCATGTAACTGTCTTTCAACTACCCATCTCCCTCTCTGTAACTGTTTTTCAACTACCCATCTCCCTCTCTGTAACTGTCTTTCAACTACCCATCTCCCTCTCTGTAACTGTCTTTCAACTACTCATGTAACTGTCTTTCAACTACCCATCTCCCTCTCTGTAACTGTTTTTCAACTACCCATCTCCCTCTCTGTAACTGTTTTTCAACTACCCATCTCCCTCTCTGTAACTGTCCTATCATAAAACAATACAAAATATCTCAAAACATTTATGTTTTAGTGATTTAGAATGGACTCTTATCCAGAGCAACATACAGTCAGTGCTTTAAACGTTCAGTATTGACATTTTTCATAAAATGATTGAGCTCTCTGTTCCAGGTGATGAGAGATGGGTCGTCAGAGATCCTCAACAAGCTGTATGACACAGCTATGGACAAGCTAGAGGGCACCAAGAGAGACTACGAGGCTTTGAGGAAGAGGTACAGCAACAAGACAACGTATATAATTTAATTGTTATATTACTATATTGTACTAGTGATCCTGTCTTGATGAGCACGACCCCCCCAAGGGAGCTAGCCTTCTTGGAGACGTTGATTGTGTGCAGGACTCCAGTCCAGAAGGTTGTGGACATGCTCACTCTCCTTTCGTGTTTCATTATATTATTCTAGGTTCAATGAGGAGACAGCCAACCACAGCACAGACCTGAGCCGTCTGGAGCAGGCGGAGGAGGAGAACAGGAGGCTACAGAAACAGGTGGACATGTTGTTGAAGCAGAGAGACGCTGCTACACACTACCAACAACAGTACTCTACCTCTATGAGGAGGTAAGAGACACACACACACACACACACACACACACACACACACACACACACACACACACACACACACACACACACACACACACACACACACACACACACACACACACACACACACACGGAGGTCAACTTTAATTGCCTGCCTATATAATGGGATACAATATTATCACAATACTTAGGTGCCTGTATGTATTGTGTTTTATTTTTATTTACCCTTATTTTACCAGGTAAGTTGACTGAGAACACATTCTCATTTACAGCAACGACCTGGGGAATAGTTAAAGGGGAGAGGAGGGGGGATGAATGAGCCAATTGGAAGCATGGGATGGTTAGGTGGCCATGATGGAATGAGGGCCAGATTGGGAATTTAGCCAGGACACCAGGGTTAACCCCCCTGCTCTTATGATAAGTGCCATGGGATCTTTAGTGACCACAGAGAGTCAGGACACCTGTTTAACGTCCCATCTGAAAGACAGCACCCTACACAGGGCAATGTCCCCAATCAATGCCCTGGGGCATTGGGATATTTTTATTTTAGCCCAGAGGAAAGAGTACCTCCTACTGGCCCTCCAACACTACCTCCAGCTAGAGGTAGCTAATGCTACCTAGCAAAAATAAATAAATCAAAACTTGGAGTCAATAATATTGTCCAAAATAATTTTATGATGTGTAACCATCTGTTTTTTTTACCCCCCATCACTACTGCATAAGTGTTCATAAGTGTTCATAACTGTTCATAAATCACTCAGGAGTGCTTGAAGTAATTCAATCCAGAGGAAATGAAGGCCTGTGACTGCAGATCTATGCTACTTAGTTTAAGAGTTTCCGTTGTGATGCCGACTGGCCAAGCTTCATCATATGTTGCTTTTCTAATCAGATGTTGCTCTATTTTTACCAAGTTATTTTTACTGTGAGCTATTTTATGTCTTCTCATTCACTTAAAAGGGCTGCTGTTTGTTTGTATCGTACTTCATCCCCTTATCTCCACCTCTCTCCTGTCACTTCAACTATCCTCTTCTAGTTCCACCTCTCTCCCCCTGTCCTGTTACTGTGTCAGGTTTGACTCCACCTCTCTCCCCCTGTCCTGTTACTGTGTCAGGTTTGACTCCACCTCTCTCCCCCTGTCCTGTTACTGTGTCAGGTTTGACTCCACCTCTCTCCCCCTGTCCTGTTACTGTGTCAGGTTTGACTCCACCTCTCTCCCCCTGTCCTGTTACTGTGTCAGGTTTGACTCCACCTCTCTCTCCCTGTCCTGTTACTGTGTCAGGTTTGACTCCACCTCTCTCTCCCTGTCCTGTTACTGTGTCAGGTTTGACTCCACCTCTCTCCCCCTGTCCTGTTACTGTGTCAGGTTTGACTCCACCTCTCTCCCCCTGTCCTGTTACTGTGTCAGGTTTGACTCGACCTCTCTCCCCCTGTCCTGTTACTGTGTCAGGTTTGACTCCACCTCTCTCCCCCTGTCCTGTTACTGTGTCAGGTTTGACTCTACCTCTCTCCCCCTGTCCTGTTACTGTGTCAGGTTTGACTCTACCTCTCTCCCCCTGTCCTGTTACTGTGTCAGGTTTGACTCCACCTCTCTCTCCCTGTCCTGTTACTGTGTCAGGTTTGACTCCACCTCTCTCCCCCTGTCCTGTTACTGTGTCAGGTTTGACTCCACCTCTCTCTCCCTGTCCTGTTACTGTGTCAGGTTTGACTCCACCTCTCTCCCCCTGTCCTGTTACTGTGTCAGGTTTGACTCCACCTCTCTCCCCCTGTCCTGTTACTGTGTCAGGTTTGACTCCACCTCTCTCCCCCTGTCCTGTTACTGTGTCAGGTTTGACTCGACCTCTCTCCCCCTGTCCTGTTACTGTGTCAGGTTTGACTCCACCTCTCTCTCCCTGTCCTGTTACTGTGTCAGGTTTGACTCCACCTCTCTCCCCCTGTCCTGTTACTGTGTCAGGTTTGACTCGACCTCGCTCCCCCTGTCCTGTTACTGTGTCAGGTTTGACTCCACCTCTCTCCCCCTGTCCTGTTACTGTGTCAGGTTTGACTCCACCTCTCTCCCCCTGTCCTGTTACTGTGTCAGGTTTGACTCGACCTCTCTCCCCCTGTCCTGTTACTGTGTCAGGTTTGACTCCACCTCTCTCTCCCTGTCCTGTTACTGTGTCAGGTTTGACTCCACCTCTCTCCCCCTGTCCTGTTACTGTGTCAGGTTTGACTCCACCTCTCTCTCCCTGTCCTGTTACTGTGTCAGGTTTGACTCCACCTCTCTCCCCCTGTCCTGTTACTGTGTCAGGTTTGACTCCACCTCTCTCCCCCTGTCCTGTTACTGTGTCAGGTTTGACTCCACCTCTCTCCCCCTGTTCTGTTACTGTGTCAGGTTTGACTCGACCCAGGCGGAGCTGTCGAAGGCTGCAGTGCAGAACAAGGAGCTACAGAGAGAGATGGAGCGGCTGCAGACAGAATCCACACGGCTGAAGACCCAGCAGCTGAAGGCCGTTAAGGACTGTGAGAAGTACAAGGAGGAGAGGGACTCGGTCTTCAATGAGTACAGACTCATCATGAGTGAGAGGGACCAGGTCAGAGAGAGATATTTTTACTTTACCAGGTTTAGTGGATAGGGATAATGCACATTTCTATTCATTTGCCAGATTTAGCCAGGAGGCTTCTTTCCTTTTGTATAAATACTACATCAAGTATAATAGTAAAACCGTAATATCACTGTAATGCAGTAAAGTGTATTGTGTGGAGCAGGTGATCACAGAGGTGGACAAGCTCCAGACAGGGCTGGAGGTGGCTGAGGCCAAACTGAAGAACACCTCGTCAGAGAAGAGGATGACCAGCGAAGAGATGGAGGCACTACGTCAGGTAAGACAATGCCTCAATCTGTACCTCAATCTGTATGTAGTGTTAGCGGAGGTACACACTCAGAAATAAGGGTACAGTATTGTTCCCTGAGGTACCAAAAGATCAATATACTGTACACATAATGTTCCTTCAGCGGTACATGTATGATCTCACATGGTACTGTTCGGTACCTTTTAGGGCACATGTGTGGATAATCTAGTATAATGGTAGATTTTTGTACCCAATACTTTTATGTAAATGTACAATCGTCACACTCTCATTCTCAATGGTAGGTGAAGGGACATCTCCATTTCCAAGGTTACAAACGTATTTTGTGTACCCTCAGTTCTTGATGGTACTGATCTGTCGTTTTGCTTAGCAGAATTGTTGCCACATAAAAGGAATTAACGGCTTTGTCACGGTGGTGGTACCCTAAAAAGGCAAATTTGTACCATAATCATTATCATGTTTCCCAGCATGCTCTACTGCAGGTAGATTTTTAGGAATTGTTTTAATATCTGTATTTTTGCATTTACTTTGATTGGCTGATTAATCTTATGCTATAAAGATAAATAATAAACCATTTTCTCAACTAGTCCAATCAGTTAGTTAGATTTATTGCACCCGTTACTGAAATGGTTGTTCCAGTTTAAATGGTTTGGTCGTCTCCTAACCCTGTCAGTCATTCTGAATGCAGATTGCAGGTGAATAGAAAATGCCAACTGTTGGCTATCCTAACTCTGGCTTGATTCATATAGGAATTACACATCACTTTCCAAGCCAGCCTAATGTGACTTACAGGGCTGATGTGGCCAGTAAACCAGGAATTTCAGGCCACTGTAGTGTAAAACTAGGTCTTAAAATAAGGCCTTATGAGATAGTGGGAGGAGCTATAGGAGGACGGGGTAATTGTAGTGGCATGTATGGAATGGTATCAAATATATGGAAACCCGCCCAGGTTCTGTCGTAACCGGCCGTGACCGGGAGGTCCGTGGGGCGACGCACAATTGGCCTAGCGTCGTCCGGGTTAGGGAGGGGTTGGCCGGTAGGGATATCCTTGTCTCATCGCGCACCAGCGACTCCTGTGGCGGGCCGGGCGCAGTGCACACTAACCAAGGTTGCCAGGTGCATGGTGTTTCCTCCGACACATTGGTGCGGCTGGCTTCCGGGTTGGATGCGCGCTGTGTTAAGAAGCAGTGCGGTTTGGTTGGGTTGTGTATCGGAGGACGCATGACTTTCAACTTTCGTCTCTCCCGAGCCCGTACGGGAGTTGTAGCGATGAGACAAGATAGTAGCTACTAACAATTGGATACCACGAAATTGGGGAGAAAAAGGGGTACAATTTATTATTATTTTTTTAACAAAAAAAACAAAAACATATGGAAACCACATGTTTGACTCCATTCCATTAATTCCATTCCAGCCATTACAACGAGCCTGTCCTCCTATGGCTCCTCCCACCAGCCTCCACTGACATGGATATATTGTCATAAATTATAACATTTGCCTCGAAACTCACTTGGTGAAAATGAGGCCCAGAAGAGGAGGGAAGGGAAGGGAGGGAATCTGATTTCATTGGTCCTCAACCTGCGGTTCCGACACTTTATTCAGGATAAATGGAGCTAGCCCTGAGTTAGCCTTCCCTGGAGAAGGTTGGTTCTGAACCATTCTTTGCCATATAAATTTACCTGGCTAAAAGATGATCCACTTCCGTGCTACCGGTTATCCCAAGTCGAACTCAGAGTTGACTAAAGTTACCTCACTAACTCCTCAAACCAGGTTCGTAGTATACCCCTCTGATCTCAACCCAACTTATGGGAGATTCTGGAGCGGTGCCTGAGACGGCGTTTTCCACCACCATCAACAAAACACCAAATTATACTTTTTTTTGTGGAAGAATGGTGTTGCATCCCAACAACAGAGTTCCAGATATAGAATCTATGCCAAGGTGCATTGAAGCTGTTCTGGTTCAAGGGACCCAATGCCTTATTAACACACTTTATGTTGGTGTTTCCTTTATTTTGGCCGTTACTGTACCTTACAGGGTACCACTACAGTGACAAGCAATTGTACCCCTTTCAGAACAAATTTAAATGTAATTTTGTTTGTGTCAGGCCAGGTCATGGTTCAATATGCGCAAAATGCATGGATGAAATGTCCTCTTAGTTGAACTTATGTGTGCTGATTCAGAGTCATGGTGTTAATTTGTTATTTAAAACGATACAGGAAACACATCGATTAGAGAATCAATTAGCTGCCATTTAATAGTATGAAACATCTGCATGTATAAGCTAGTTTGCAAGCCTTCCAAGTCTTGCACGTCTGCATCCTATTATAAAAGACAAAGGCCATGGCATGATAGAAACACCAATAACAAGGTTGACAGATGACCAGGACATCAAGGAACCCCATGATATGGCTCTTTTTTTGTTGTTGTCACTTGAAGTTTCTGAGCTAATTGCTCTCTTCTTTGTGCTGAAGGAGCTTGGCTCGGCGCTGATTGACCGAGACAGAGCTATCTGTGAAAAGAACGAGCTGCTGGAGAAGTGCTGCCACGAGGTGAAGGACAAGGCTGAGGCCCAGAAGGAGTTGAGCCAGGCCTGTAAAGACATCCAGACCATCCGGGAGGAGAGAGACGTAGCCCGCAAGGAGAGGACAGAGGCCATCATACAGAGAGACCAGCTACTGAGAGAATACTACCAGACTAGACAGGTAACACACACACACCTGAGATCATTACCACATACACACCTTAAACACACCTGTATAAGAAGAAGAGAACAGCAAGAACTAATACTCGCACTTTACTTTTTCCTACTCGCACTGACTTTGCTGAAAGCTACTTTGTTAAGGAAATGTTTTACTTACTATGCCTGAGTAATGTTGTCTCACCTAGCTATCTTAAGGTGACTGTACTAATTGTAAGTCACTCTGAAAAAGAGCATCTGCTAACTGACTTAAATGTTATGTACATGTAAATGCAAGACCAGTTGCTGACATAGGCAGGCCATAAAGGCTAGACAGGCCATACAGGCTAGTCAGGCCATACAGGCTAGTCAGGCCATACAGGCTAGTCAGGCCATACAGGCTAGGCAGGATTAATTGAATAATAATAGGGAGATGTGATTGTATACAAATGTGAGCAAGGTCTGAAATTATTATGCTTTAGTCAAATATTATAACAGTTTTGGCTTCTTGCGGTCAACCTGCAATCTACAATTGATTTGAAATGATGTTCCGGCCCCCCGACTGTGCGCTTCTCCATGGCTCTTACAACACATTTGTCCCAGCTTCATTTCATTTTGTGTCAAGCTTTCTGTCTCTGGTTGTCTTTTAGAATTTATTACAGAGGTAGAAGTCAAAAGATCCCTACATTATGAAATGCCCAGCAATCGAAGTGGAAAGCATGTCTCTGACTTTGACACATAGTGGGTATAAAAGTGCTGCCTGCCACTCTACAAAGCACTTCATTACTGCCCAACAGCCACAGTAAACCCAGGAAATGGAACGGGATTGATTTACTCTGGAGCATAATTCAATGCCCCAATGCTTCACTACTACTGTTGCTCAGCATCACTTCCCCAGTATCAGTGTTACACTTTGAAACATGCAGAGAGGCTGAAACATAGGCTGTGTCCCAAATTGCACCCTATTCCATATATATATAAACTCAGCAAAAAAATAAACGTCCGCTCGCTGTCAACTGCGTTTTTATTCAGAAAACTTAACGTGTAAATATTTGCATGAACAAACAAGATTCAACAACTGAGACATAAACTGAACAAGTTCCACAGACATGTGACTAACAGGATGAATGGAATAATGTGTCCCTGAACAAAGGGGAGGTAAAAATCTAAAGTAATAGTCTGGTGTGGCCACTAGCTGTATTAAGTACTGCAGTGCATCTCCTCCTCATGGACTGCACCAGATTTGCCAGTTATTGCTGTGAGATGTTACCCCACTTTTCCACCAAGGCACCTGCAAGTTCCCGGACATTTCTGGGGGGAATGGCCCTAGCCCTCACCCTCCGATCCAAGAGATCCCAGACGTGCTCAATGGGATTGAGATCCGGGCTTTTCACTGGCTAAGGCAGAACACTGACATTCCTGTCTTGCAGTAAATCACACACAGAATGAGCAGTATGGCTGGTGGCATTGTCATGCTGGAGGATCATGTCAGGATGATCCTGCAGGAAGGGTACCACATGAGGCAGGAGGATGTCTTCCCTGTAACGCACAGCGTTGAGATTGCCTGCAATGACAACAAGCGCAGTCCGATGATGCTGTGACACACCGCCCCAGACCATGATGGACCCTCCACCTCCAAATCGATCCCACTCCAGAGTACAGGCCTCGGTGTAACGCTCATTCCTTCGACGATAAACGCAAATCCAACCATCACCCCTGGTGAGACAAAACCGCGACTCGTCAGTGAAGAGCACTTTTTGCCAGTCCTGTCTGGTCCAGCGACGGTGGGTTTGTGCCCATAGGCGACGTTGTTGCCGGTGATGTCTGGTGAGGACCTGCCTTACAACAGGCCTACAAGCCCTCAGTCCAGCCTCTCTCAGCCTATTGCGCACAGTTTGAGCACTGATGGAGGAATTGTGCGTTCCTGGTGTAACTCGGGCGGTTGTTGATGCCATCCTGTACCTGTCCCGCAGGCGTGATGTTCGGGTGTATCGATCCTGTGCAGGTGTTGTTACACGTGGTCTACCACTGTGAGGATGATCAACTGTCCATCCTGTCTCCCTGTAGCGCTGTCTTAGGTGTCTCACAGTATGGACATTGCAATTTATTATCCTGGCCACATCTGCAGTCCTCATGCCTCCTTGCAGCATGCCTAAGGCATGTTCACACAGATGAGCAGGGACCCTGGGCATCTTTCTTTTGGTGTTTTTCAGAGTCAGTAGAAAGGCCTCTTTAGTGTCCTAAGTTTTCATAACTGTGACCTTAATTGCCTACCATCTGTAAGCTGTTAGTGTTTTAACGACCGTTCCACAGGTGAATGTTCATTAATTGTTTTTGGTTCATTGAGCAAGAGAAACAGTGTTTAAACCCTTTACAATGAAGATCTGTGAAGTTATTTGGATTTTTATGAATTATCTTTGAAAGACAGGTTCCTGAAAAAGGGATGTTTATTTTTTTGCTGAGTTTATATATATACAGTGGGGCAAAAAAGTATTTAGGCAGCCACCAATTGTGCAAGTTCTCCCACTTAAAAAGATGAGAGAGGCCTGTAATTTTCATCATAGGTACACTTCAACTATGACAGACAAAATGAGAAAAAAAATCCAGAAAATCACATTGTAGGATTTTTAATGAATTTATTTGCAAATTATGGTGGAAAATAAGTATTTGGCCAATAACAAAAGTTTATCTCAATACTTTGTTATATACCCTTTGTTGGCAATGACAGAGGTTAAACGTTTTCTGTAAGTCTTCACAAGGTTTTCAGACACTGTTGCTGGTATTTTGGCCCATTCCTCCATGCAGATCTCCTCTAGAGCAGTGATGTTTTGGGGCTGTTGCTGGGCAACACAGACTTTCAACTCCCTCCAAAGATTTTCTATGGGGTTGAGATCTGGAGACTGGCTAGGCCACTCCAGGACCTTGAAATGCTTCTTACGAAGCCACTCCTTCGTTGCCTGGGCGGGTGGTGTGTTTGGGATCATTGTCATGCTGAAAGACCCAGCCACGATTCATCATCAATGCCCTTGCTGATAGAAGGAGGTTTTCACTCAAAATCTCACGATACATGGCCCCATTCATTCTTTCCTTTACATGGATCAGTCGTCCTGGTCCCTTAGCAGAAAAACAGCACCAAAGCATGATGTTTACACCCCCATGCTTCACAGTAGGTATGGTGTTCTTTGGATGCAATTCAGCATTCTTTGTCTTCCAAACACGACGAGTTGAGTTTTTACCAAAAAGTTATATTTTGGTTTTATCTGACCATATGACATTCTCCCAATCTTCTTCTGGATCATCCAAATGCTCTCTAGCAAACTTCAGACGAGCCTGGACATGTACTGGCTTAAGCAGGGGGACACGTCTGGCACTGCAGGATTTGAGTCCCTGGCGGCGTAGTGTGTTACTGATGGTAGGCTTTGTTACTTTGGTCCCAGCTCTCTGCAGGTCATTCACTAGGTCCCCCTGTGTGGCTCTGGGATTTTTGCTCACCGTTCTTGTGATCATTTAGACCCCACTGGGTGAGATCTTGCGTGGAGCCCCAGATCGAGGGAGATTGTCAGTGGTCTTGTATGTCTTCCATTTCCTAATAATTGCTCCCACAGTTGATTTCTTCAAACCAAGCTGCTTACCTATTGCAGATTCAGTCTTCCCAGCCCAACCCATCTTGTCCCTGACATCCTTGGAGAGCTCTTTGTTCTTGGCCATAGTGGAGTTCGGAGTGTGACTGTTTGAGGTTGTGGACAGGTGTCTTTTATACTGATAACAAGTTCAAACAGGTGCCATTAATACAGGTAAGGAGTGGAGGACAGAGGAGCCTCTTAAAGAAGAAGTCACAGGTCTGTGAGAGCCAGAAATCTTGCTTGTTTGTAGGTGACCAAATACTTATTTTCCACCATAATTTGCAAATAAATTCATTAAAAATCCTACAATGTGATTTTCTGGATTTTTTTTCTCATTTTGTCTGTCATAGTTGAAGTGTACCTATGATGAAAATTCCAGGCCTATCTCATCTTTTTAAGTGGGAGAACTTGCACAATTGGTGGCTGACTAAATACTTTTTTGCCCCACTGTATATACAGTTGAAGTCGGAAGTTTACATACACTTAGGCTGCAGTCATTAAAACTCGTTTTTTTCTACCACTCCACAAATGTCTTGTTAACAAACTATAGTTTTGTCAAGTCGGTTAGGACTTCTACTTTGTGCATGACACAAGTAATTTTTAGAACAATTGTTTACAGACAGATTATTTCATTTATAATCCACTGTATCACAATTCGAGTGGGTCAGAAGTTTACATACACTAAACTGACTGTGCCTTTAAAGGCTTAGAAAATTTCAGAAAATGATGTCATGGCTTTAGAAGCTTCTGATAGGCTGACATCATTAAAGTAAATTTAGTACAAATAAATGCATGCTCTTCAACCGATCGCTGCCCGCACCCACCCGCCTAGCATCACTACTCTGGACGGTTCTGATTTAGAATATGTGGACAACTATAAATACCTACAGTTGAAGTCGGAAGATTACATACACCTTAGCCAAATACATTTAAATTCCGTTTTTCACATTTCCTGACATTTAATCATTGGTAAAAATTCCCTGTTTTAGGTCAGTTGGGATGACCACTTTATTTTAAGAATGTGAAATGTCAGAATAATGTTAGAGAGAATGATTTATTTCAGCTTGCATTTCTTTCATCACATTCCCAGTGGGTCAGAAGTTTACATACACTCAATTAGTATTTGGTAGCATTGCCTTTAAATTACTTAACTTGGGTCAAACGTTTCGGGTAGCCTTCTACAAGCTTCCCACAATAGGTTGGGTGAATTTTAGCCCATTCCTCCTGGCAGAGTTGGTGTAACTGAGTCAGGTTTGTTGGCCTCATTGCTCACACACGATTTTTCAGTTCTGCTCATAAATATTCTATTTTCTACCTAATATCTACAGTGCATTTGGAAAGTATTCAGACCACTTGACTTTTTCCACAGTTTGTTACGTTACAGCCTTATTCTAAAATTGATTTAAAAAAAAAAATGATCTCATCAATCTACACACAATACCCCATGATGTCAAAACAACATTTTAGCAAATTCATAAAAAAACAAAAAATTGAAATATCACATTTACATAAGTATTCTGACCCTTTACTCAATACTTTGTTGAAACACATGTGGCAGCAATTACAGCCTCTTGTGTATGACGCTTCAAGCTTGGCACACCTGTATCTGTGGAGTTTCTCCCATTCTTCTCTGCAGATTCTCTCAAACTCTGTCAGGTTGTATGGGGAGCGTCACTGCACAGGTCTCTCCAGAGATGTTCAATCGGGTTGAAGTCCGGGCTCTGGCTGGGCCACTCAAGGACTTTCGGGGACTTGTCCCGAAGCCACTCCTGCGTTGTCTTGGATGTGGGCTTAGGGTCGTTGTCCTGTTGGAAGGTGAATCTTCACCCCAGTCTGAGGCCTTGAGCGGTCTGGAGCAAGTTTTCATCAAGGATCTCTCTGTACTTTGCTCCGTTCATCTTTTCCTCGATCCTGACTAGTCTCCCAGTCCCTGCCACTGAAAATTATCCCCACAGCATGATGCTGCCACCACCATGCTTCACTGTAGGGATGGTGACAGGTTTCCTCCAGATGTGACCCATGGCATTCAAGCCAAAGAGTTCAATCATCAGACCAGAGAATATTAAAAAAATAAAAATGTTATCCCCAATTTCATGATATCCAATTGGTAGTTACAGTCTTGTCCCATCGTTGCAACTCCCGTATGGAGTCGGACGATGCAAAGGTCGAGAGCCATGCCTCCTCCGAAACATAACCCTGCCAAGCCACACTGCTTACTTAACCCAGAAGCTAGTCGCACCAATGTGCTACTCTACCATAAAGGTCTTATTGGTGGAGTGCTGCAGAGATGGTTGTCCTTCAGGAAGGTCCTCCCATCTCCACAGATGAACTCTGGAGCTCTGTCAGAGTGACCATCGGGTTCTTGGCCACCTCCCTGAACAAGGCTCTTCTCCCTCGATTGCTGGGCAGACAGCTCTAGGAAGAGTCTTGGTGGTTTCAAACTTCTTCCATTTAAGAATGATGGAGGCCACTGGGTTCTTGGGGACCTTCAATGCTGCAGACAATTTTTAGTACCCTTCCCCAGATCTTTACCTCGACACAATCCTGTCTTGGAGCTCTACGGACAATTCCTTCTACCTCATGGCTTGGTTTTTGCTCTGACATGCACTGTCAACTGTGGGACCTTATATAGACAGGTGTGTGCCTTTCCAAATCATGTCCAGTCAATTGAATTTACCACAGGTGGAATCCAATAAAGTTGTAGAAACATCTCATGGATGATCAATGGAAACAGGATGCACCTGAGCTCATTTTCAAGTTTCATAGCAAAGGGTCTGTTTTTTTTATTTTTAATACATTTGCTACCATTTCTAAAAACTGTTTTCGCTTTGCCATTATCGGGTATTGTGTGTAGATTGATGAGGGGGAAAAAGTATTTGATAAATTTTAGAATAAGTCTGTAATGTAACAAAATGTGGAGAAAGTCAAGGGGTCTGAATACTTTCCGATTGCACTCTATATAAGGAATAGGGTGCCATTTGGGATGCAGAATACTGTGGTAGAATTGGTGGTGTATGTCTGTCTGTTTTTAAAATGGTCCCATTCCTTGTTGCCATCGTGGTGGCTGGCTGGATAATCTTTTATGAATCCCCTGCTATGTGGCACCTGCTTGGCGGGGTTACCCTGGGTTAAGGGCACAGCACAGTGAGCACAGCTGGAATGAAAAAAGCACAACCAGCCGTCACATCCCTGTCTGTCCCACTTCACAGCCAAATCTATAATCTAATCCATAGGATGCACTCAAACAAAATGTTACACAACAAGTCAGTTGGGGTCAATTCCCTTTTCAATTCAATCAAATCAGGAAGTTGGGGGGGTACTAAACTGACCCAAGATCAGCATCTAGGGGCAACTTCAACCTACACCCATTTCCTCCTCATCAGAAACAAGACTCGACAACCCTGGACATGGAGCGGGCCAACAAGGAGATAGAGGTGCTGAGGAAGCAGTATGAAGCCATGTCTCAGGAGCTGAAGGAGGCGACGCAGGAAGCAGAGGTGGCCAAGTGTCGACGCGACTGGGCCTTTCAGGAGAGAGACAAGATAGTGGCAGAGAGAGAGAGTATTCGGTGAGTAGAGAGAGAATAAATAGAGAGAAACATCTTGCATTCCACAGCACATGGCCCCTAGAACCTGTCAGGAAGCCAACAGGATGATAGCTAAGAAACACACTTTATATCGATATTGAAGACTCAAGGATCAGTGGCCAGTGCCGAAAAATTAGTTGAAAGGCTCGGTCTTAAATTTCCACAGAAGAGTGGATGATTATTGGATATTTACAGAAAATGGGACAAGCTTGAAAGGCAATGTATGAATTGATGTAGATGACGCCCTGTGTGTGTGTGTCTGTCAGAACGTTATGTGACAATCTGAGGAGAGAGAGGGACCGAGCGGTGAGCGACCTGGCAGATGCATTGAGAAACCTAGATGATACCAGGAAACAGAAAAATGACGCGTCACGCGAACTTAAGGAACTCAAGTGAGTTATTCATCCTTCTACATCCTCCATCTATCCATTTCTCCATCAATCCACATCAGAATATAAACCTCTGAAAACTATTTACAGTACAGAGGAATAGAACCCTATTATTTAACTTTGCCAGTTCTGTAACTTGATTTGAAGTACTGTAGCTTTTGGTGCTCTGACAGACAGTGTTATTTATAACCAGGTTTTATTGCCACCTAGTGGTTGAAATGGCTGTCTGTACATGCACAAGTTTGTCTTCAAATGTAAAGGTTGTTTTCAAAGTTTCTCTTTCTTTCTACAGAGAAAGGATTGAAGACCAGTTGGAAAAGGAGGCCAGTTTTCGTCAGCTGATGGCTCATAATTCACACGATTCAGCCATCGACACAGACTCTTTGGAGTGGGAGACGGAAGTTGTGCAGTTTGAGAAAAACAGAGTAAGTGTTTAGCGCTCACCAAGCTATTTATCTTGGCCAATTCCACATGCATTACTTTGTGCTATTGCCAAATCGAATTGAACCACAAAGAATGAATACAGTAGTAAAACAGTAGTAATATTCAGACAAGCAAACCATGGACACATTTTAGATCAGATGCGCCTTTTTAATGAGGAAATAGTAATGCTTTATTTACGTTATTTCAGGAGGACATGGATTTAAAAGCACTTGGTTTTGACGTTGCCGAGGGGATAAATGAGCCATATTTACCAGGAGACTGTGGGATATTTGTGAGTAAGGTGGACAGAGGAGGTATTGCTGAAGGAAGGTTAAGGTAAATCACACTTAATGGCCTTCTTCCTACTTTTGAAAAACATATTGTTATTATTAATCATCCACTGGTTACAGTTCTGCTTGGTTGCATCTTCTCTCTACAAAGTCAATTATTGGTTGCTCTTCTCTCTACAGAGTGAATGATTGGCTGTTGAAGATTAACAATGTGGACCTGACCAATAAGGACAGGAAGCAGGTTCTGAAGGCAGTGCTGAGCGGAGAAGGAGTGATCAATATGGTGGTCCGCAGGAGGAAATCTCTGGGAGGACGCTTAATCACTCCTATTGAGATCAACCTCACAGGATACAAAGGTATCACTCATATACAGCAAAACCTCACACAATAAAAATATTTGAAAAAAATACATTATTTAACCGGGTAGGCCAGTTGAGAACAAGTTCTCATTTACAACTGCGACCTGGCCAAGATAAAGCAAAGCAGTGCGACAAAAACAACAACACAGAGTTACACATGGGATAAACAAACGTACAGTCAATAACACAATAGGAAAATCTATGTACAGTGTGTGCAAATGTAGTAAGGTTAGAGAGGTAAGGCAATAAATAGGCCATAGAGACAAAATAATTACAATTTAGCATTAACACTGGAGTGATAGATGTGTATATGATGATGTGCAAGTAGAGATACTGGGGTGCAAAAGAGCAAGAGGATAAATAACAATATGGGGATGAGGTAGTTGGGTGTGCTATTTACAGATTGGCTGTGTACAGGTACAGTTCTATATAAGAGCCAAATAAGTCTTCTTTGACTTGTAACCATAGCGGATCCCTTTTTGGTGCCTTTTTTTGAATGTTCTATAAAGAAGCATGCTCATAAGGTTAAACATGTAACCTTTATGGTGCTATAAAGAACTATTCAAAAAGAGCACCAAAAAGGATTCTGCTGTCATTACAACCATTTCTGATGCCGTATATACCTCTTTTTAATGGTTATTTTACAGAACCTTTATCTCAATCTCAAAGGTTCTACAAAAAACAGTTGAAGAACAATACTTTTTCTTCTGGTTAGACATATTATATTGTTAAAATTCCAAAGGTTTTATTATTGTGTTAATTGACAAGTTGTATCAGGTGTGCTACCTCTGGAACAGCTGGGGCTCCCTGAGGAGAGGTTTGAGATCTAGTGATTTAGACATCAGTTCTCAATTGACACAAGACCATACATCAGTCTTTCACAAGACACTGTCATATGTAATATGTAATAGCTTAACACAACACATTAGATAAACTGGAATCACACTGTCTCTCACGGTTTCACCAAAAGAGCTGTGAGCAACCCAAGCACCAAAATATTCTAATGAGCCTCCGCCCCTATATTTGAATTGTCACTAAAAGAGCAAAGAACTATTTTCTGAACTGCAAAGAATCATTGAAGAGCTCAAAGGGTTATTGGAGTTATTATGGTTCCACATAGAACCATCACTCTTTCCAAAGAACCCTTGCGGAACCCTCTTTTCTTAGTGCATATCACCCTGCCCAAGCACTTATCATCCATTTTTGGATGGAATGCAAAATATGAAACTTCTGTCATTGTATGATCAGTATCCAACACTAGATTGATGATGACGATTGTGATGAGGAGGAGGATAATGAAATGTGTGTGTGCTGAAGACGTGACGTTATCCTCCCTGCCTCCTCCAGCCAGTGGTATAGGGCTGGAGTGTGGGGTGTTTGTAGCTGGGGTCACTCCGGGCTCTCCAGCAACCAAGGAGGGTTCACTCACAGTTGGAGATCGACTCATCGCTGTACGTATCACATTACACCTGCTTTTATTATGAAAGCTAATATTGTTTTTCTACTAAACCTGGTCCTGTATCCATAAAGCGCATATGAGTAGGAGTGCTTATCTAGGATCAGTTTAGCCATTTAGATTCAAATGAATGATTAGGTGGGGACCTAATCCTAGATTAGTACTCATACTTCATGAATATATACAGTGAGGCAAAAAAGTATTTGATCCCCTGCTGATTTTTTTTACATTTGCCCACTGACAAGGAAATGATCAGTCTATAATTTTAATGGTAGGTTTATTTGAACAGTGAGAGACAGAATAACAACAAAAAAATCCAGAAATACGCATTTAAAAAATGTTATAAATTGATTTGCATTTTAATGAGGGAAATAAGTATTTGACCCCTCTGCAAAACATTACTTAGTACTTGCTGGCAAAACCCTTGTTGGCAATCACAGAGGTCAGACGTTTCTTGTTGTTGGCCACCAGGTTTGCACACATCTCTGGAGCGATTTTGTTCCACTCCTTTTTGTAGATCTTCTCCAAGTCATTAAGGTTTCGAGGCTGACGTTTGGCATCTCGAACCTTCAGCTCCCTTCACAGATTTTCTATGGGATTAAGGTCTGGAGACTGGCTAGGCCACTCCAGGACCTTAATGTGCTTCTTCTTGAGCCACTCCTTTGTTGCCTTGGCCGTGTGTTTTGGGTCATTGTGATGCTTACCTTCAATGCTCAAGATTTGACGGTACATGGCCCCGTCCATCGTCCCTTTGATGCGGTGAAGTTGTCCTGTCCCCTTAGCAGAACCCCCCCCCAAAGCATAACGTTTCCACCTCCATGTTTGACGGTGGGGATGGTGTTCTTGGGATCATAGGCAGCATTCCTCCTCCAAATACGGCGAGTTGAGTTAATGCCAAAGAGCTCCATTTTGGTCTCATCTGACCACAACACTTTCACCCAGTTGTCCTCTGAATCATTCAGATGTTCATTGGCAAACTTCAGACGGGCATGTATTTGTGCTTTCTTGAGCAGGGGGACCTTGCGGGAGCTGCAGGATTTCAGTCCTTCACAGCGTAGTGTGTTACCAATTGTTTTCTTGGTGACTATGGTCCCAGCTGCCTTTAGATCATTGACAAGGTCCTCCTGTGTAGTTCTGTGCGGATTCCTCACCGTTCTCATGATCATTGCAATTCCACAAGGTAAGATCTTGCATGGAGCCCCTGGCCGAAGGAGATTGACAGTTCTCTTGTGTTTCTTCCATTTGCGAATAATCACACCAACTGTTGTCACCTTCTCACCAAGCTACTTGGCAATGGTCTTGTAGCCCATTCCAGCCTTGCGTAGGTCTACAATCTTGTCCCTGACATCCTTGGAGAGCTCTTTGTTCTTGGCCATGGTGGAGAGTTTGGAATCTGATTGATTGATTACTTCTGTGGACAGGTGTCTTTTATACAGGTAACAAGCTGAGATTAGGAGCACTCCCTTTAAGAGTGTGCTCCTAATCTTAGCTCATTACCTGTATAAAAGACACCTGGGAGCCAGGTGATTGAGAGGGGGTCAAATACTTATTTCCCTCATTAAAATGCAAATCAATTTATAACATTTTTGACATGCGTTTTTCTGGATTTTGTTGTTGTTATTCTGTCTCTTACTGTTCCCTCACTGTATATTGTAAATACATGGTCACATGTTAATAATATATTTTTGTATGCAAATCTCAGCTTGTTGTTTATGACCAACCGGATTCTCCCATTTGTAGTTTTGCATCATCATATCTTAATTGCATTTCATAACACATTCATGGATCCCCAGACAGTTTGCATGCATATTACCGTGGTGACTCTATTCATTTATAAATAATTTGGTCTGCGTCTGAAATGGCCTCCTATTCCCTATATAGTGCACTACTTTTGACCAGAGCCCTAGTCAAAAGTAATGCAAAGTGGTGCAGTACATAGGGAATAGGAGGCCATTTGGGACTTGGGAGTATTTAAGTGAAGACCTGCTTGCTTCCCTGCTATAACATTGTTTGGATACGTTGTGCTGACCTCATTTTCCCCTCCACAGATAAATGGAATAGCACTAGATAACAAGTCACTGTCTGAGTGTGAAGCTTTACTGCGGAGCTGCAGAGATGCTCTCAGCGTCTCTCTCATCAAGGTGAGTTAAGGCTGTCTGGGTCCCAAATGCCACACTATTCCCTATGTAGTGCATTACTTTTGACCAGGGTTTTGGCCACAAGTAGTGCACTATATAGGGAATAGGATGCCATTAGGGATATCTTCATCTACTGGCTTTGTTATCAATGCTGTAGCCAATAGATAGATAGATGTTAGCATGAGCTGTGGAATGAATATCTTGAGCTGGTAATGGGGGCTGAGAAAATGTGAAATATATTATTGTATTGGAACTGGTTGGTTCATATAATTATAAAGTTTATTTAGTCTATTAAGCTGAGATATTAAATTATAGTAACCCGTATTGGCATGTACTCTACCTGCCAGTAATGGGAAAGTAATAATCATGAATGTTTCCTCAATTTTCTTTAAACAGTTAGTGCCTTCAGAAAGTATTCATTCCCCTTGTTTTTTCTCACCCATCTACACACAATACCCCATAATGACAAAGTGTTTTGCACAAGTATTCACACCCCTTTGCTATGACACTCTACATTGAGCTCAGGTGCATCTATGATCATCCTTGAGATGTCACTACAACTCGACTCGTCTCCACCTGTGACCAATTCAATTGTTTGGACATGATTTAGAAATAAACACACCTGTATGTATAAGGTCCCACAGTTGACAGTTTCTGTCAGAGCTGAAACTATACCATGAAGTCCAAGGAACTGTGCGTAGATCTCTGAGAAATAATTGTGATGAGTCATATATCAGGTGAAGGGTATAAAACCATTTCTGGAGCGTTCAAAGTTTCCAAGAGGACAGAGGTCTTGAGGGAAATTGAAAAAAATATGGAACTACCTAGTCTCTGCCTAGAGCTGGCCATCCAACCAAACTGAGCAACAGGGCAAGAAGGACCTTAGTCAGGGAGGTGACCAAGAACCCAAGAACTTCAGAGTTCCTTGGCTGTGATGGGAGAACCTGTCAGAAGGACAACAGTCTCTACAGCAATTCAACAATCTGGATTTAATGGGAGAGTGGCCAGACAGAAACCACTGCTAAGAAAAAGGCAACATGACAGCACGCCTGGAGTTTTCAGAAAGGCACGTGAATGTCTGAGTGCATAAAACAAAATATTCTGTGGTCTGATGAGACACAAATTGTACTCTTTGGCCTGAATGCGCTAACACCATCCCTACCATGAAGTATGATGGTGGCAGCAGCATGCTATGGGGATGCTTTTCAGCGACAGGGACTGGGAGACTGGTAAGGATAGAAAGAACAATGGAGCCAAATACAGGAAAATCCTTGATGAAAACCTGCTTCAGAGTGAAAACGACCTTGCACTCGGGGGCGAAGATTTACGTTCCAACAGGACAATGACCCCAAGCATACAGCCAAAGCAAAGCTGAAATGGTTTCTGAACAAGAATGTGAAAGTCCTTGAGCGGCGCAGCCAAAGCCCAGACTTGAATCATATTGAACCTCTGTGGAAAGACTTGAAGATTGCTGTTCACTGCTGCTCCCCATCTAACTTAACAGCGCTTGAGAAAATCTGCAAGGAAGAATGGGAGAAAATCCCCAAATCCAGATATGCAGAGCTGATACAGACATACCCAAGACGACTCAAAGATGTAATCGCCGCCAAAGTTGCTTCTATAAAGTATTGACTCAGGGGTGTGAATACTTATGTAAATGAAATATTACTGTAAGGCATTTTCAATACATTTGTGAAAATGTATAAAAACATGTTTTCACTTTGTTATTACAAGATAATTAGGTGGGGCTTACATTTGTCCTATTTCACATGTTTTTTTGCAAATCCCACAGAGAGAGGGGTCAGTGCCAGGGATCAGCCATTATTGATGGCAACCCTGGAGCAATTAGGATTAAGTGCCTTGCTTAAGGGCACATCAACCGGTTTTCAATTAGTTGGCTCTGGGATTTGAGCCAGCGACCTTTCGGCTACTGGCCCAACGCTTCTAACTACTGGGCTACCTGCCGCCAGAGTTCATTATGGGGTGTTGTGTGTAGATGGGAGAGAAATCCATTTTGAATTCAGGCTGTAACACAACAAAATGTGGATTAAGTCAAGGGGTATGAATTATTTCTGAATGCTCTGTAAATGTTTCCTGGGTCACAAATTTCAGCACTATGAACAACCTAAGTGGAAATGAGTGACCACTTGTTTGCTCCCTCAGAGTTGCTCCGGCCAGAGTATCTTTGAAAACCTGCGAGACGCCTCAGAGAAGACCTCCAACTGCCGCTCGCTCCACTCTTGGCACTCCCGGAACTCCAAGAACAACAACAGCTCTACCCAGACAGACATGTTCTGCCCTGATATTGGCTCCAGTGGTGGAGAGAGATACAACCATCCCAACAAAGACAGGAGTCATAGCAACGTTGTAGCAGTAGACAACAACAGTAGAGGTGG
Organism: Oncorhynchus mykiss; assembly: GCF_057628025.1. NCBI lineage: Eukaryota > Metazoa > Chordata > Actinopteri > Salmoniformes > Salmonidae > Oncorhynchus > Oncorhynchus mykiss. Next base: position 35,103,597 of record NC_143044.1, on the reverse strand, counting down.
CTCCATCTGCCAGCACAAGCCGTTTTCCAGTAGCTCCATGTACTCCCGCTCTCTATCCCACAGGGGGAGCTGTCTGCAGCACAGCCCAGTTAGTTCAGGGCCATTGGGGTCCCCAGAGCTCCACCAGGACTACTGCTACAGGAGAGGGGAGTCACACAGCAGACGACCACTCACCTTCACCCCTGTGGCCTCTGACTGTACTACCCTGCAGGTTGGTCTTGGAAGGATGGGTGGAGGGGGGGTGGGGAATGGATGGATAGATGGAGGGATGTGGAGGGAGAGGGGGGGAATGGATGGATGGTTGGAGAGATGTGGAGGGAAGGGGAAGAATGGATGGATGGTTGGAGGGGGGAGGAATGGATGAATAGACGGAGGGATGTGGAGGGAGGGGGAGGAATGGATGGATGGTTGGAGGGATGTGGGGGGGGGGGGTGAATGGATGGATTGTTGGAGGGATGTGGAGGGAAGGGGAAGAATGGATGGATGGTTGGAGGGGGCAGGAATGGATGAATAGACGGAGGGATGTGGAGGGAGGGGGAGGAATGGATGGTTGGAGGAAGGGGGAGGAATGGATGGATGGTTGGAGGGATGTGGAGGGAGGGGGAGAAATGGATGGATGGTTGGAGAGATGTGGAGGTAGGAAGAATGGATGGATAGATGGAGGGTGTGGAGGGAGGGGGAGGAATGGATGGAGGGATGTGGAGGGAGGAATTGATGGATAGATGGAGGGAGGGGGAGGAATGGATGGATGTTGGAGGGAGGGGGAGGTAGGGGGAAGAATGGATGGATAGATGGAGGGTGTGGAGGGAGGGGGAGGAATGGATGGAATGGATGTGGAGGGAGGAATGGATGGATAGATGGAGGGATGTGGAGGGAGGGGGAGGAATGGATGGATGGTTGGAGGGGTGTGGGAGGAATGGATGGAGGGATGGAGGGTTGTGGAGGGAGGGAGAGAAATGGATGGATAGTTGGAGGGATGTGGAGGAATGGATGGATGGTTGGAGGGATGTGGAGGTAGGGGGAAGAATGGATGCATGTCAAGTAGTTTTTTTCTAAATAGCTCCTGAACGTTATTGTTTTTAATGTGTGCTGTAATGTTGTTATGTGTGTAAGACTGTAACATATCAATTTCCACCCTGGGGTTATATTCTATTTAGAGCACGCTGCTGGACAGAGGAGGAGACAGAGACAGAGGAGGAGACAGAGACAGAGGAGGAGACAGAGACAGAGGAGGAGACAGAGACAGAGGAGGTGACAGAGACAGAGACAGAGGAGGTGACAGAGACAGAGTAGGTGACAGAGACAGAGGAGGAGACAGAGACAGAGGAGGAGAGGAAGGACACACCACTACTCCAGAGAGAGAGAAGCCGAGCGGAGGCACCTGGCCTAAAGTCTTGGTGGGCGCGTCCATCCTCGAGTGTGCCCAGCTCTCCATCTATAAGAAGCCCAAGCAGAGGAAGTCCATCTTCGACGCAGACACCTTCAAACGGCCCGAGGCGTCCTCCAAGCTGGACTACCTCTCCTTGTCCCAGCTATCAAAACACTCCCCGCAGGACTCTCAGTCTGAGGTGGGGCCAGGGGTGGGGATAGGGCAGACCCCTCCCACCCCACCTCAGAGGAGCGATTCGTTCAGGTTCAAACACCGCCAGCAGATCAGCTCTGCCTCGGACTCCACCATCACCACAGGGACAGGCACCCCTCCAACCACCCCGGGCCAGGCCCCAGGTGGCCTACCCCTGGTGGGCAAACAACAGGAGGGGGGGGGGCTGGAGGGTCGAGACAGAGACGGAGATAGGGAAAGGGACAGAGATGGGGAAAGAGACAGAGACAGAGAAAATCGAGACAGAGACGGGGACAGTGAGAAGCACAATTACTACATAGACCCTCCTGGAGAGGGGATGCAGCCAATCATCAGCTCCAGGAAGTCATGTGATGAGGATGTAAGCAGGCAGAGGGGGGAGGAGCTGGACAGGGACAGGAGAAGGTACCGTCCCAAATCAGCCCCTGCGTTACGCCGGAACATGACCCCTCTACACATCCACATCCCTATCCAGGTAAATAACATTCCTGATTGATTGGTTGATTGATTAATTGGTTGTTTGGTTGATTAATTAATTGAGCCCTGTGGCTGTGCTTAGCCAAACTTTCCAAGTTTCCTTTTGGTACGATGTTGATATTCTTATTGATTTGCCATTACACGCAGCAAATATTCACTCTGCAATGAACTCCTGTGTTTTCCATACGCTGCATGCCGTGTCAGTGTGTGTTACTAGAGCTGATAGTTCCTGTCCGTCTTTACTGTGCGTCCAGAGTTTCTCTAATGACGAGGCGTCTCCAGAGCCGGTGGACTTGGTGCGTTTCTCTCCCTTGCGCTCTCATCGTTACAGCATGCCTTTGGTACCACCAGGATACAGCAGCACCATGACTGCACGTAAGTCTCCTGTTACAACTATCTGAACAAGTAATTGTATATTAGATTATCTCATTAATGATGCATCTTCTTATCTTGTTTTCTCCACTGTGTTTCAGTACAGGTGTGATATTGCACCTGATCTCTTTCATTTCCTGTTTTCTTAACCCTTACTGGCCCTGATTTAACAGATAGCGTCTCTTTTGAATTGTGATGATTGTGACCAAGTCTTTTTTTTTTTACCTTATTGCGTCTAACTTATAAGAGCTGTATAAGAGTGTCTGCTTCATGACTAAAATGTAAATGTCCTTGTTTTTGGTCATCCAGACCCCGGACACAGAGGTCTAGCCCCGTGTCCTGCTGTCACCGCTGTGATGAGGAACCCAGTCTATACCGCCTGGAGCCATGACGTTCACACAAACCACAACTGTCCTCCTGCACCGACCTCAGGCAACCACTCACACTCTCACCCCAGGTAGATACCCCTCCTCAATGCCAAGCCATTTCCAGGTATCCCAGGTCTGAATCAGTCCATGATTAGAAGGCAGTAATTCAAACATAAACTTAATGTCAACAATGCACTTAATGGTCTAGATCTTACAATATAGCTCAACATAGATATGTCATAATTGGCTGCATGAATCTGATGACTGTGTTCTTCTCCTATAGTCCCCAGCACCAAGGTCGTCTGAGCCTGGATTTGAGCCACAAGCGGTCTGGTGACTTAACGTCAGATTCATCACCCTGTAGCCAGACACCACACAGCACCAACTCCCTGCCCTCCAGTACCAGACTGGGTCAGTGAACGAACAAATGAACGAACGAATGAACAAATAAAAAATAAAAACCTTATTGAGTCAATAATTAGATTTCTACATTATGAGCCAGCAATCATTTACATTTTAGTCATTTAGCAGATGCTCTGATCCACAGCCACTTACAGAGGTGAGTGGATACATTTTAGTCATTTAGCAGACACTCTGATCCACAGTCACTTACAGAGGTGAGTGGATACATTTTAGTCATTTAGCAGACACTCTGATCCACAGTCACTTACAGAGGTGAGTGGATACATTTTAGTCATTTAGCAGACGCTCTGATCCACAGTCACTTACAGAGGTGAGTGGATACATTTTAGTAATTTAGCAGACACTCTGATCCACAGTCACTTACAGAGGTGAGTGGATACATTTTAGTCATTTAGCAGACACTCTGATCCACAGTCACTTACAGAGGTGAGTGGATACATTTTAGTCATTTAGCAGACACTCTGATCCACAGAGGTGAGTGGATACATTTTAGTCATTTAGCAGACGCTCTGATCCACAGTCACTTACAGAGGTGAGTGGATACATTTTAGTCATTTAGCAGACACTCTGATCCACAGTCACTTACAGAGGTGAGTGGATACATTTTAGTCATTTAGCAGACACTCTGATCCACAGAGGTGAGTGGATACATTTTAGTCATTTAGCAGACACTCTGATCCACAGTCACTTACAGAGGTGAGTGGATACATTTTAGTCATTTAGCAGACACTCTGATCCACAGTCACTTACAGAGGTGAGTGGATACATTTTAGTCATTTAGCAGACACTCTGATCCACAGCCACTTACAGAGGTGAGTGGATACATTTTAGTCATTTAGCAGACACTCTGATCCACAGCCACTTACAGAGGTGAGTGGATACATTTTAGTCATTTAGCAGACACTCTGATCCACAGTCACTTACAGAGGTGAGTGGATACATTTTAGTCATTTAGCAAACACTCTGATCCACAGATGTGAGTGGATACATTTTAGTCATTTAGCAGACACTCTGATCCACAGCCACTTACAGAGGTGAGTGGATACATTTTAGTCATTTAGCAGACACTCTGATCCACAGCCACTTATAGAGGTGAGTGGATATATTTTAGTCATTTAGCAGACACTCTGATCCACAGACGTGAGGGGATACATTTTAGTCATTTAGCAGACACTCTGATCCACAGAGGTGAGTGGATACATTTTAGTCATTTAGCAGACACTCTGATCCACAGCCACTTACAGAGGTGAGTGGATATATTTTAGTCATTTAGCAGACACTCTGATCCACAGTCACTTACAGAGGTGAGTGGATACATTTTAGTCATTTAGCAGACACTCTGATCCACAGTCACTTACAGAGGTGAGTGGATACATTTTAGTCATTTAGCAGACACTCTGATCCACAGTCACTTACAGAGGTGAGTGGATACATTTTAGTCATTTAGCAGACACTCTGATCCACAGCCACTTACAGAGGTGAGGGGATACATTTTAGTCATTTAGCAGACACTCTGATCCACAGTCACTTACAGAGGTGAGTGGATACATTTTAGTCATTTAGCAGACACTCTGATCCACAGCCACTTACAGAGGTGAGGGGATACATTTTAGTCATTTAGCAGACACTCTGATCCACAGCCACTTACAGAGGTGAGGGGATACATTTTAGTCACTTAGCAGACACTCTGATCCACAGCCACTTACAGAGGTGAGGGGATACATTTTAGTCATTTAGCAGACACTCTGATCCACAGCCACTTACAGAGGTGAGGGGATACATTTTAGTCATTTAGCAGACACTCTGATCCACAGCCACTTACAGAGGTGAGGGGATACATTTTAGTCACTTAGCAGACACTCTGATCCACAGCCACTTACAGAGGTGAGGGGATACATTTTAGTCATTTAGCAGACACTCTGATCCACAGAGGTGAGGGGATACATTTTAGTCATTTAGCAAACACTCTGATCCACAGAGGTGAGGGGATACATTTTAGTCATTTAGCAAACACTCTGATCCACAGACGTGAGGGGATACATTTTAGTCATTTAGCAGACACTCTGATCCACAGAGGTGAGTGGATACATTTGAAACTTGGCTACCCACCTCTTTTTTTACTCGTCCCCCGTGGGATTCGAACCCACAATCCTGGCGTTGCATGCATCTACCAACTGAGCCACACGGGATCATACATGTAGTGCTTTTACTATTGTTATAATCAGTTTATGGTCTTTCATGGCATGAATGATATTAACATTCACTTGTCTTACCCCTCTAAGATAGAGGTTGTTATTACTGTTAGTCTGAATGTTACTACTGGTAACTCACCTCCATCTGTTTATGATCTTGACAGGTTCCTCTGGTAATTTACATTTCCGGCACGAGCGTATTAAAATCCCCCCTACTCGATACCCACGGTCTGTTGCAGGGTCTGATAGAGGTAGGTTGTTTATGTCTCCTGCTGCTACAAGGTTACATATTTACACTCCTCCAACAGTATGAGCTTATTGAATTATGAATGTATGTAATGAATAGATTTTCATGAATGTATTTGAAGGGATTCAATTCTTTTTTTCTGTGCCCATCAACTATGTGGTTACAAAAGTAGCATTTATTTACCTAGAAAGTACATGGGCAATTGGATTACGACACAGTAATAACCTATGAGTAACTTAGTTTCTCCTCCCTCTCTTTTCTTCCACCATGTCACCCTCCTCTCGCCTTCCCCCCACCAGGGTCCTTGTCCCACTCAGAGTGCAGCTCCCTGTCCCACTCCACTCCTCCCATGTCCCCCGCCAATCTAGAGACAGCGTCCTTTGCCAGCAGCCAATCACAGAGCTCTATCTCCACCAGCGCCACCCAGCCCAGGATATCAGGCAGCCCTGCCTTAATAGGGGACCGACGGAAGGACAGGTGCAAACATGCACACACAAACACACAGCGCGAAAGCACACACACAGCCACACATGTGCGCGCATCAGCACACTAGAGTCCTACCTGGGTCAGTTTTTTGGAGCCACACCTGCCCCGTGCCGGCTACATCAATTCCGAGCCCCACCCAATACCCCACAGCAGGACAGATTTTTCTCTGCAACCCGACCCACCCGCATAGCATTGTTCCGAGAGCTGATCCCTGACCCGCAAAATAATGTACATTTATTTAATTGTTTTTATGACTCCAGAGTAGTCGGCTATTATTCCCCTTCCCTGCATTAATGAATTTGTCTGCATGTCTATTCAACATTTGAATAAAAGGAAACCAACGATGCAGCACATTGACAAATCAAATTGACTTCTAATTAGCCTTCTTACCTAATGAAAGCCTATAGCCGACATACAAAACAATACCTCTACATTCAATATGTTTTCAGATAATCAAATAGTTTAATTGAAACTTAAATGAACAATTCCCAGAATCTAATATAGCCTACAAAAACACATGCATTTAGTTGGCTATACTCAAACTTTCACCAGCTGCAGCGGTTTAAACTTTATAAGATCTGCGTATGGTCTAAATGAACAAACTGATAATTAACAGAACTATTGTCAACAAATACCTTCTGGACACGTTTTGCAGACTATGTAAGCTATCCATCTACCGGGTTGCTCTCCTTGCCTACAGGGACTCCAAAATCCTTCCTAACCAGGGGTTTCACTTGCCAGCACCTGTTTCCACAATGGTCTATTCCACCATTATAAACTATCTTCTTATTTCTCTGGTTAGATTAACCATTTCCAAGTGAGCTAGCCTAGCTAGGGAAAGAAAACTTGACAATGTATTGTCACGTGTGGTGGCGGGACGGAACATAGATCTGCACGTGGACAAATTAGAATGTTTCAGCACCACACAAAGAGACAGTACCTGCTCTACACTCTCTCACAGCCTACTGCCTGCCTCACCACTCACAGAATGGAATTCGCAACACAACAAGCTCCTGGGTTTGTAAAAAATCTATATATTTTGATTGAAGACCTTTCCGACCTGATGCAGGACCCTAACACACACACACACACACACACACACACACACACACACACACACACACACACACCTGCTTTTAGGTACCATCCCCATCACTTTGACTAGTTACCTGTTGCCTCATTAGTCAATGGAACATGTTGATATACAGTATACCTGTACATCCCATCGGTCTCTCTTCTGTTTGTCTTTGTCTCTTGTCTGTCTGTCTGTGAGTTGATGCTGATCGTAGTGTTAGTGGTGAAGTAAACATCACTGTCTGGAAGCTGTGTCCCACGTTGTTTGTGGCTCCATCTTCTATAATTTCATCTGTAAACTGTCTTTCCTTCCCCTTGTCTATCTGGAGCTCTCTGAACCTTCCTGACATCCATCCTCTCCTTTCTGGGATTTTCTATTCGCTCCCTTTCCCTTTCTTGCTTTCCCTCCTTTGCCTCGTTACTCCTTTTCCGTCTTCCCCTCTTTTTCTTCTCTTCCCTCTCTTCCCCTTTCCCTCTGTCCCTCTCCTCACCCTCTGTCCCTCTCTTCACCCTCTGTCCCTCTCCTCACCCTCTGTCCCTCTCTTCACCCTCTGTCCCTCTCTTCACCCTCTGTCCCTCTCCTCACCCTCTGTCCCTCTCCTCACCCTCTGTCCCTCTTCTCACCCTCTTTCCCTCTCTTCACCCTCTCTGTGTGATTTTCTTTCCCTCTCTTTCCCTGTATTTTCCTCCTCTTCTCTCTTTCCCTGTATTTTCCTTCTCTTCTCTCTTCCCCTGTGTTCCCCTGTCTTTCCTTCTCTTCTCTCTTTCCCTGTCTTTCCCTGTCTTTCCCTGTCTTTCCTTCTCTTCTCTCTTTCCCTGTCTTTCCCTGTCTTTCCTTCTCTTCTCTCTTTCCCTGTCTTCCCCTGTCTTTCCCTGTCTTTCCCTGTCTTTCCTTCTCTTCTCTCTTTCCCTGTCTTTCCCTGTCTTTCCTTCTCTTTCCCTGTCTTCCCCTGTCTTCCCCTGTCTTTCCCTGTTTTTCCCTCTCTTTCCCTGTCTTTCCCTCTCTTTCCCTGTATTTTCCTTCTCTTCTCTCTTTCCCTGTATTTTCCTTATCTTCTCTCTTCCCCTGTCTTTCCCTGTCTTTCCCTGCCTTTCCCTGTCTTTCCCTCTCTTTCCCTGTCTTTCCCTGTCTTTCCTTCTCTTCTCTCTTCCCCTGTCTTTCCCTGTCTTTCCCTGTCTTTCCCTGTCTTTCCTTCTCTTTCCCTGTCTTCCCCTGTCTTCCCCTGTCTTTCCCTGTCTTTCTCGGTCTTTCCCTCTCTTTCCCTGTCTTTCCCTCTCTTTCCCTGTATTTTCCTTCTCTTCTCTCTTCCCCTGTCTTTCCCTGTCTTCCCCTGTCTTTCCCTGTCTTTCCCTGTCTTTCCCTGTCTTTCCTTCTCTTTCCTTCTCTTTCCCTGTCTTCCCCTGTCTTTCCCTGTCTTTCCCTGTCTTTCCTTCTCTTTCCTTCTCTTTCCCTGTCTTTCCCTGTCTTTCCCTGTCTTTCCCTCTTTCCTCTCTCTCCCCATTTCTCTTCCTTCCCTCTTCATCTCTGCTCTAGATATCTGTTCTATAACAGATCCTTTCTCCGCCTGCCTCTGGCTGTTAGGCCCAGGTTCTCCTCATTACGGAGCTTGAGGTTTGTTCTACACTAGTCAGGCACGCAGAAATGGGTGCCTCTTGAGTCTTGATTTTTCTAACATTGTTAAAGTACCTGACTGTTTTATTTGTAATGCTTTAAGTAATATGGCTCAATTGATGACAGGAAGCATATAAGAATAAGGGGAAAAGCAATCAGTGTGCTTAAACTCCCCGAATTGTAAATTCTATGTAAATTCCCATGAATTCCAAAAAGTATTTTGTGCCACTTTGAAACTTCCTGGAATTTTGCAACGCTAATCCTTTGCATTTGAGAAGTCCTTAGTGAGATGTTGAGACTAAGCTATAACAGAAGAGAAAATACACATTATATTCCTTTAAAGTGTCTTCAGTGCTTTTCACTAGTTCCTTAAAATTGCATGACGATGCTGTTGAATTTTGTCTGATCGCATGATTGGAACATGACCTGGAGCCTGGCTGGAACATCCTTTGTATGCACAGCTTATATCTGTGTCGTAATATGCTTTAACAGAAGGAGGCATTCACATTCAGGCTAGTCAGTATTTTCCCATATCATTTACTCATTTACATTGGCCTTTGGTATTTAGTATTATTTCAAAATTGTGCCAAAATAAAACCACTTTTTGCTTGATGATGTTTTAATGGGATGGGTTTTGTGTGTGTGTGTGTGGTGTCATTACAGTATGACGCTAAGTCAGTATTAGGTTTTGTAATGTTCTTCTTTCTGTTGGTCTCCTAAAAGGCCCTATCTGGAGGAGCCCCGTAACGTGACGGTACAGAAGGGGGCAGAACCGCTGGGCATCTCCATAGTGAGTGGGGAGAATGGGGGTGTGTTCGTGTCCAAGGTGACGGCAGGAAGCATTGCACACCAAGCACGGCTGGAGTACGGGGACCAACTGCTGGAGGTATGTTTTCCTCACCTACTTTTTGGGTCATAGTCCCGTGTAGCTCAGTTAGTAGATCATTGGACTTGAATGACGCTTGCAACGCCAGGGTTGTTGGTTCAATTCCCACAGGGGACCAGTATGAAAATGTATGCTCTCACTACTGTTAGTCGCTCTGGATAAGAGTGTCAGCTATATATCTGCAGTAATAATGAAATGTTTGAATGATGGGTTTCACAATGTTAAAAAAAAACAACATGTTTTTGGTCCCACATAAAATTGCATAACGATGGTTCAGTCTTGCTATTGGTCAACGAAAGCCGGACCGGCTCTTGTTGTTAAATTGGCAGGCTGCACCCCCCCACCCACCACACTATTCCTTCAGCGTCACTCAGAGGGGTGGTTATCATCCCACAAGCAGAATCATCAATGGCAGAAATCACCCTGCCATTACCTGGTTGTTAGAATTCTATTATGTTTGCCTCATTTCAGTTTATGTGACAAAACAAGCAATTCATTGTGTACAGCATCATTGTACCAATTTTTTTTAAATAATTTTTTTAAAATTTTATTTTATTTATTTTGCCCCCTTTTTCTCCCCAATTTCGTGGTATCCAATTGTTAGTAGCTACTATCTTGTCTCATCGCTACAACTCCCGTACGGGCTCGGGAGAGAGTCATGCGTCCTCCGAAACACAACCCAACCAAGCCGCACTGCTTCTTAACACAGCGCACATCCAACCCGGAAGCCAGCCGCACCAATGTGTCTGAGGCTACACCGTGCACCTGGCAACCTTGGTTAGCGCACACTGCGCCCTGCCCGCCACAGGAGTCGCTGGTGCGCGATGAGACAAGGATATCCCTACCGGCCAACCCCTCCCTAACCCGGACGACGCTAGGCCAATTGTGTGTCGCCCCATGGACCTCCCGGTCGTGAACTCAGAGTCTCTTGCTCAAATGTATCGGTCGCAGGTGTACAATGAGGGGCCTCCCGGGTGGCGCAGTGGTTAAGGGGCCACCCGAGAGGCCCCTCATTGTACCATTTAAATCGCTGTGAAATATATGTTTTAATTTTGTATTGTCACCTGCAGCGGTGGCATTTCACTACACCTGCGACCGATACATTTGATTTCAAATATGTTGTTTTACAGGGTCAGCCATAGCAGTATGGTGCCACTGGAGCAAATAAGGGTGAAGTGCCTTGCTCAAGGGCACATCTACAGATCTTTCAACTTGTCAGCTCTGGTATTCAAACCAGCAACCTTTCGGTTACTGGCACAACGCTCTAACCGCTTGGCTACCCAAATATTTTTTTAATAATGAAAAATATAGTATTTTTAACTGTTTAAAGTTGGTGGATCATACTGTAAGTAAAGGGCTCAAGCGCGAGTGGTTTCCACTAGATTCCACAGCCACAAAGTCTCCACCATGTTGTGGGGAAACAGAATGCAGGGGAGGGGGCAGAGTTGTTTATTTTCAGCCTAAGTGTTTACCTTGCTTACTCATGCCTGAGACATACTACATCTAGCACCTTTAGCTCAAAAAACATGTTTAAATGCCATTTACCCACATTCTTGATCTTAATCTTACTCTCTTTCTCTCACCTTTCCCCCTGTCTCTCTCGCTCTCTCTCTCTTCTTCTATCGCTTTCACTCATCCATCCCTCACTCACTCACTCAAACTGTTGTTGTTCTTTCTTTCAGTTTAATGGGATCAACTTGCGGAACGCCAATGAGCAGCAGGCGAGGCTTGTGATTGGTCAGCAGTGTGACACCATCACCATCCTGGCTCAGTACAATCCACACATGTTCCAGCTGGGAAACCACTCTCGCTCCAGGTAAGGCCACGCACACACAGACACACAGACACACAGACACACACACAGACACACAGACACACACACACACAGACACACAGACACACACACACACACACAGACACACACACACACACACACACACACACACACACACACACACACACACATACACAGAGCTGGGAAACCTCTCTTGCTCCAGGTAAGGGTACGCCACACACACACACAAACACACAGAGCTGGGAAACCTCTCTCGCTCCAGGTAATAGGAGACTGATTTTGATGACATTCTCTTCAGTTCTCGTATGGAGTCCATCAGTGGTCAGCCAACCCCCCAGCTCAGCGGAGCCACCACTCCAGACAATCACTCCGTCATCGACACCTTGAGTGAGCAAGACGAAGGGACCATGACACCACCTTCTAAACAGACCACCCCAGCCACCAGCCCTCACAGCTCCTTCAGGTACAGGATAACTCAGGTGGACATAATATTGTCGAAATAAATCAAATAAACAACAGCTGTAGCATTCTGTTCCTTAGTGTTAGTTATTAATATGTCATCAGGGTTCATATAATATTCATACACCATTCATATTCAGTCAATGCAGGAAGTTGGAATTTGAGTTACGTTCCTGAATTGACCAAATTTAAGTGGTGGTCATTGGGTTGCCAGATAGACTCTGACTATGGGAGGCATATCCGTCTCTGTCCAGGCTATCATCTCCAGGTGCAGGCTCTCGCAGGGCCCCAGAGGTGAGGCTGGTGCGGCTGAAGAAGCCCCAGGGAGAGTTGGGGGTGCAGCTCTGTGGAGGGAACCTGTATGGTATATATGTAGAGAGTCTGGAGGATGACAGCCCTGCCAAGTGTCCCGACGGACTGGTGCCTGGAGACCAAATACTGGAGGTAGAGTATAGGGCCGTATAGTGTAGTATAGAGGTAACGTACATACGTAGAGAGACAGGTATACATACAGACTTCCTGGGCCATGTGTAGCACTGAAGTAGATGCAGAGTTACTCCAACACATACCTTTCTTCTTGCTAGCTACCGATTCCATTTTTTTTATGTACAGTTAATTTGATGTTAGCAAACTATTCAGTGATTCACAAACATTTTGTATTATTACTTTGCTCAATATTGAATGGATGTTTTTCAACAGTACAATGGTGTCAACATGAAGAATAAGACTGCGGAAGAGGCTTACCTGGAGATGTTGAAACCGGCTGAAACGGTCATGTTTAAAGTCCAACATCGTCTGGATGAGCTCGCCATGCTCAAAGACTCACCAGGAGATGGTTTTTACATCAGGTACTAAAACTATGTTGTCACTCTGAAATGTTTTCATATCAGATTGCTGCACATATTTCTTTTTGAAACATCAGTCGACATCTTACTACTGTAATCCCCTTCACGTATGGAGTCACATCCGTCCTGTAGTCAACATCTTACTACTGTAATCCCCTTCGTGTATGGAGTCACATCCGTCCTGTAGTCAACATCTTACTACTGTAATCCCCTTCGTGTATGGAGTCACATCCGTCCTGTAGTCAACATCTTACTACTGTAATCCCCTTCGTGTATGGAGTCACATCCGTCCTGTAGTCAACATCTTACTACTGTAATCCCCTTCGTGTATGGAGTCACATCCGTCCTGTAGTCAACATCTTACTACTGTAATCCCCTTCGTGTATGGAGTCACATCCGTCCTGTAGTCAACAACTTACTACTGTATCCCCTTCACGTATGGAGTCACATCCGTCCTGTAGTCAACATCTTACTACTGTAATCCCCTTCGTGTATGGAGTCACATCCGTCCTGTAGTCAACAACTTACTACTGTATCCCCTTCACGTATGGAGTCACATCGGTCCTGTAGTCAACATCTTACTACTGTAATCCCCTTCGTGTACGGAGTCACATCCGTCCTGTAGTCAACATCTTACTACTGTAATCCCCTTCGTGTATGGAGTCACATCCGTCCTGTAGTCAACATCTTACTACTGTATCCCCTTCGTGTATGGAGTCACATCCGTCCTGTAGTCAACATCTTACTACTGTAATCCCCTTCGTGTATGGAGTCACATCGGTCCTGTAGTCAACATCTTACTACTGTAATCCCCTTCGTGTATGGAGTCACATCCGTCCTGTAGTCAACATCTTACTACTGTAATCCCCTTCGTGTATGGAGTCACATCCGTCCTGTAGTCAACATCTTACTACTGTAATCTCCTTCGTGTATGGAGTCACATCGGGCCTGTAGTCAACATCTTACTACTGTAATCCCCTTCGTGTATGGAGTCACATCGGGCCTGTAGTCAACATCTTACTACTGTAATCCCCTTCGTGTATGGAGTCACATCCGTCCTGTAGTCAACATCTTACTACTGTAATCCCCTTCGTGTATGGAGTCACATCGGGCCTGTAGTCAACATCTTACTACTGTAATCCCCTTCACGTATGGAGTCACATCCGTCCTGTAGTCAACATCTTACTACTGTAATCCCCTTCGTGTATGGAGTCACATCGGGCCTGTAGTCAACATCTTACTACTGTAATCCCCTTCACGTATGGAGTCACATCCGTCCTGTAGTCAACAACTTACTACTGTAATCCCCTTCACGTATGGAGTCACATCCGCCCTGTAGTCAACATCTTACTACTGTAATCCCCTTCACGTATGGAGTCACATCCGTCCTGTAGTCAACATCTTACTACTGTAATCCCCTTCGTGTATGGAGTCACATCGGGCCTGTAGTCAGCATCTTACTACTGTAATCCCCTTCACGTATGGAGTCACATCCGTCCTGTAGTCAACATCTTACTACTGTAATCCCCTTCACGTATGGAGTCACATCCGTCCTGTAGTCAACATCTTACTACTGTAATCCCCTTCACGTATGGAGTCACATCCGTCCTGTAGTCAACATCTTACTACTGTAATCCCCTTCACGTATGGAGTCACATCCGTCCTGTAGTCAACATCTTACTACTGTAATCCCCTTCACGTATGGAGTCACATCCGTCCTGTAGTCAACATCTTACTACTGTAATCCCCTTCACGTATGGAGTCACATCCGTCCTGTAGTCAACATCTTACTACTGTAATCCCCTTCGTGTATGGAGTCACATCGGGCCTGTAGTCAACATCTTACTACTGTAATCCCCTTCACGTATGGAGTCACATCCGTCCTGTAGTCAACATCTTACTACTGTAATCCCCTTCGTGTATGGAGTCACATCGGGCCTGTAGTCAACATCTTACTACTGTAATCCCCTTCACGTATGGAGTCACATCCGTCCTGTAGTCAACAATTTACTACTGTAATCCCCTTCACGTATGGAGTCACATCCGTCCTGTAGTCAACATCTTACTACTGTAATCCCCTTCACGTATGGAGTCACATCCGTCCTGTAGTCAACATCTTACTACTGTAATCCCCTTCGTGTATGGAGTCACATCGGGCCTGTAGTCAGCATCTTACTACTGTAATCCCCTTCACGTATGGAGTCACATCTGTCCTGTAGTCAACATCTTACTACTGTAATCCCCTTCACGTATGGAGTCACATCCGTCCTGTAGTCAACATCTTACTACTGTAATCCCCTTCACGTATGGAGTCACATCCGTCCTGTAGTCAACATCTTACTACTGTAATCCCCTTCACGTATGGAGTCACATCCGTCCTGTAGTCAACATCTTACTACTGTAATCCCCTTCACGTATGGAGTCACATCCGTCCTGTAGTCAACATCTTACTACTGTAATCCCCTTCACGTATGGAGTCACATCCGTCCTGTAGTCAACATCTTACTACTGTAATCCCCTTCGTGTATGGAGTCACATCCGTCCTGTAGTCAACATCTTACTACTGTAATCCCCTTCGTGTATGGAGTCACATCCGTCCTGTAGTCAACATCTTACTACTGTAATCCCCTTCGTGTATGGAGTCACATCCGTCCTGTAGTCAACATCTTACTACTGTAATCCCCTTCACGTATGGAGTCACATCCGTCCTGTAGTCAACATCTTACTACTGTAATCCCCTTCGTGTATGGAGTCACATCCGTCCTGTAGTCAACATCTTACTACTGTAATCCCCTTCACGTATGGAGTCACATCCGTCCTGTAGTCAACATCTTACTACTGTAATCCCCTTCGTGTATGGAGTCACATCCGTCCTGTAGTCAACATCTTACTACTGTAATCCCCTTCACGTATGGAGTCACATCCGTCCTGTAGTCAACATCTTACTACTGTATCCCCTTCGTGTATGGAGTCACATCCGTCCTGTAGTCAACATCTTACTACTGTAATCCCCTTCGTGTATGGAGTCACATCCGTCCTGTAGTCAACAACTTACTACTGTATCCCCTTCACGTATGGAGTCACATCCGTCCTGTAGTCAACATCTTACTACTGTAATCCCCTTCGTGTATGGAGTCACATCCGTCCTGTAGTCAACATCTTACTACTGTAATCCCCCTCACGTATGGAGTCACATCCGTCCTGTAGTCAGCATCTTACTACTGTAATCCCCTTCACGTATGGAGTCACATCCGTCCTGTAGTCAACATCTTACTACTGTAATCCCCTTCACGTATGGAGTCACATCCGTCCTGTAGTCAACATCTTACTACTGTAATCCCCTTCACGTATGGAGTCACATCCGTCCTGTAGTCAACATCTTACTACTGTATCCCCTTCACGTATGGAGTCACATCCGTCCTGTAGTCAACATCTTACTACTGTATCCCCTTCACGTATGGAGTCACATCGGTCCTGTAGTCAACATCCTACTACTGTAATCCCCACATCCGTCCTGTAGTCAACAACTTACTACTGTATCCCCTTCACGTATGGAGTCACATCGGGCCTGTAGTCAACATCTTACTACTGTAATCCCCTTCACGTATGGAGTCACATCCGTCCTGTAGTCAACATCTTACTACTGTATCCCCTTCGTGTATGGAGTCACATCCGTCCTGTAGTCAACATCTTACTACTGTAATCCCCTTCACGTATGTAGTCACATCCGTCCTGTAGTCAACAACTTACTACTGTATCCCCTTCACGTATGTAGTCACATCGGGCCTGTAGTCAACATCTTACTACTGTAATCCCCTTCGTGTATGGAGTCACATCCGTCCTGTAGTCAACATCTTACTACTGTAATCCCCTTCACGCATGGAGTCACATCCGTCCTGTAGTCAACATCTTACTACTGTAATCCCCTTCACGTATGGAGTCACATCGGGCCTGTAGTCAGCATCTTACTACTGTAATCCCCTTCACGTATGGAGTCACATCGGTCCTGTAGTCAACATCTTACTACTGTATCCCCTTCACGTATGGAGTCACATCGGGCCTGTAGTCAGCATCTTACTACTGTAATCCCCTTCACGTATGGAGTCACATCGGTCCTGTAGTCAACATCTTACTACTGTATCCCCTTCACGTATGGAGTCACATCGGGCCTGTAGTCAACATCTTACTACTGTAATCCCCTTCACATATGGAGTCACATCGGTCCTGTAGTCAACATCTTACTACTGTATCCCCTTCACGTATGGAGTCACATCGGGCCTGTAGTCAACATCTTACTACTGTATCCCCTTCACATATGGAGTCACATCGGGCCTGTAGTCAACATCTTACTACTGTAATCCCCTTCACATATGGAGTCACATCGGTCCTGTAGTCAACATCTTACTACTGTATCCCCTTCACATATGGAGTCACATCGGGCCTGTAGTCAACATCTTACTACTGTATCCCCTTCACATATGGAGTCACATCGGGCCTGTAGTCAACATCCATCAGGTGTAAATAAACTGTACCTGGTTTTTACATGTCTATATTCTTTAACTGTACAATATCACTGCATCCCCATGAAAATGATCTTTACATTTTCTAAATGAACGTCAACCCATCTGTGTTCCTTCTCCTTTCAGAGCACTTTATGAGCGAGTAGCAGAGATGGAGCTGGAGCTGAGTTTCAAGAAGGATGACATCCTGTACATTGAAGACACGCTACCAAAGGGCAACTTTGGCTTCTGGATGGCGTGGCAGTTAGATGAGAACGCACGCAAGCTGGCACGAGGGCAGGTCCCCAGCAAATACATGTAAGTCATACTGTACCTGCTGTAAATAAACTTTAGGTAACAGTTATGTTGAGTGTTGAAATGTTGATACACAGAGATATTTAATGATTGCATTTGGTATTTGATGTGTGTGTTTCTGCAGGGTCTCAATATGACTCCCTGTTAAAATAAAGGTTAAAAAACACATGATATGCCTTATTAAATTACTTTATTAATGCTTATGCATGCTTATAACATGTTTATAAAGCATTATAAACTGGGTGGTTCAAGCCCTAAATTCTGATTGGCTGACAGTCATGGTATATCAAACCGTTTACCACTGGTACGACAAAACATTTATTTTTAATGCTCTAATTACATTGGTAACCAGTTTATAATAGCTTTAAGGCGCCTCAGGTATTGCCAATATACCACGGTTAAGGGCTGTGTCCAGGCACTCTGCGTTCCATCATGTGTAAGAACAACAGCCCTTAGCTGTGGTATATTGGCCATATACCACACCTTCATGGGCCTTATTGCTTCATTCTGGTGTCTGGTTAGACTGTAAACTCTCCTTCCAGACCCACATCAAACATCTCCAATCCAAAGTTAAATCTAGAATTGGCTTCCTATTTCACAACAAAGCATCCTTCACTCATGCTGCCAAACATACCCTTGTAAAACTGACCATCCTACCAATCCTCGACTTCGGCGATGTCATTTACAAAATAGCCTCCAATACCCTACTCAACAAATTGGATGCAGTCTATCACAGTGCAATCCGTTTTGTCACCAAAGCCCCATATACTACCCACCATTGCGACCTGTACGCTCTCGTTGGCTGGCCCTCGCTTCATACTCGTTGCCAAACCCACTGGCTCCATGTCATCTACAAGACCCTGCTAGGTAAAGTCCCCCCTTATCTCAGCTCGCTGGTCACCATAGCATCACCCACCTGTAGCACACGCTCCAGCAGGTATATCTCTCCAGTCACCCCAAATCCAATTCTTTCTTTGGCCGCCTCTCCTTCCAGTTCTCTGCTGCCAATGACTGGAACGAACTACAAAAATCTCTGAAACTGGAAACACTTATCTCCCTCACTAGCTTTAAGCACCAACTGTCAGAGCAGCTCACAGATTACTTACTGCACCTGTACATAGCCCATCTATAATTTAGCCCAAACGACTACCTCTTTCCCTACTGTATTTATTTTATTTATTTATTTATTTAGCTCCTTTGCACCCCATAATTTTTATTTCTACTTTACACATTCTTCCACTGCAAATCTTCCATTCCAGTGTTTTACTTGCTATATTGTATTTACTTTGCCACCATGGCCCTTTTTTTTGCCTTTACTTCCCTTATCTCACCTCATTTGCTCACATCGTATATAGACTTGTTTATACTGTATTATTGACTCTATGTTTGTTTTACTCCATGTGTAACTCTGTGTCGTTGTATGTGTCGAACTGCTTTGCTTTATCTTGGCCAGGTCTCAATTGTAAATGAGAACTTGTTCTCAACTTGCCTACCTGGTTAAATAAAGGTGAAATAAAAAAATCAAATTCAAACCCGTTGTACTGTGTATTCCCCTGTGTTTTTCAGAATGGACCAAGAGTTCTACAGGAGACACAGCATGCCTGATATGAAGGATGAGAGCGGTACCGCCAGTAAGACCCTCTCGGCTGCCGCTCGCAGGTCCTTCTTCCGCAGGAAACAGAAACACAAACGCTCTGGGTCTAAAGACGGGAAGGACCTAGTGGACGCCATCAGCACTGACTCACTGCCCATCATGGAGGGTGAGGAAGGCCCATTCACACCTTGCTGTACTGTAAATGATAACCGTGGAACATGTAGATTCTTGATTCATCTCATGTATGGTCATGTGTGACTCAGTTGGTGACAGGGCTCTACAGTGTGACCATTTCACCCGCATATGCGCCTAAATATTTTGCCGTGAGACCTGGAGTTTTAATTTGGTAGCACCAGTGCACGAGGTTAAAGATCCCCCAGAGGATAATTGTTGCAATGATTACTTCACTGTACCGCAGCCCCTGAGCACCATGGAGAACACACTGAGTGCAGATTCATGACTGTCATGTTTGGACCATTACAACAAAGAAAACGGCTTGATACCTTTTCTTTGTGTGCTCCTACATTTAGTTCAACTTAGGCGCACACTCGCTGCTTGTAAAAAGTCAATGAAAGGTCAGTGTAGAGCCCTGGGTACACCAAGGTTGCCGGGTCCATTCCAACTGTCATGTTCTGACCTTTATTTCCTTTGTTTTGTCTTTATTTAGTCTGGTCAGGGCGTGAGTTGGTGTGGGCAGTCTGTTTGTGTTTCTATGTTTTTTCTATTTCTGTGTTTGGCCTGATATGGTTCTCAATCAGAGGCAGCTGTTTATCGTTGTCCCTGATTGAGAACCATATTTAGGTAGCCTGGGTTTCACTGTTGGTTTGTGGGTGTTTGTTTCCATGTATGTGTTTGTCGCCACACGGAACTGTTTGGGTTTGGTTATATCACGTATTCGTTTATTGTTTTTGTATTTCATAGTGTTCAGTGCTTTTCTTATTAAAATCGTCATGAACACTTACCACACCGCATCTTGGTCCGATCCTTACTCCTCTTCAGATGAAGAGGAGGAAATCTGCCGTTACACCAACATGGTTCACATTCCCATAATGTATGCACTTGCTTTGTACTGTAAGTTGCTTTGGATAGAAGTGCCTCAAGTGGCATATGCTATTATTCATGTAGGTGCAAAGCTAGTTTTCCACTGCAGTGTTCATGATCTCTGTTTTGACATAGTGCTATAATGTCTAACTACCAGAGTGTCCAGGAGGTGGAGTGATCCATTCCCAGACCTGTGCTGGTTCTGGGGTTAGGGTATCATGTACATACACACTGTAGTTTTCCATAATTCTGCTGACGGTTCTGTGTATTGTCTATCTACCAGATGGTGTGAGCCTGGCCTACCAGAGGATCCAGAAGGTAGAGTGTTCCAGCCCCAGACCAGTGCTGGTTCTGGGGCCCCTAGTGGAGGCTAACAAGGACATGCTGGTGAAGGAGGCCCCCGGGAGGTTCTGTCGGTGCCTACCTGGTGGGCTGTTATGTTGTGATAATGCTATGTCATGTTATGATAATGCTATTTCATGTTAGAACATCGCTATGTCATGTTATAACAGTGCTATGTCATGTTATGATAATGCTATGTCATGTTATGACAGGATTGTAAACTACTCAAATAAGTAAATTGATTGTCAATTATCATGTGTTATTTTATTTTATACAGTATATGAAATACTAAAATGTGATTATTTTTGTCTGTCCATTCAGAGGTGATGAAGGCATCTCAGCAGGCGATAGAACGAGGGGTGAAGGACTGCGTCTTCATAGACTTCAAACGAAGGAGCGGCCATTTTGATGTCACAACTGTTGCTTCCATCAAGGAAATCACAGAGAAGGTATATTTAGTTTATTTATTTACAGTTTAGTCTTATTGAGATAAAAAAAAAACATATTTAGGAGAGAAACCAGTTCAGCATATTTTGTACATAGACAGGACTAGTAAATATCTGGATTAATACATGGCAGCTGCCATCCCATATCGTGACATTGTGTATGTTATGTACAGTGTGACAGAACCTAACAAAATGTCTGTTAGATTTTGTCAGTTGATCTAATGATATGTCATTTTGGAAACATTCTTTGCTGTGCTTTCATTCATTTCTCATGCAAACCCAACTGGTTAGATGTTGTTGTTGTTTCTATTTTGAAGGATTGTCACTGTTTACTTGACATTGCACCCCACGCCATCGAACGGCTTCACAGCGTTCACATCTACCCAATTGTCATTTTCATTCGCTACAAAAATGCAAAGCAGATAAAGTGAGTACTAGCCCCCATTCTACTATAAATACTTATTTTTGTGTGCTGTATTTTGAGACAATGATCTAACACCACTGCTATCAGAGTCATCTGGCCAAGCTATCACAGCTGCTTTCCCTCATGGAGTTCCTCTATTGAAATGTAAAAGCTCATGAATCTCCTTTAGTCTTCTTTAAACAATTAGTTTTTTATACCAATAACAATGCTATCAATCAATCAACTGTATTTATAAAGCCCTCTTTACATCAGAACTTGTTCCAAAGTGTTTATACTGTCACGACTTCCGCCGAAGTCGGTCCCTCTCCTTGTTCGGGCGGCGTTTGACGTCACCGGCCATCGCCGATCCACTTTTCATTTTCCATTTGTTTTGTCTTACACACCTGGTTTCAATTCCCCAATTACATGTTCATTATTTAACCCTCTGCTTTCCCCATGGTTTTTGTGCGTGTTTGTTTCATGTATTTCGGTCCTATTGTGTGGGCTTGGTATTACTACATGTATTTGGTAATTTTGAGTAAAGTTACTTTTATTACTCATCTCTGCTGTCCTGCGCCTGACTCCTCTGCACCAGCTACACCCAAACCTTTTACATATACGGTAACTCTGCCTACACCACAAACAGCATGCATGCAAGCAGCACATTACCTCATCTACTGCCACTTTCCAATATCCCTGCTGTTTTCACGGTTGACTTACAGTAGTGTATTAAGTTTCATTGTCTTTCAGTCTAGGTGCACTTTCATTACTATAACATTACAGAAATGATCTCCGATTCATTCCTATCACAGACACGTTCCAAAACAAATGAATCAAAGTGATCAAAATGAAATGAATCAGAAACGGCCCTAGCCGACACTCCTCTTGGGATAATCGTGATTCATTAGAGAAGATCTCTGGTTGGTATTTTCATTTGTAATCGGAGGGGAAGATTAAGTCTGCTGAACACACAGACATGCACACTCTCACACACAGACACAAAACGCAGGCGCAGACACGCCAGGGCTCAACGCTGACTTTTTTTACAAGGAGCACGTGCGCCTAAGTTGAAAAAGGTAGGCGCGCACAAAGACATTTAGGTGCACAATGAAAAATATTTGAGGTAATAAAGCTAGAATCCTTAATTTTTTTAGGCACAATGGTGCTCCTTATTTAAAATTCCAGGTTGCACAGCAAAATATTTAGGTGCATATGCAAATAAAATGGTTGTACTGTAGAGCCCTGCAGGCACTCACACACTGTCTCACACATTCTCGTACACATTCACAGAGACTCGTGCAGTGCGGCAGTGAACATGGAGAGGATCTGATTGAACTAAGCCTTCCCTGTCATCAACTGAGTGCCAGCTGTCCCTGGGATGAGAGGCTGAGCCCTATAGCTCTGCGGTGGGCTGCGGGGGCGTCTAGCTGAGCTGTCCCTGGGATGAGAGGCTGAGCCCTATAGCTCTGTGGTGGGCTGCGGGGGCGTCTAGCTGAGCTATCCCTGTGACTGAGAGGCTGAGCCCTATAGCTCTGTGGTGGGCTGCGGGGGCGTCTAGCTGAGCTCTCCCTGTGACTGAGAGGCTGAGCCCTATAGCTCTGTGGTGGGCTGCGGGGGCGTCTAGCTGAGCTATACCTGTGACTGAGAGGCTGAGCCCTATAGCTCTGTGGTGGGCTGCGGGGGCGTCTAGCTGAGCTATACCTGTGACTGAGAGGCTGAGCCCTATAGCTCGGTGGTGGGCTGCGGGGGCGTCTAGCTGAGCTATCCCTGTGATTGAGAGGCTGAGCCCTATAGCTCTGTGGTGGGCTGCGGGGGCGTCTAGCTGAGCTATCCCTGTGACTGAGAGGCTGATCCCTATAGCTCTGTGGTGGGCTGTGGGGGCGTCTAGCTGAGCTATCCCTGTGACTGAGGCTGAGCCCTATAGCTCTGTGGTGGGCTGCAGGGGCGTCTAGCTGAGCTATATCTGTGACTGAGAGGCTGAGCCCTATAGCTCGGTGGTGGGCTGCGGGGGCGTCTAGCTGAGCTATACCTGTGACTGAGAGGTTGAAAGCTGGGCCTGTCTCTTCCAGTTTTGAGCTTTGTACTGGGGGCTGCTCGTCTCTGTCTCTGAGAGAGAGAGCGAGAGAGGCTGGAGGCTGGGCCCTACAGTACACTCTCAGCTATTTGGCTAAGCCCTTGCTGCTCTTCACTCACTCCACACTACCAGCAGAGACCAATCATCTCATATAAACACGTGAATAGTATGTCTATGGCAGATGCCTTTGAGAGTGAGCGAGAGAGAGAGTGAGCGAGAGAGAGAGAGAGAGAGAGAGAACCAAACCATGAACCACTCTCTGACATTCTATCCTTTGGATGGCGTCATATAGTCAATATGTAGACTGTAGGCCAGGCAGGGAAAGGAAAACAGCAGGTCAGGAGCAGACGGGTCACAGACTAGAGAGGCTCATTAACCCAGTTGCCACCCAGTGTTTTAAGTTTGACTGTACTTACCGCTCAGTTCGTACAGCACTATTACTCATCAACACTGCAATTGTAGTGAAGAGCAGAGACAGTCTTTATTTTTTGTTGTTGCTGTCTTGTTGCCGTCTATGCATATAATTGGGGGTCATTTTGTTGCCATGCCACCACAGTCTCTGTGTGATATCAACTGTGTGCCATCTTTTTTAATGAACTGAAATATTTGATATTTAATATGATTTTGTTCTTTCCTTCATTCAGAGAACAGAAGGATCCTCTATACTTACGGGATAAAGTCTCTCAGAAACATTCCAAGGAGCAGTTTGAAATGGCACAGAAAACT
Organism: Oncorhynchus mykiss; assembly: GCF_057628025.1. Classification (NCBI taxonomy): domain Eukaryota; kingdom Metazoa; phylum Chordata; class Actinopteri; order Salmoniformes; family Salmonidae; genus Oncorhynchus; species Oncorhynchus mykiss. Next base: position 35,079,342 of record NC_143044.1, on the reverse strand, counting down.
GAACAGGAGTACAGCAAGGTCTTTACAGGTTAGTATTATGTTAATATCATATAATAACATTCAGTTTGTTGCTATGTGAGAAGGCCTGTCATATATACCTACAGTCTGGAGTCAGAACAGGCCTCGTATTCATAAATTGAGCGCTGAACTAAGATCAGCCTGTTAGATCGTAATGAGTGAAGTTACATAGACAGAACCGGACCAGATCATCTACTCTGAGACAGTAATGGCCCAGATCATCTACTCTGAGACAGAACCGGACCAGATCATCTACTCTGACACAGTAATGGACCAGATCATCTACTCTGATACAGAAATGGACCAGATCATCTACTCTGCGACAGAACCGGACCAGATCATCTACTCTGAGACAGTAATGGACCAGATCATCTACTCTGAGACAGTAATGGACCAGATCATCTACTCTGAGACAGTAATGGACCAGATCATCTACTCTGAGACAGTAATGGACCAGATCATCTACTCTGAGACAGTAATGGACCAGATCATCTACTCTGAGACAGTAATGGACCAGATCATCTACTCTGAGACAGTAATGGACCAGATCATCTACTCTGAGACAGAACCGGACCAGATCATCTACTCTGAGACAGTAATGGACCAGATCATCTACTCTGAGACAGTAATGGACCAGATCATCTACTCTGAGACAGTAATGGACCAGATAATCTACTCTGAGACAGAACCGGACCAGATCATCTACTCTGAGACAGTAATGGACCAGATCATCTACTCTGAGACAGTAATGGACCAGATCATCTACTCTGAGACAGAACCGGAACAGATCATTTACTCTGAGACAGTAATGGCCCAGATCATCTACTCTGAGACAGTAATGGACCAGATCATCTACTCTGAGACAGTAATGGACCAGATCATCTACTCTGAGACAGTAATGGACCAGATCATCTACTCTGAGACAGTAATGGACCAGATCATCTACTCTGAGACAGTAATGGCCCAGATCATCTACTCTGAGACAGAACCGGACCAGATCATCTACTCTGAGACAGTAATGGACCAGATCATCTACTCTGAGACAGAACCGGACCAGATCATTTACTCTGAGACAGTAATGGACCAGATCATCTACTCTGAGACAGAACCGGACAAGATCATCTACTCTGAGACAGTAATGGCCCAGATCATCTACTCTGAGACAGTAATGGACCAGATCATCTACTCTGAGACAGTAATGGACCAGATCATCTACTCTGAGACAGTAATGGACCAGATCATCTACTCTGAGACAGAACCGGACCAGATCATCTACTCTGAGACAGTAATGGACCAGATCATCTACTCTGAGACAGTAATGGACCAGATCATCTGCTCTGAGACAGAACCGGACCAGATCATCTACTCTGAGACAGTAATGGACCAGATCATTTACTCTGAGACAGTAATGGACCAGATAATCTACTCTGAGACAGTAATGGACCAGATCATCTACTCTGAGACAGTAATGGACCAGATCATCTACTCTGAGACAGTAATGGCCCAGATCATCTACTCTGAGACAGAACCGGACCAGATCATCTACTCTGAGACAGTAATGGACCAGATCATCTACTCTGAGACAGAACCGGACCAGATCATCTACTCTGAGACAGTAATGGACCAGATCATCTACTCTGAGACAGAACCGGACCAGATAATTTACTCTGAGACAGTAATGGACCAGATCATCTACTCTGAGACAGTAATGGACCAGATCATCTACTCTGAGACAGTAATGGCCCAGATCATCTACTCTGAGACAGAACCGGACCAGATCATGTACTCTGAGACAGTAATGGCCCAGATCATCTACTCTGAGACAGTAATGGCCCAGATCATCTACTCTGAGACAGAACCGGACCAGATCATCTACTCTGAGACAGTAATGGACCAGATCATCTACTCTGAGACAGAACCGGACCAGATCATCTACTCTGAGACAGTAATGGACCAGATCATCTACTCTGAGACAGTAATGGACCAGATCATCTACTCTGAGACAGAACCGGACCAGATCATCTACTCTGAGACAGTAATGGACCAGATCATCTACTCTGAAACAGAACCGGACCAGATCATCTACTCTGAGACAGTAATGGACCAGATCATCTACTCTGAGACAGAACCGGACCAGATCATCTACTCTGAGACAGTAATGGACCAGATCATCTACTCTGAGACAGTAATGGACCAGATCATCTACTCTGAGACAGAACCGGACCAGATCATCTACTCTGAGACAGTAATGGCCCAGATAATTTACTCTGAGACAGTAATGGACCAGATCATCTACTCTGAGACAGAACCGGACCAGATCATCTACTCTGAGACAGTAATGGACCAGATCATCTACTCTGAGACAGTAATGGCCCAGATCATCTACTCTGAGACAGAACCGGACCAGATCATCTACTCTGAGACAGTAATGGACCAGATCATCTACTCTGAGACAGAACCGGACCAGATCATCTACTCTGAGACAGAACCGGACCAGATCATCTACTCTGAGACAGTAATGACCCAGATTTGAAAACATTTTTTTTTGTGTTGCAGGTATCGTCCAAGGAGGAAGCCTGTCCTACATTTGCACTCAGATCATGACTATAGTGGACCAAGAACAAAGTAAAGTCATATGGATTCCTGATGGAGCTTTCTAGAAGGTTTCTAGGTGCTTATATCTATGTAACACTTCAACCCTTAACAAGGAAGGTTGGGTATGATACACTTATCCACGGCTAAATGTTAAAAACTAGTCAACAATATCACATCACTGTTGTTATAATAGTCAACTATGAGGCTTGCATCCCAAATAGCACCCTATTCCCTATGTAGTGCACTACTTCCCCAAGTAGTGCACTATATATAGGGAATAGGGTGCTATTTGGGATGCGTGCAGCCTCTGATATACTCTCAACATAATAACACTTATCTGAAAGATGAAGATTCATACAACACTGATTTGTCTCACACCCCACAAATAGAAGTAATAATCCCACTATAATGATGATGTCATAGTGATGCTGTATACTTCAGACAGGCCTAGAGATTCGTTTACACTAGTATTTAATATTGTAATGCTTTTTTACTTGAATGTTTGTCCCTTAACTCCACTATGGCACTCCTTGACTCTTCCTGTTCCTATGGTTCTCAATCATATGTCAGAATAGAAGTTGATGCATCTTAACAGAATGGAATGGACCACTGTGTTCTCATCTTTATGTATGTTTTCTTTGTCATTTCAGTTCTCTAATCCCAATCTAATAATGTTGGTTATGAACCTTAGTTTATAGCCTACAAATGTAGCAGTTAGTGAACAGAAATGATTGTGTATGTTGTATTTTTTTCCCTCTGTTGTTTGTCATATAATTTACATATTTAAAGACAAAAATGTATGACAAATTTGCATGATTCTTTTTTTTCCCCAAGTTGATGTAAATGACAGACGTTTGTTTTACAACCCACTTACTGTTCTCAATGCAAAATATATATATATATATATATATATATATATATATATATATATATATATATATATATATATATATATATATATATATGTTTCCTTCTGTATGTTGTGCCAAACAGATTTGTTCTGCACCATTTATCCTTCAACCTAGTAATGCTTGAACACTAAGAAATGCAATAATACTTTACCGTAGGTACGATAGTTTCACCATGAGAAAATGTATGTGTTGTAGAGTTGTTCCAATGTTCCTAACATTTCCTACATTTCCTAATGGGCATCTTTCTATTACCCGAAATGTAGAATTTAAAAAAGGGATATTTTATTTCTGTTCTAGGGGTTTGAATGCACCAAATTAAAAGAGGATGAATTCATAAATTTCAACATTATGATAAACTGGTCAATTACTTTTCCTTTTTTTTCTATAATATTTCATCTTCTCATGTTGGTTGAAACACGAAAGTAGACTATAGATATAACTTCACTTCTCAATGAAATTATATTATTTGTATCAAATGTTAAGAAAAATAAATACATGTGGGAACGTTGTCCAAGTCCAAGTGATTTGTTTTAATTGTAATTTACATTTACATTGTACCATTACACACAAACAAAAACGTTCACCACAAGGCCAACTACCTCCTGGGACGAGGGACTGCACTGAAACTCAGCACCTGCATATGTGAACTGGCACATTTGGAGCGGGTCAGGTATGCACCATACACAGACATGCATATTTTTATCACAATTTTCTTCAATGACTGATAAAGATTCGTCTAGTTGTTTTTCTGGATGGTGTTGTTTGCACTCGCCTCTGGATTTGTGTTTGTGCAGGACTGGTTATAACATGGTGTGCTGAGGACCAAGAGTGACGAGCACTCTGATGGAAGTGTAATTGCAGGAGAAACCTTCCAAGACAACTCACTCCTTGTCTGACCTACACTCTGTCCCCTTTGGTACTAGTGTATTTGGTCTATAGAAGAAGCCAATGTATCCATATTATTCCAAGAGGAGTGTGTAATTATGCCTGTTATCATGTGTGTATGATCTATCTCCTTTTGTCTCTGTTATATTCATATTTTTCACATTTGTTTTACACACAGCACAGCCAGAAGTGGACTGGCCACCCCTCGGAGCCTGGTTCCTCTCTAACCCGGTACAGCCAGAAGAGGCCTGGCCACCCCTCGGAGCCTGGTTCCTCTCTAACCCGGTACAGCCAGAAGAGGCCTGGCCACCCCTCGGAGCCTGGTTCCTCTCTAACCCGGTACAGCCAGAAGTGGACTGGCCACCCCTCGGAGCCTGGTTCCTCTCTAAACCGGTACAGCCAGAAGAGGCCTGGCCGCCCCTCGGAGCCTGGTTCCTCTCTATCCGGTACAGCCAGAAGTGGACTGGCCACCCCTCGGAGCCTGGTTCCTCTCTAACCCGGTACAGCCAGAAGAGACCTGGCCACCCCTCGGAGCCTGGTTCCTCTCTAACCCGGTACAGCCAGAAGAGACCTGGCCACCCCTCTGAGCCTGGTTCCTCTAGGTTTCTTCCTACGTTCCTGTCTTCTAGAGAGTTTTTCCTAGAAACTGTGCTTCTGCCTCTGTATTGCTTGCTCTCTGGGCTTTTAGACTGGGTTTCTGTAAAACACTTTGTGACAAATGCGGATGTAAAAATGGCTTTATAAAGTACATTTTGTTGATTGATTAAATGAATAGTCTCTGTACTAACAGACATACTATACTCAAACATGTTATATAAATGGAAGTTCCCTAATTTGAAGACCAGGTGAGAGAGTCTCAGGAATATGTAGCAGTAGCATAGCCAGAAATTATATTCACTCTCGCTGGTGGGCAAAAATAACTAACTGAAAGTCACCCCCAATAAGCCACAAATATGACCGCATTGAGGCATATGTCACTGTGTTTCTATGGATATCACTGCCTACTTATATTTGTTGATTTAGCAAACGAGACAGCACATAATCCAGTCCCTTTATCACAGTCAACACACCTATATTTTAGCTTTAATTAGCTTTAAAAAACAAAAATTTCTCAGCCACATGGCAAAATGTGTAGAATAGCATGAGATTAGCGATAAAACTGCACATTTTTCTCTTTGCCCTAATTTGAAGACCAGGTGAGAGAGTAAAGTCAAATCAAACATTATTTGTCACATGCGCCAAATGCAACAAGTGTAGACTTAACTGTGAAACCCTTACTTACAAGCCCTTAACTAACAGTGCAGTTCAAGAAGAAGAAAATATTTACCAAGTAGAATAAAATGAAAAGTAACACAATAACGATGCTATATACAGGGGGCACCAGTACCGAGTCAGTGTGCAGGGGTACAGGCTAGTTGAGGTAATCTGAACATGTAGGTGGGGGCAAAATGACTATGCATAGGTAACAAACAAACAGCGAGTAATAGCAGTGTACAAAAGGGAGGGGGGGGGGGGGTGTCAATGTAAATTGTCTGGTGGCGATTTTATTCTTCAGCGATCTAATGGCTTGGGGGTAGAAGCTGTTGAGGAGCCTTTTGGTCCTGGACTTGGCACTTCGGTACCGCTTGCCGTGCGGTAGCAGAGAAAACAGTCTATTACTTGGATGACTGGAGTCTCTGACAATTGTATGGGCTTTCCTCTGATACCGCATATTATATAGGTCCTGGATGGTAGGAAGCGTGGCCCCAGTGAGGTACTGGCACATTCGCACTACCCTCTGTAGCGCCTTACGGTCAGATGCCATACCAGGCGGTGATGCACCATGCTCTCGATGGTGCAGCTGTAGAACCTTTTGAGGATCTGGGGACCCATGCCAAATCTTTTCAGTCTCCTGAGGGGGAAAAGGTTTTGTCGTTCCCTCTTCACGACTGTCTTGGTATGTTTGGACCATAGTTCGTTGTTTCAAGGACGCTCTACTACAGCCTCGTCGATGTTAATGGGGGCCTGTTCGGCCCGCCTTTTCCTTTACTCCACATTCAGCTCCTTTGTCTTGCTCACATTGAGGGAGAGGTTGTTGTCCTGGCACCACACTGCCAGGTGGTCTCTGACCTCCTCCCTAAAGGCCGTCTCATCGTTGTCCGTGATCAGGCCTACCACTGTTGTGTCGTCAGCAAACTTAATGATGGTGTTGGAGTCGTGTTTGGACACGCAGTTGTGGGTGAACAAGGAATACAGGAGGGGACTAAGTACACACCCAAGTGTTAAGGTTCAGCGCGGCAGACGTGTTGTTGCCTACTTTACCACCTGGGAGCGGCCCGTCAGGAAGTCCAGGATCCAGTTGCAGAGAGAGGTGTTTAGTCCCAGCTTAGTGATGAGCTATGAGGGCACTATGGTGTTGAATGCTCAGCTGTAGTCAATGAACAGCATGGCGCTGAAGAACATGGCTGATGTTTTACATTCTCCCAACCAGTTGTGTTATTTATTTACATTTTTTTGCATTGTGTAACTTATTTATTTTACTTATTGTGTACATAATGTTGCTGCTACCGTCTCTTGTGGCCGAAAATAATTTCTGGGCATGAGAACAGTGATTACTCACCGCAGACTGGAAGAAACTTTTTCCTTTAACGAGTCCAACAAGAAGGATATCCTGCTTTCACTGGAACAGGCCCAGATCCATGCCTTTTGCGTGAAGAAAGGACGCCGGAAAAGGGGCTGCAGATTTGTCATCCTTCTGAGAATCGAGTAAACTCCCAATGCCTTCCGTTCTTCTTGCAAACGTGCAATCATTGAAAAATAAAATTGATGACCTACGATTATCCTATCAAAAGGACATTAAAAACTGTAACATCTTATGTTTTATGGCTGAACGAAGATACATACAATATAGAGCTAGCGGGATTTTCCATGCACCAGCACTACAGAGACGCTACCTCTCGTAAGACAAGGCGTGGGAGTGTGTCTTTTTGTCAATAACAGCTGCTGTGCAATGTCTAATATTAATTTACCAAGAGTTCTCATCTGTATTATTTGTAGCTGTCTATTTACCACCACAAAACTAAGCTGGCACTAAGACCGCTATTAACCAAATCTATAAAGGCCATAAGCAAAGAAGAAAATGCTCACCCAGAGGCGACGCTCCTAGTGGCTGGGAATTTAATGCAGGCAAACTTAAATCGGTTTTACCACATTTTTACTAGCATGTCACATGTGCAACCAGGGAAATAAATCCTAGACATGTACTCAAAGCTTGCACGGACCAACTGTCAAGTGTCTTCGCTGACATTTTCAACCTCTTCCCGACCGAGTCTGTAATACCTACATGTTTCAAGCAGCCCACCATAGTCCCTGTGCCCAAGGAAGCTAAAGTAATCTGCCTAAATGATTACCACCCCGTGGCACTCACGTCGGTAGCCATGAAGGGCTTTGAAAAGCTGGAAAGGCTGGTCATGGCTCACATCAACAGCATTCACCTGGCCACCCTAGACCCACTCCAATTCACATATGCCAGCAGCATACTACCCTGCATCCCACTGCTGGCTTGCTTCTGAAGCTAAGCAAGGTTGGTCCTGGTCAGTCCCTGGATGGGAGATCAGATGCTGCTGGAAGTGGTGTTGGAGGGCCAGTAGGATGCACTCTTTCCTCAGGTCTAAAAAAAAAATATCTCAATAGCCCAGGGCAGTAATTGGGGATGCTGCCCTGTGTAGGGTGCCGTCTTTCAGATGGGAAGTTAAGCGGGTGTCCTGACTCTCTGAGGTCATTAAAAGATCCCATGGCACTTATCATAAGAGTAGGGGTGTTAACCCTGGTGTCCTGGCTAAATTCCCAATCTGGCCCTCATACCATCATGGTCACCTAATAATCCCCAGTTTACAATTGGCTTGTTCATCCCCCTCCTCTCCCCTGTAACTATTCCCCAGGTTGTTGCTGTAAATGAGAGTGTGTTCTCAGTCAACTTACCTGGTTAAATAACAGTAAAATGAATAAATCAAATAAATTACTGCTAAAACAGATCCACAGATGATGCACTCCACAATCTTAATTGCACTCCACACTACCCTTTCTCACCTGGACAAAAGGAATATCTAGCAGTAGCATAGCCAGAAATTACATTCACTGTCATTGGTGGCCAATACTAACTGACTGAAATGAGAGTGAATGTCATTCCAGTGCACTGAAAGCTATTCATTCTATCTGATGTTGTTTGCATGTTTAGGTAAAAATACATATGATGTCCCCTTTGGAACACTGACAAGTAGAGAGCATTCCATGTTTTATTTGTATGATTTTGTTGCTCAATCTGATTGGGTGGGTCTTGGGCTGGGTGATAGCACAGTGATGATCAATGAATTGATCGTTTTTGAAAACATTCCAAATACACTTGAGCTATGCAATTCAATTGTTGGTCATAGTTGAAAAGTCATTACTAAATTATTGTTTCAATACTGATATGGTAGCCAGTTCCTCTGAGTAGCCATTCCATTATCAGTCCATGATGTACCAACTTTACAATGAAGATAACAAAGAGACAATGGATATGTAGGTCAAACAGGATGTTGTGTGTGTTAGCTAGTTTTTTTCAGAATGCCGTCCCAATGTCTGGATTGAATTGATTTGAAGTAAAAACCTACAAGTGCCAAGCTGGACGTGAATCAGACTATCCCGCAGGTGAAAAAGCTGGATGTGGAGGTCCTTGGCTGGCGTGGTTACACAAGGTCTGCAGTTGTGATGCCGCAGACCTCATGGAATGAGAGTCGAAATTGCTATGAGATTCGAAATTGAGCTCAGGTGCATCCTGTTTCCATTGATCATCCTTGAGAAGTTTCTACCACTTGATTGGAGCCCACCTGTGGTAAAAGCCTACTTTTTGAAGTGATTTGTTTGATTATCAGATTAAAATATCATCACACAACACCCATGATATGTGAAACTGAGCCTGTGCAGACTGCAAAAACAACAGTAAACGCAATCAAATATGTACATGCCACAGTATCCCATCTTCGATCAGCTCAGTCTCTCCCCCGCTACAGGGCTTAGAGCTGGTAGTGTACTGTAAGGCCCAGCCTTCCCCTCGCTACAGGGCTTAGAGCTGGTAGTGTGCTGTAAGGCCCAGCCTCCCCTTGCTACAGGGCTTAGAGCTGGTAGTGTACTGTAAGGCCCAGTCTCTCCTTCGCTACAGGGCTTAGAGATGGTAGTTTACTGTAAGGCCCAGTCTCTCCTTCGCTACAAGGCTTAGAGCTGGTAGTTTACTGTAAGGCCCAGCCTCGAGCCTCTCCCCTCCCAGGGACAGCTGGCACTTAGCTGATGACAGAGAAGGCTTAGCTTCAGTCAGACCCTCTCCATGTTCACTGCCGCCACTGCATCAGTGTGTGTGTGAGAGAGACAGAGTGTGTGTGTGTGTGTGAGCATATGTGTGTGTGTGTGTACACACGTCCATAGCGAACCACCGTGCTTGTTTCAGCAGATTTAATCTTTCCTCCAATTACAAAGGAAAATGTCAACCAGAGATCTTCAGTGATTCACAATTATGCTGCCTGCACTAGCCAACGCAGGTGGAGTAGAGAATTGTCGGCTAGGCCCGTTTTAAATGAATTATATTTGAATCACTTTGATTAATCAGATTTGGAATGTGTCCGTGATGTGAATGAATCTGAGATAATCAAGTTGTGGATAATTTAACAACAAATGTTATAGAAATGGAAGTGCACCTAGACTGTCACAGAAAGACAATTAGACATGTAGACAATAATAGACTACTGTAAGTCAACCGTGAAAACAGCAGGGATATTGGAAAGTGGCAGTAGATGAGGTAATGGTAGGAGTTTTTCCAACCTAGCCAATATGCTTCTGCTTGCCCGTTTGTAATTTAGGCTGAGGTACTGTTAAGCACTTTGTGACAACTGCTGATTGTAAAAATAGCTTTATAAATACAGTTGATTGATGGCATTGTTATTGGTAACTGGGATGTTCTTTAGGGGGACAATAGGGAATTCCATGAGGCAAAATCCATTACAATACCCCATAATATCAAAGTGCAATTATGTTTTTAGACATTTTAGAAAATATTAAAAATGTAAAGCTGAAATGTCTTCAGTCAATAAGTATTCAACCCCTTTGTTATGGAAAGCCTAAATAAGTTCAGAGGTAAATATTTGCTTAACAAGTCACATAATAAGTTGCATGGACTCACTCTGTATGCAATAATAGTGTTGAACATTATTTTTACATGACTACCTTATCTTTGTACCCCACATATGTAAGATCCCTCAGTGGAGCAATGAATTTCAAACACAGTGCCAAATAAACACGGGAGTTGCTTACCAATACAACATGGAATGCTGCTGCTGAGTGGATAGTTACAGTTTTGGATTGGAAGTGTCCGGTGCGAGAGGCAGATTCAATTGGCCAGAGCTAGAGTAGTGCAAGTGTCGTATGCTAAGACAGTGAAGAAAGTAGAGGAGGATGGGTCAAGTGTGAGGTATCCTGAGAGGATTCCAGTGAGTAGTAGATTTGTGCCAGCACAGAGGATTTATGCTTTAGTAATGTTGGATTCTTAGCATTCATAGCAATGGTCTATCAACTGTACTGCATAAATGGAATGTAAATCACAGAAAATAGATGTTATGGTGGCAGCTGCAGAGATGTATTTGGGTATACGAGATTTGACTTCAGAAGAGTTACGGGCTGTTGGGATGGTGCAGGCTGTTGGGATGGTGCAGGAGCAGCTAGGGTTAAAGTAGTGGAATTAAGTTTTTAATGTAGGGTAGGTGGTGGTGTCTAGAGCTATATTTCACTTTGTTAGAGGAACTAATGAAGAGACTTCAATGTAGGCCGAGACTGGCCTCACACTCCAGTTCAGTAGGTGGTGGTGTATCCGCCAACCAAATCCCAAAGAAGATGTTGAAGGATGGTGAAAGTGCAGGGTGCTCTTGATGCGCCTTTCCAATAAACATCGAGGGTCATATTCTGGTGACATGATGATCAATGCTTGACTGCTGTTTGACAAGTAAAAATATTCTATAATAGTCTCATCATCATATCAATAATAGTCTCATGTAGACTAGCCTACCCGCACAGACTACGCACACTGTATCTGCCAGCTGTTGGCTAGAGCACATGTGCCAAGACCAGAGTGGGCATATTTGTTATTTAATGCAACAGTTTGTGCCAAAACTATCGGTAGAGTTGATAATGTATGGAAACACATCGAACTTCTAGATGTTAATTCGGTCATGAAAACTTGAGCAAAAAAGTACATTCTGTGTGCACTGCGTCCTCAGTGCTTAAAAAAAAATCCAAAACCGGTACAGTGGGGCAAAAAAGTATTTAGTCAGCCACCAATTGTGCAAGTTTTCCCACTTAAAAATATGAGAGAGGCCTGTAATTTTAATCATAGGTACACTTCAACTATGACAGACAAAATGAAAAAACAAATCCAGAAAATCACATTGTAGGATTGAATTAATTTATTTGCAAATTATGGTGGAAAATAAGTATTTGGTCACCTACAAACAAGCAACTTGCACAGTTGGTGGCTGACTAAATACAGTGCAGCAAAAAAGTATGTTTGGTGGAAACAGCAACTAGCGGGAACATTTCCTCTATGCAGATTTTTTTATAGTCACATGAAAATCGGTCGCCAATTGGATGGAAACTTACTGTTAATTTAACACTTTCAATATATTTAACGTCACGTAAAAATGTATTTCAAATACATGTAGATATATTTGCATCTTTGCTAAAATGCATGTAATGCCAAAATGCATTGCAGAGATACATGTACAGTACCAGTCAAAAGTTTGGACACACCTACTCATTCCAGGGTTTTTCTTTATTTTAACTATCTTCTGCATTGTATAATAATGAAGACATCAAAACGATGAAATAACACATATGGACTCATGTAGTAACCAAAAAAAGTGTTAAACAAATCAAAATATATTTTATATTTGAGATTCTTCAATTTAGCCAACTTTTGCCTTGATGACAGCTTGCACACTCTTTGCATCATTCTCTCAACCAGTTTCATGAGGTAGTCAGTCACCTGGAATGTATTTCAATTAACAGGTGTTCCTTGTTGAAAGTTAATTTGTGGAATTTCTTTCCTTCTTAATGCGTTTAAGCCAAATCATTTGTGTTGTGACAAGGTAGAGGTGTTATACATAAGATAGGCAGCGGGCTGTCATGTGCCTTTTACTGAGGAATGGCTTCCGTCTAGCCACTATACCATAAAGACCTGATTGGGGGAGTGCTGCAGAGATGGTTGTCCTTCTGGAAGGTTCTCCCATCTCCACAGAGGAACTCTAGAGCTCTGACGGGTTTTTGGTCACCTCCCTGACCAAGGCCCTTCTCCCCTGATTGCTCAGTTTGGCCGGGCGGCCAGCTCTAGGAAGGGTCTTCGTGGTTCCAAACTTCTTCCATTTAAGAATGATGGGGGCCACTGTGTTCTTAGGGACCTTCAATGCTGAAATGTTTTGGTACCCTTCCCCAGATCTGTAGCTCAACACAATCCTTTCTTGGAGCTCTACGGACAATTCCTTTGACCTCATGGCTTGGTTTTTGATCTGACATGCACTATCAGCTGTGGGACCTTATATAGAAAGGTTGAATTTACCACAGGTGGACTCCAATCAAGTTGTAGAAACATCTCAAGGATGATCAAAGGGTCTGAATACTTATGTGAATACGTTTCTTATTTTAAATACATTTGCAAACATTTCTAAAAACCTGTATTCTCTTTGTCATTATGGGGTATTGTGTGTAGATTGATGAGGGGAAAAAATGTATTTAATAATTTTATGAATAAGGCTGTAACGTAACTTGAAAAAGGTCAAGGAGTCTGAATACTTTCCAAATGCGCTGCATATTGCACTATTTTATGGCTGAGTATGACACTTATAGTGTCAAAACTCACACAAGACAAAAAAAAATCCATTACATCATAGCCTACAGTTGAAGTTGGAAGTTTACATACACTTAGGTTGGAGTCATTAAAACTAGTTTTTCAACCATTCCACAAATTTCTTGTTAACAAACTTTAGTTTTGGCAAGTCGGTTAGGACATCTACTAAGTGCTTGACACAAGTCATTTTTCCAACAATTGTTTGCAGACAGATTCTTTCACTTATAATTCACTGTATCACAATTCAAGTGGGTCAGAAGTTTGCATACACTAAGTTGACTGTGCCTTTAAACAGCTTGGAAAATTCCAGAAAATGATGTCATGGCTTTAGAAGATTCTGATAGGCTAATTGACATCATTTTAGTCAATTGGAAGTGTACCTCTGGATGTATTTCAATGCCTACCTTCAAACTCGGTGCTTCTTTGCTTGCCATCATGGGAAAATAGATCAGCCAAGACCTAAGAAAAAAAAATTGTGGACCTCCGCAAGTCTGGTTCATTCTTGGGAGCAATTTCCAAACGCCTGAAGGTACCACGTTCATCTGTACAAACAATAGTATGCAAGTATAAACACCATGGGACCACGCAGCCATCATACCGCTCAGGAAGGAGACGCGTTCTGTCTCCTACAGAAATTTGGGGAAGTGGTTGAAAAACAAGTTTTAATGACTCCAACCTAAGTGTATGTAAACTTCCGACTTCAATTGTATGTAATAGGCCCATCTGGCTTATATGATTACGATGGTCAGAATTTAAAAAAAAAAAATGTTTACCTTTATTTAACTAGGCAAGTCAGTTAAGAACAAATTCTTATTTTCAATGACGGCCTAGGAACAGTGGGTTAACTGCCTGTTCAGGGGCAGAACGACAGATTTGTACCTTGTCAGCTCGGGGATTTGAACATGAAACCTTTCGGTTACTAGTCCAACGCTCTAACCACTAGGCTACAGTGTCATAAAGTGCATTTTCTTAGTCCAAGTAAAGTGACACAGGAAGGTCATAATGCTTCATGACATTGTCATAAGGTGTATTTTCTACAAGTTATTTAAAATATTATGGAAAAAAAATGTAAAGAATTAATTACAACAACAAAGGATTCAAGAAACAACTTTCAAACGAAAGGACATTTCTTGGCAGGGGAAAAAAGAAAAAAAAAGGGGGTTTGACACTCTTATGTAGGTGTCATAACCAGCCATAAAATAACGCAATATGGGTCACAACAGGTGAAAATATATGAGTCATGACAGTGTTATGACCATATTATGACATGGTTATGACCGTGTCATGACACTGGGTGTCAAGTAAAGTGTTTCCGATTTGACTGCTCAATGTTTCCATATTAAAATGAGAGTTCAGTTCACATAACAGATTTGACCTTAAAATGAGGGACAGACGTAAATGAATCACTAATAAATAAATAATAATCTTCAAAGCAACTTGGGCTTTGCAATGATGGTGAATTTTTTTTGTATTTTAGTGGGTTAAAATCTTCCTAGAATTTACAGAGGGTGCACAGAGGGACATGTCAAAATGCACTTTATTCATGTTGAAAATCAGATTAATTGAATTATCAATGTTGCCTATATTAAAGGGGACTTAATTTCATGTAACAGGCTTTGAAAATGCAATATTAATTTATACTTAACATATGAAAGAGCACTCATTTCGTGGAACGACCCAGTACAAATTAAGTTTTGCCCGTTGGACATTGGTTGCAATGCTCTCTTTAAGTTAATTTGTTTATTTGTCATATGCACATGAAAGACATGGAGTCAGTATATGACCGGTAATGTATCATGTTTGTAGTAATGTTTGTAGTAATTTAAATAAAATGAAATGCATGTTAGTGCTTTTGGTATTTGTCAAGTACAATAAAAATGCATTTTGACCAAATATATTGTAATGACTGCAGCTTATTAGAAGACTTGGGAGGCGTGGCTTGTAAGGGCATTGCTTTGGTTTAGTGCTTTCTTTATGTTATTTTGTATTCTCTGATTAAAGTTTAAGTTTGTACACGGCCATTTATACAGTTTTAATGAAACTGATATAAGTGTCTGTGATACCAGAGCCTACTAAAGTTTAATTGTTAAGACTAATTTGCTACAATATGATTTGGCAAAGGTTGTATATTTGCCATACATTTTCATTTAAAAATATATTTCTTACGAATAAATTTGAATGAATGTTGGAACAAAACGTTTCTGCGTTTTAAAGAAATATAGCCTACTACTTCTATATTCTTATACTCAAATAAGTATTTTTACATTCATCAGCTTCTTTCGGATTCTCCTGATCGATATTTCATTGGGGATGGGAGTAGAGAATCTCGACCAGATGACTGGTATCATAACTAATTGTCAAGGTAATAAGAGTTTAACTGATCTGCTTGCTGTTTAACCCTTTGGGTTTTTCGTTGCAATCACAGTTTAGCCCTCGGGAGCATGTTATCTCCCGTTGGGAACGTTTTAAGAAACTCAGCTGTAATCTTCAGGAACGCGTTAAATTCTGCCTTTATTTAACTAGGCAAGTCAGTTAAGAACAAATTCTTATTTACAATGACGGCCTACCGGGGAACAGTGGGTTAACTGCCTTGTTCAGGGGCAGAACGAAAGATTTAACATATCAGGTCGGGGATTCGATCCGGCAACCTTTCGGTAATCAATGGGGTGTATCGGCCAGTATCTTTTTATTGTCTCCATTTGAAACACCTGTTTTTTTCCTTGAGAATGATTTCTTATAAACGTAGAAAACGCACATGAAACTGGATTTGGAATGCGCATGTACACGTTCTGTCCATTCCAATTTCCCTTTCCGATCCAGAGAGGAAGAGGCAAAGGGAGAGGTTTTACTCAGCCCAAAATCTGTCCACGAAGAGAGGAATTTTTGTATGGAGTTCAGTGTTGAATTTGGACATACATGGCATTTCGGCAACTTTGAAAAAAACAACAACGTTATATCAGAGTTGTGCCTGTTGTCATAGAGATAAAGGACTCATCATGGATATAACCCATTTTAGCATGGACTTTGCCATTGAGTGCTTCCAGCATTTTGAAGTAGTCAATTGGGTGGGGATTTTTAGGTGCAATCAGCCAATGAAAAATGTAATATAAAATGTACTATTTTAAAATGGAGATGTCCATGCTGTCACAGACGCCAAATAGCACAGATACAAATATTTCTTTATAGCCTGTTCTTCGTGTGTATCTGCCCTCTCATTGGTCCTACCTGATCCCGCCTCACCCCTCTTCCATTTTTGAGGCCATGTATTTCCATTGTTAGAGCGGTCACTCGACTATCTTGTCAGTATAATATACAATTAAGAGGCGTCACTACAGTCCCTGGTTCGATTCCAAGCTGTATCACATCTGGCCGTGATTGAGAGTCCCATAGGGCGGCGCACAATTGGCCTAGCGTCGTCCGGGTTTGGCCGTTATTGTAAATAAGAATTTGGTGACTTGCCAAGTTAAACAAAGGTAAAACAAAAAAAATATTCTCTGCTAGCTCACGATTAGGGGATCAATGCAATATGTGACCACAAGGGAGAGCAGAATCTCCACTTTATAAATTAGTACATGGTAAAAAGTAAAAAAAAGTTGTTTTTAAACCTGACTAACGATAACGGTCAGAACAAGACGTTATATATTTAAAACGACAATTGGCGCTGCATAATTTCCGAGCTATGAATTAATTGATTTAATTGCTTAATTTCATCATCATAATCCATCTTTAAAATCAATACATGTAATCATGCTTTAAATTATACATTTTGTATGGATATTTTACATGTGACAAAGCTACGTATTTTCACTTAAATTCTAGGTAGCCTACTTGTTTTCTTGGCATGAAGAAACGTTAAAAGAGCAACAGATTGCTTTTGTGTGGCTTTTCAACAGGTTCTATTCAAGCCGATATGTGGACAACATATTTCTGCTTTATTCTTTTCGGGAAAAAGTAATCCTCTCCTTCTCCCCCAGACGCAAAACGCTTTCAAGACATTGGGTTTAGTGCATATTATGGCTCCACCCCCGCTACCTGTAAATCGCCCTCCCAGTTCCTTATCATCTTCCAAATAGATCTGACAGTCAGCCGCTATCATCTGGCCGCCACTGAAGCAAGAAGAGGACAAGAAAACCTATGGAAACCATTATTGAACAGCTTTAATGAACGGAAATAAGTCATCTGCTGTCATAAAAAGAGAAAGTAGTAATCAACACCCAACGAGAGCGCTAAATGGACCAGAAATAACGGACTCAACAAGGTGGAGTTTTGTGAGTGAGGGCGAGGGTTACCATCGATTGCCTTTACGCGATTTGGTTACCTGATGGAGAAACCAGAACGACGTGTGACTCGAAGATAATTGCTGCCTTTCCTGGAAATATTGAACTATTACACCAAAAGAAACAACAAAGAAGAACAGCAACGGGATTTTCAATATGTAATTATATGAACGAGTTTTGAAGAAATATCTGATTTAGCATACAATTCGCATAAAACTTATTGTGCGATCTGTGAATGACTTCTGCTAATGGAACGATCATATCCTATCCTTTGAAGTGCAGTTTTTGCGTCACAGGTCGCTGAGAACACAACATTTACATTGAAGGACTGATGTAAACGGACAGGGTAGAGTACAGGAAGGAAGGTTGGTAGTTAGTTGAAGCAATATGGCTGAATTGTGGGATATGGGGCACTGGCTGGAACTACCCATATCGTCTGGATACTAGATATAGAACATGGAAACCTATCCCTGGGCATCAGTAGCCTCAGAATAATGCCTAAAGGTAAACATAGTTACTACCCGGACTCTCCCTCTATCCGCATATCCAAGACGGATGTGATCATCCCATTCTCCCCAGATGTGCCCTGTGATAGCAATGGGCAGCGCATGTGGTGGGCTTTCCTTGCCTCCTCCATGGTCACATTCTTTGGGGGTCTCTTCATCATTCTGCTCTGGAGAACTCTCAAGTACCTGTGGACCGTCTGCTGCCACTGTAACACCAAAAAGAAGGTTGGTCATATTCATATGTCCACACACAGCACATTTCCAATGCCTTCATAACTTGTGACAGAAATTGACTAATGTCTATGTTGCTGTTTTAGTGTGGAACTTTGGCTTCATACCATTTGGATGCATATAGAATTCTGTATTTTCTTTACTATAGGCCTGTGACAGTCTGTGCAATAATGTTTCCCCACCAAAAATCACAGCCACATTGTTACCTTTCCCCCAAATGAAAAAACAGTTAAAACATTACAATACAGTTATAACACCTGCATAACATTGTAACAGTGAAACTTGTGTGAGTTATTACATTCCAAGTGTATTTTATTAAGTGTGAATTAGAGTATATGCGTTTTAGATGTGCAGATCGTTTGTGTAATGATTTGGCATAATATTACTGAGGCTCTTGAGCTCTGCCTGTATTCTTGACACCTGTTGTTTCAAGTGAGAATTATTTGACCTGTCAGAAATCAGAAACTAATCATCATATCAAATAATTACAATACCGAAAGTATACTTTTTTTTCATGTATTCATTATGAAAATGTTTGTTGGGAATTTTAGTTTTGTTTTTAGAAATGTTTGTTTTGTTTTGAGGTAGGACACCATTTTTTATAAAAACACTCCGTGGTATATTTGGCCTAATGTTGAATGAACAAACACAGATGTATCACTTACAACCGTGTGTCATCTCGTTTCTTCATTGTCTGAAATTACACGAGCAGGTTTAGAACCAAAGCAACTTGTTAAAGCCATTGTCATCTGTAGGCCTGTCATGTAGGCCTGTTATGTAGGCCGGTCATGTAGGCCTGTCTTAGCAATTGATGGATGAAAGGCAGCTGTGGTACTTCATACTATATATACATGCAGAATGTATATTCAGTTTATTTAATAGAAGTGTAACTCGATCAGACTGCGACAAATACACAAATTAACAAAAGGTGAGATTGCATCTGAAGAAATACTTTAGACACCTCTGGTTACAATGACAAACTTTTCCATGAAGCAATGTTGTCCAGGAAAATATGTAGGTTCGCAAACACGCACCGCACACACACAGTTAGTTGACAAGATTCCAACAGTTAGTCAGGAATAGTTTTCCCCAGTCTCTACCCTGGACACACCCCCACCACTGACAGCTGCTGTTCTATTACACCAGTCAAGCATTGTTGTGTGTCAAAGAGACATTCTTTAAAAGCATCATCAGTTGCCAGAACCATACTGTGTGTGTCACTAGAGTGACCAAATATCTATATCAATAGTTGATAAAGGTGTCAGCAACGCTATACAAACTAGTGCTGATAGGCACAAAGTCAAGATCCCACAACACAAAAGAGGAAATGGCTACCTAAATATGATCCCCAATCAGAGACAACAATAAACAGCTGTCTCTGATTGGGAACCATATCAGGCCAACAGACATACAAAAACCCTAGACATACAAAAACTAGAGTACCCACCCTGACCTAACCAAAATATATAGAAAAACAGAGATATCTAAGGTCAGGGCGTGACAACAGTACTGTAAAGAGCAATGCATGTTGTGGGTTTAATGGCATTCCACTACACTTCACAGTAAAGTACTGTATTACCTGTTTTGCGGTATATTTACAGCAGCATTCTGTGAGTTGTGGTGCATTGTGGGAGAATGTTGTGGGTGGCAAAATAATCTAGGGCACATTAACATATTTTGAGGTATGTCTTGTAAGATGCTATATTTGTTGCATTAGTGAGAATACTGTACCACAGAATAAAGTATCATACCATATTTTAAAAGAGAAATTATATTTGGCCAGTAAATTGACAGTAATTTACTGGCTACTGTGCTGCCAGTAATTTACTGTAAATATTGCAGGGTTTTATTTACAGTGAATGCATGCTCACCACTAGCAGTTCAAACCTTCATCTTACTACTGCAGTCTTGACATTCCCATGGCTGTGTATGGACTGTGTTTGAAGTCTTGACATTCCCATGGCTGTGTACGGACTGTGTTTGCAGTCTTGACATTCCCATGGCTGTGTATGGACTGTGTTTGCAGTCTTGACATTCCCATGGCTGTGTATGGACTGTGTTTGCAGTTTTGACATTCCCATGGCTGTGTATGGACTGTGTTTGCAGTCTTGACATTCCCATGGCTGTGTATGGACTGTGTTTGCAGTCTTGACATTCACATGGCTGTGTATGGACTGTGTTTGCAGTCTTGACATTCCCATGGCTGTGTATGGACTGTGTTTGCAGTCTTGACATTCCCATGCTGTGTAGGGGTAGGGGTGACAATTTTATTTGTATAATTCTGCTGTAAGAAGGGCAGCAGGTACCCTAGCGGTTAAGAGCTCTGGATTATGTCATCTGGCCGATCATGAATAACGTTACATTACTTAATACTGTTTGTTGATGAACACACCTGGTATCACTTTATTATACAACTAATGAGGTGAGCAGTTAGTGGTCAGGTTACTTTAGCAGATTATTAGATCACAAATTAAGTGCAATCAATAGGGATACCTCCCTATAGTGCACTACTTTTGACCAAGGCCCATAGGGATCTGGTCAAAAGTAGTGCACTATATAGGGCATATGGTGCCATTTGGGACAGAGCCTTTTTCTCATCCTCCAAACTTGGAGAAAAACTAATGCGTAAAACTCTACAGTACAGGTAACAATGCATCATAGATGTGGCTAGACATTGAGTTCTGTGTTTAATCATCCAGTGTAGTAATCACCTCCCAACCTAATGCAGATCAGTGAGAGAGATGGCAAAGAGAGGGAAGGACTTGGAACTTCAGTGATCTTTCTCGCTCTCTCCGTTTCTCTCCAATCGTTGTATCAACCATGTATAATATAGAGGATTCAATCACTCTAATGAGCATGGATCTATTTGACAACAAAGATTTGAGTTGGTCAAGAAAATAATAATCTTGTTTTGATGAATTATAGTGCTGAGATGACCACTGCTTTATGAGCCAATGCTAAGAGAACTAGACCAGTGAGAAGAGTAGTGTGTGAGGTGTGAACCCGTATGAAACGAGACCAGTATGAGATTACTGTAGTACTCTCACTCATGTATAGATATACAGCTGGTGAGTAAAATACCCATCTAAAAGTCATTATCCTCACTAAGCTGTTTCGCATCGCCTGCCTGGACGGTTAATATGAAAATCATGATTATTTCTACTGTGAGGGAAATAATGCTTTGGCATTACTAAGGGAAATTACTAAGGGAAAGTGGTTATTTGACTATCAACCTGTTGCACTATAGTCTGTCTCCATACTGTATGTGCTGCTTGCAGCCCACTCTAAAATACATTTTTGGCATGACAATAAAGACTGACAGTGTTTTAACTAGTTTACAGATATGAAACAAACAGACAATCATATCTCTCAAAAATATCAAATGACCACAAAACCAACTTTATAAGAGGCTCTAAAGATATGTTCTATTTGACAAAAAAATGAATGACGTAGAATAAGGCGTTGTTGGCAGAATAGATGGATGCAGTTCAATGCCTGATTAATTGGTTACAGCTAGTGATTTAAGGTTTGATACCGGAGCTCCGAGGCATGCGTTGAAATTGCTGAACAGTTTATCGCTTTATCAGAAGCATGTGATCAAGCTTTGTTTCGTCGAACAGCCACTTGATTGGTTTGGTAGAATACAAAAATGCTCTCCTGTGCAGGCGCTATGGAGTGTGGGACGTTGTCTATAATAATTTGGCTGCTCTAAATGATTTTGATCAGCAGGTGCCAATAGTGTACACTGTGTGACTCAAAGCCTGGAGTAACAAACTTATTTTTGACACAATTGGCTGGAAATGCTCAATGCTTCAGGAAGGTTTGTTACCCCATCACTAGCTAGAGCTAGAGATGCAGGTGTCATCTGGTTAGTTAGCAAGAACTGTGAATCAGTTTGCTAGCTAGCAGGAAATGGGAATCAGTTTGCTAGCTAGCAAGAAATGGGAATCCGTTTGCTAGCTAGCAAGAAATGGGAATCCGTTTGCTAGCTAGCAAGAAATGGGAATCCGTTTGCTAGCTAGCAAGAAATGGGAATCCGTTTGCTAGCTAGCAAGAAATGGGAATCCGTTTTCTAGCTAGCTATGCTGAACTTGAAAGACTGTTATCCACAGTTAGCATATCACTTAGTTGTCAATCAAATATATTTGGCATCAATCAAATGGGAGGGCAGGCATGTTCGCATTCAGTTGTCAAAACGTGGGTTAGGAAAACAATGCATTGGCAGGCAAGCTGCAGAAGGGCGAGCAGTCTACTATTCCTATTGTTTATCATTGCAATTTAGTCTGCCGACTACAAGCTCATTTTTTTGGGGGGGGAGGGTTTATCTACTGTTCCCTCCATAGATTTGAGCTCATCTTGCTCTGGCTAACAGTTGTTGATCTTGTTATTGTTGTTGTTGATGATGACGTTGTTGTTGATGATGTGCATAGGCAACAGAGGAAGCGAGACCCTACCTGTTCATGGTTGTTTGATCAATAGAACTGTAAAGTTCCCAAATCTAAGGCATTCCCGTGGTATTTACATATTTGCAGAAATCCACTATTTTGTGGCTTTTGGCGAATGCTTTCTAACGATCTAAAGTCACGCTGGTGCTACTGCCCGTAAACACAGTCCAGTTCAAAGGGAAGGATGACAGGCCCATGTGGCAAATGGCTTATTTAGCTCTGATTGGCTATGGCACCCCTGTCTGTGTAGAGTCTATCCTGAGGTGTGTTCAGTTCACTTGAATGTTTACTATGTTACAGAACGGTTTGTACTGAATGACACATTTCCCCAAAACATTCTTGAACGTTTTTGCACAGACTTTGAGGTACGTTTGCTCCTGTTTGATGGGTGTGGCGAGGTGTACCTTGAAGCAATGAGTGACATATTTAAAAGGGCAGTGGCCGTGCTGACAGCTCTCCCCAACCCACAACCCAACCTCTCCCCTCTTTTCAACTGGTCGTTCAGTACAGCACCGTTTCCGTTCAATTGAACGTTCCAGAACGTAGAAACGTATTGAACATAGCCCTGGACAAGACTTGACACATTTTTATTAGGTTTTATTTACTGTAGTGCCTATTAATTGTCCAAACGCATGGCCGCTTTCCCACTCTATATTGCTATAGAATTTTCAGAAATGCCTTACTTTCATTCCCAAACATTCTATCAAAGTTTGAAAATGTGAAAATGTCTATATCTAACTTCTCATACATAAAAAAAAAAGGCCTCATATTCTTTCAGCGGGTGTATATAAACTGATTTTATTTCACGTTGCTAAAACGCTGTCAGTTCCACTTTAAAGCACCATGAGAGACTGGAACACTAGGTAATGATGAGTAAGCCAGCGTTTTTACCAGATCGAACCAATGGAACGAACATTAATCACTCTTCCGTGTGTCATCCAGCTCTCCCTTCCTTCTGCCCTCTCCTCTTTTGCATGTCACTCACTCACTCACTCCTGTCTTCCTCTATTTTCTCTCCCCCAAGAATCACACACCCACACACACAGATGTAATGTCAATCAGTCGACAGGCAACTGGCACACATGTATGTATACAATGAGAGTCCGTTTTTTTGGTTGCTAAGCAACAAGCAAAGTAATTCATTTTAAGTGAAAATCCTTCCCCTTATGCAATTGTCTAGGCTCAGGATCTAACAGAGAGCTGGTTAGTGTAGGAACAGGAACACCGTTTCCCACCCACCCCCACCCAATCTGTGCATGTGATTAGCATCACAAACAAAGCACCTAGAATAGAGCAGGTGCTTTTAGTGTTTCATAGATGGAGGCTGATAATCTGTTCCATTTCTCCTTTTTGTTTTTAAGTTGGCCTCTCTGTTTATGAGGGAGATATCTCCCCCCCACTCACGCACTGCAGTCCTGAAAGGGGAAGCTCCAGGCTGCTCTTTGAGCTCTAGGGTGCACCCTGAATGGCACCCTATTCCCTTTATAGAGCTGTACTTTTGACCAGGGCTAATAGAAAGTAGTGCACTATATCGGGAATATGGTGCTATTTGGGACACAACCCCAGATTGGCTGTATTCTCTGCCCTCATTACCTCCCTTTTATGTCTGAGACAACTGGATAGGTCAAAACAATCTCTCACATTGATTTCACTTAGGCCTATACAGTCCAATCAGATCTGTGAAGAGGAGTGAAGGAGGGTAGAGGGGAGGGAACATCTATCCTGGAATGGAACACCACAGTGTGTGCGTCCCAAATGACACCCTATTTCAGAAAGAGTGCACTACTTTTGACCATGGTTCTGGTCAAAAGTAGTACACTATATAGGAATAGGGTGCCATTTTGGATGTAAACTATACCTGGCAATGGGAACTTGCTGCTACTGGTAAGCAGGATTTGGTAGTCAACTTTCAAAATGTAATCTGTTACTTTTGGTGATGCAATTATTTTTTTTTTACTTGTTTTTAATTTCACCTTTATTTAACCAGGTAGGCTAGTTGAGAACAAGTTCTCATTTACAACTTTGACTTGGACAAGATAAAGCAAAGCAGTGCGACACAAACAACAGTGTTACACATGGAATAAACAAGCGTACAGTCAATAACACAATAGAAAAAAGAAAGTCTATATACAGTGTGTGCAAATGGCATGAGCAGGTAAGGAAATAAATATTCCATAGTAGCGTAGTAATTACAATTCAGCAAATTAACACTGGAGTGATAGATGTGCAGATGATGTGCAAGTAGAAATACTGGTGTGCAAAAGAGCAGAAAAGTAAATGAAAACAATATGGGGATGAGGGAGATTGGATGGGCTATGTACAGCTGCAGCGATCGGTTAGCTGCTCAGATAGCTGATGTTTAAAGTTAGTGAGGGAAATATAAGTCCAGCTTCAGCGATTTTTGCAATTCGTTCCAGTCATTGGCAGCAGAGAACTGGAAGGAAAGGCGGCTAAAGAGGTGTTGGCTTTGGGGATGAGATATACCTGCTGGAGCCCGTGCTACGGGTGGGTGTTGTTATCGTGACCAGTGAGCTGAGATAAGGCAGAGCTTTACCTAGCAAAGACTTGTAGTGTAGTGTAACTGTATGTGGACACCCGCTGGTCGAACATTTCATTCCAAAATCATGGGCATTAATATTGAGTTGGACTTTGCTGTTATAACAGCGACCACTCTTCTCGGAAGGTATTTCACTAGATGTTGGAACATTGATGTGGGGACTGTCTTCCATTCAGCCACAAGAGCATTGGTGAGGTCAGGAACTGATGTTGGGCGATTAGACCTGGCTCGCAGTCGGCGTCCCAATTCATCCCAAAGGTGTTCGATGGGGTTGAGGTCAGGGCTCTTTGCAGGCCAGTCAAGTTCTTACAAACAGATCGACAAACCATTTCATTATGGACCTCGCTTTGTGCATGGGGGCATTGTCATGCTAAAACATCAAAAGGCCTTCCCCAAACTGTTGCCACAAAGTTGGAAGCACAGAATCATCTAGAATGTCATTGTATGTTAAAATTTCCCTTCACTGGAACTAAGAGGCCTGAACCATGAAATAATTATTCCTCCTCCAACTTTACAGTTGGCATTATACATTCGGGCAGGTAGAGTTCTCCTGGCATCTGCCTAACCCAAATTTGTCTGTCGGACTGCCAGATGGTGAAGTGTGATTCATCACTCCAGAGAACGTGTTTCCACTGCTCCAATGGCGGTGAGCTTTACACCACTCCAGCCGACACTTGGCAATTTGACAAACTGACTTGTTGGAAAGGTGGCATCCTATGACGGTGCCACGTTGAAAGTCACTGAGCTCTTCAGTAAAGTCATTCTACTGTCAATGTTTGTCTATGGAGATTGCATGGCTGTGTGCTCGATTTTATACAACTGTCAGCAACGGGTGTAGCTGAAATAGCCGAATGAAGGTTTGTCCACATACTTTTGTATATATAGTGTAGCTGTCCAAAACCTTAATCAGTAATGTAACTTTTGGATTACCCAAACTCAGTAACGTAATCTGATTACTTTTCCCTTAAGAGGAATTAGAACAAAAATTTATATTACCAATTGAACAACATATATTGCAGGATAAATCAATGTTAGAGTTTACATAGCTGGCCATAAATGGATGTTGCATTTTACTTTATGGGTTGGTTATGTGTGCTTCTTATATTCCAGAGGAAAAGGACCCATCGTTTTGACAGTTTATACTGCGAGTCCCAAATTATTCCCTTTGTAGTGCAGTAATAGGATGCCATTTTGGACGCAGCCTTAGACTGATGGTGGTCTGGGTTATGTGCAGACATGGCTCCATCCATGATCTCATTAATCAATGTGCATCACTGCTGGGTGTCTCAGTCTGTCTAGTGCAGCGGTTCACAACCTTTTCCATTCTGGGGACCACCAAATCACCAGGTGTCAGTGTGAGGGTTAACAGACAGTAGTCAGGTTTGATCTTCAGTGGGGTTTTTTCTCTCACCTTTATTTAACCAGGTAGGCCAGTTGAGAACAAGTTCTCATTTACAACTGCGACCTGGCCACGATAAGGCAAAGTAGTGCGACAAAAACAATAACACAGCGTTTCACATGGGATAAACAAACGTACAGTCAATAACACAAAAGAAAAATCTATATACAATGTGTGCAAATGTAGTAAGATTAGGGAGGTAAGGCAAAAAAATTGGCCATAAAAGTGAAATGACAATTTAGCATTAACACTGGAGTGATAGATGTGCAGATGATGATGTGCAAGTAGAGATACTGGGATGCAAAAGAGAAAAAAAATAACAATATGGGGATGAGGTAGTTGGGTGGGCTATTTACAGATGGGCTGTGTACATATACAGTGATCAGTAAGCTGCTCTGAGAGCTGATGCTTAAAGTTAGAGAGGGAGATATAAGACTCCAGCATCAGTGATTTTTGCAATTCGTTCCAGTCATTGGCAGTAGAGTACTGGAAGGAAAGGCAGCCAAAGGAAGTGTTGGCTTTGGGGATGACTGGTGAAATATACCTGCTGAAGCATGTGCTACGGTTGGGTGTTGCTATGGTTACCAGTGAGCTGAGATAAGGCAAGGCTTTACCTAGCAAAGACTTAGATGACCTGGAGCCAGTGGGTTTGGCGACGAATCTGTAGCGAGGCCCAGCCAACGAGAGCATACAGGTCGCAGTGGTGGGTAGTATATGGGGCTTTGGTGACAAAACGGATGGCACTGTGATAGACTGCATCCAATTTGCTGAGTAGAGTGTTGGAGGCTATTTTGAAAATGACATTGCCAAAGTGAAGGATCGACAGGATAGTCAGTTTTACAAGGGTATGTTTGGCAGCATGAGTGAAGGAGGCTTTGTTGCGAAATAGGAAGCCGATTCTGGATTTAATTTTGGATTGGAGATGCCTAATGTGAGTCTGGAAGGAGAGTTTACAGTCTAACCAGACACCTTGTTATTTGTAGTTGTCCACATGTTCTAAGTCAGAACCGTCCAGAGTAGTGATGCTAGACAGGCGGGCAGGTGCAGGCAGCGATCGGTTGAAGTGCATGCATTTTGTTTTACTTGCATTTAAGAGCAGTTGGGGGCCACGGAAGGAGTGTTGTATGGCATTGAAGTTCGTCTGGAGATTTGTTAACAGTCTCCGAAGAAGGGCCAGAAGTATACAGAATGGTTTCTGCGTAGAGCTGGATCAGAGAATCACCAGCAGCAAGATAGATTTCATTGATGTATACAGAGAAAAGAGTCGGCCCGAGAATTGAACCCTGTGGCACCCCCACAGAGACTGCCAGAGTCCAGACAACAGGCCCTCCGATTTGACAGACTGAACTCTGTCTGAGAAGCAGTTGGTGAACCAGGTGAGGCAGCCATTTGAGAAACCAAGGCTGTTGAGTTTGCCGATAAGAATGCGGTGGTTGACAGAGTCGAAAGCCTTGGCCAGGTTGATGAAGACGGCTGGACAGTATTGTCTTTTATTGATGGAGGTTATGATATCATTTAGGACCTTGAGCGTAGCTGAGGTGCACCTATGACCAGCTCAGAAACCAGATTGCATAGCGGAGAAGGTACGGTGTGATTCGAAATGGCCGGTGATCTGTTTGTTAACTTGGCTTTCGAAGACCTTGGAAAGGCAGGGTAGGATAGATATAGGTCTGTTGCAGTTTGGGTCTAGAGTGTCTCCCCCTTTGAAGAGGGGGATGACCGCGGCAGCTTACCAAATCTTTGGGGATCTCAGACGATACGAAAGAAAGGTTGAACAGGCTAGTAATAGGAGGTTGCAACAATTGCGGTGGATCATTTTAGAAAGAGAGGGTCCAGATTGTCTTGCCCAGCTGATTTGTAGGGATCCAGATTTTGCAGCTCTTTCAGAACATCAGCTATCTGGATTTGGGTGAAGGAGCAATGGGGAGGCTTGGGCAAGTTTCTGTGGTGGGTGCAGAGCTGTTGACCAGGGTAGTGGTAACCAGGTGGAAAGCATGGTCAGCTGTAGAAAAATGCTTATTGAAATTCTCGATTATCATAGATTTATCGGTGGTGACAGTGTTTCCTAACCTCAGTGCAGTGGGCAGCTGGGAGGAGGTGCTCTTACTCTTCATGGACTTTACAGTCTCCCAGAACATTTGAGTTTCTGCTACAGGATGCACATTTCTGTTAGCCTTAGCTTTCCTAACTGACTGAGTATATTGGTTCCTAACTTCCCTGAAAAGTTGCATATCGATGCAAATGCAGTACGCCACACAATGTTTTGTGCTGGTCAAGGGCAGTCAGGTCTGGAGTGATCCAAGGGCTATATCTGTGCTTAGTTCTACATTATTGTCAATGGGGCATGCTTATTTAAGATGGTGAGGTTAAGCACTTTTAGAATAAACAGATATCCTCTACTGATGGGATGAGGTCAATATCCTTCCAGGATACCTGGGCCAGGTTGATTAGAAAGGCCTGCTGGCTGAAGTGTTTTAGGGAGCATTTGACAGTGATGAGAGGTGGTTGTTTGATCGCTGACCCATTACGGACGCAGGCGATGAGGCAGTGATCGCTGAGATCCTGGTTGAAGACAGCAGAGGTGTATTTAGAGGGCAGGTTGGTCAGGATGATATCTATGAGGGTGCCCGTGTTTACGGATTTAGGGTTGTACCTGGTAGGTTCCATGATAATTTGTGTGAGATTGAGGGCATCTAGTTTAGATTGTAGGACGGCCGGGGTGTTAAGCATATCCCAGTTTAGGTCACCTATCAGTACAAACTCTGAAGATAAATGGGGGGCAATTAATTCACATATGGTGTCCAGGGCACAGCTAAGGGCTGAGGGGGGTCTATAACAAGCGGCAACAGTGAGAGACTTATTTCTGCAAAGGTGGCTTTTCAAAAGTAGAAGCTCAAATTGTTTGGGCACAGACCTGGATAGCATGACAGAACTCTGCAGGCTGTCTCTGCAGTAGATTGCAACTCCACCCCCTTCGGCAGTTCTTTCTTGACGGAAAATGCTGTAGTTGGGGATGGAAATGTCCGAATTTTTGGTGGCCTTCCTAAGCCAGGATTCAGACACAGCTAGGACTTCAGGGTTGACGGAGTGTGCTAAAGCAATAAAATAAAAAAAACTTACAGAGGAGGCTTCTGATGTTAATATGCATGAAACCAAGGCTTTTACGGTTACAGAAGTCAACAAATGAGAGCGCCTGGGGAATAGGAGTTGAATTGGGGGCTACAGGGCCTGGGTTAACCTCTACATCAGAGGAGCAGTAGGATAAGGGTACAGCCGACGTCTATAAGAACTGGTTCGTTGGGGACAGAATAAAATAAGCAGATTTATGGGCGTGGTAGAATAGATTCAAGGCATAATGTACAGACAAGGGTATGGTAGAATTTGAGTGCAGTGGAGGTAAACCAAGTTAACCTTGGTGAGGTCTTTGCATGTGTGTGGGGTGGGACTAAAGAGCTATCTAAGGCATTTTGAGTTTTACAGTGAAATAAAACAATAAAAACTAGCCAAAACAGCAGTAGACATTAGAGAGAGGCATAAAGCAATAACAGGTGTTGATCAGGAGAGCTAAGACAACAACGGGTAAATGGTGATGAATGGGCAGAGCGGGTCAGTTAGGTACATACAGGACCTGAGTTCGAGGCTGGGGCCGGCAGGTAAACAAAATGAGGTACCAAGTTATTGAAACAGTCCAGGGGGAATCAGCTGTGTAGCCGAGTGATCATAGGGTCAAAAGAGCAGAAATAGGTGAGTCAGGGTGCTGTTCGGTATTCACTACTACACTTGGCGAGCAGGGGACACCTGAGCACATACTTCAGCTCAGGAAGTCAGCTGGCCACACTGTTAATCCTCTCAGTCATTCTCTGAGAGAATATTCATACTCTGTTATGGATAATGTTTGAAGATGGTCATACCATGGATCATTTATTATTTGATTTAGAATTTTTTGGACCCCTGTAGGTACAGTGCCTTGCGAAAGTATTCGGCCCCCTTGAACTTTGCGACCTTTTGCCACATTTCAGGCTTCAAACATAAAGATATAAAACTGTATTTTTTTGTGAAGAATCAACAACAAGTGGGACACAATCATGAAGTGGAACGACATTTATTGGATATTTCAAACTTTTTTAACAAATCAAAAACTGAAAAATTGGGCGTGCAAAATTATTCAGCCCCCTTAAGTTAATACTTTGTAGCGCCACCTTTTGCTGCGATTACAGCTGTAAGTCGCTTGGGGTATGTCTCTATCAGTTTTGCACATCGAGAGACTGACATTTTTTCCCATTCCTCCTTGCAAAACAGCTCGAGCTCAGTGAGGTTGGATGGAGAGCATTTGTGAACAGCAGTTTTCAGTTCTTTCCACAGATTCTCGATTGGATTCAGGTCTGGACTTTGACTTGGCCATTCTAACACCTGGATATGTTTATTTTTGAACCATTCCATTGTAGATTTTGCTATATGTTTTGGATCATTGTCTTGTTGGAAGACAAATCTCCATCCCAGTCTCAGGTCTTTTGCAGACTCCATCAGGTTTTCTTCCAGAATGGTCCTGTATTTGCCTCCATTCATCTTCCCATCAATTTTAACCATCTTCCCTGTCCCTGCTGAAGAAAAGCAGGCCCAAACCATGATGCTGCCACCACCATGTTTGACAGTGGGGATGGTGTGTTCAGCTGTGTTGCTTTTACGCCAAACATAACGTTTTGCATTGTTGCCAAAAAGTTCAATTTTGGTTTCATCTGACCAGAGCACCTTCTTCCACATGTTTGGTGTGTCTCCCAGGTGGCTTGTGGCAAACTTTAAACAACACTTTTTATGGATATCTTTAAGAAATGGCTTTCTTCTTGCCACTCTTCCATAAAGGCCAGATTTGTGCAATATACGACTGATTGTTGTCCTATGGACAGAGTCTCCCACCTCAGCTGTAGATCTCTGCAGTTCATCCAGAGTGATCATGGGCCTCTTGGCTGCATCTCTGATCAGTCTTCTCCTTGTATGAGCTGAAAGTTTAGAGGGACGGCCAGGTCTTGGTAGATTTGCAGTGGTCTGATACTCCTTCCATTTCAATATTATCGCTTGCACAGTGCTCCTTGGGATGTTTAAAGCTTGGGAAATCTTTTTGTATCCAAATCCGGCTTTAAACTTCTTCACAACAGTATCTCGGACCTGCCTGGTGTGTTCCTTGTTCTTCATGATGCTCTCTGCGCTTTTAACGGACCTCTGAGACTATCACAGTGCAGGTGCATTTATACGGAGACTTGATTACACACAGGTGGATTGTATTTATCATCATTAGTCATTTAGGTCAACATTGGATCATTCAGAGATCCTCACTGAACTTCTGGAGAGAGTTTGCTGCACTGAAAGTAAAGGGGCTGAATAATTTTGCAAGCCCAATTTTTCAGTTTTTGATTTGTTAAAAAAGTTTGAAATATCCAATAAATATCGTTCCACTTCATGATTGTGTCCCACTTGTTGTTGATTCTTCACAAAAAAATACAGTTTTATATCTTTATGTTTGAAGCCTGAAATGTGGCAAAAGGTCGCAAAGTTCAAGGGGGCCGAATACTTTCTCAAGGCACTGTATATAAAATAACGAATTTGGGCTTTACTACGATAGTACATAGAAACACATTGAATTACACATTCATAATCGGCAAAAAATAAATAATGAATAAGGTTTTGAAGTGTCTGTCCTATATCTAGGAGGTAATAAGAAATCTCAGGAAATGTTTGTTTTTTGGACACATTTATATTTAACCCCCTTTTTGCTACAAAACTTTCCTCCATCCTCCATTTCCTCCATACTTCCATTTGCTTGTATGATGAGTACCGTTTCACATGTGGGGGTCGTAGTTAAAAACGGAGAACACTATTGTGTTCGTGACAGTCTCATTTTTCCATAGAGTGGCTAAACCGTTCAGACACTACAGACATTTTCATGAGAAGTCTCATGGTTTGACAAACACCGTTGGAGCTCGGCCACCTTCCACCGCAGGTGTGGAAGACCGACATAGGAGGATGCAGTGGATTGAGACGCAGCCCATACAAAAAACAGATACATGTAGCTTAAACTAATGGATTTTGATGAGGATTTCTTTATTATGTTACATACACTACCGTTGAAAAGTTTGGTGTCGCTTAGAAATGTCCTTGTTTATGAAAGAAAAACACATTTTTTGTCCATTAACATAACATCAAATTGATCAAAAGTACAGTGTAGACATTGTTAATGTTGTAAATGACTATTGTAGCTGGAAATGACAGATTTTTTTATGGAATATCTACATAGGCGTACAGAGGCCCATTATCAGCAACCATCACTCCTGTGTTCCAATGGCACGTTGTGGTAGCTAATCCAAGTTTATCATTTTAAAAGGCTAATTAATCATTAGAAAACCCTTTTGCTATTTAATGAAGCTGCCAGTTGAGGACTTGTAAGGCATCTGTTTCTCAAACTAGGCACTCTAATGTATTTGTCCTTTTGCTCAGTTGTGCACCAGGGCCTCCCACTCTTTCTATTCTGGTTAGAGCCAATTTGCGCTGTTCTGTGAAGGGAGTAGTACACAGCGTTGTATGAGATCGTCAGTTTCTTGGCAATTTCTCGCATGGACTTCATTTCTCAGAACAAGAATAGACTGATGAGTTTCAGAAGAAAGTGAATTGTTTCTGGCCATTTTGAGCCTGTAATCAAACCAACAAATGCTGATGCTCCAGATATTCATCTAGTCTAAAGAAGGACAGTTTTATTGCTTCTTTAATCAGATCAACAGTTTTCAGCTGTGCTAACATAATTGCAAAACGCTAGGTTTTGGGCTTCCTTAAAATGTGCTCTGTAAATGCTTTTCCTGATCGGATTTTCACACACACACACACCACACACAGAGAGAGAGATTTTATTTGACATTTATATTCTTACATGGTAAAAGGTTATTCTTGTTATCTGTGTGAATTATATGTTTTACTCACTGTTATATTACTCTTCTCTAACTTCTGAACTTGGCACATTCAGGACATTCCCTTTCATCCCATTCTTGCTTAGAATATCCTGTATCTTATAAGAGTTATGCCTACACAGTCTCTGATTGAAAATTATTATGCGCAAAACAAAAATGGGATGAATGGAGACATTCTGGTAATGTCCAAGTTTAGCAGTTACAGAAGTGTAATTTTATATGAGTAAGCACTAAGCAATCTGTGTGAGTCTTTTGTTAATCAACTGGCAAAATATTGGCATTTATTGGACTATAGCCCAAACAGTGGTAATAACAGGTACTTTAATACCACTTTTGAATTTTTTGAGATGCCTCCATATCTTTTAGTTTTCACCATAGAGAACGGATTCATTTATAATTGAGATCTTGTGACATATGTATTAATATGTTTTTGAATAATGCAAAGACTTCTGTAGAAATTGTATCAAGGGCCTCATGTTCTATTCCTGTTCAATGTCTTCTTCCTTTAAGAATTGATGTTGAAGGATCCAGAGATTATAGTGCTGATCAATCATGTCTAATATCCGACATGGTAGAGCCTAGATTTATTTTGGATGAAAGTGTAACCTAAATTTAGAAGTGACTGCATAATGTATCAAATAGTCAGAAAGCAGATCATTTACAAAGCTAATGATATTGCAATGATTAATGATTACGAGAATATATAAAAATTGGATGTTACTAATTAACAAAGTAATTTTTCTAAACAATTTGTTTATACCCTGGCTTTCATCTATGCAAAATGTACATAAAAACTGCAAACACTACAGAACGACTCACAAACAGGAGTGAAATAGGCTTACCTGAGAGCATACAATTGTCCATACACAACCAGCCCTTTCAACTTAGAACAGAGAGGGCTTCATGGGTCCACCCAAACTCAAATACCCAAGATCCGGGTCCAAAGTTCAAACTTTTGCACCGGGTCCGGGTCGGTCCTGTTTGATTGTCCTCGGGTCTCGGTTCTATGTAACTACACCTGATAGACCAGAGTGGACCCAACCACGGCTCTGCATAGCCTATAGCATATTTATTTGACTCCATTACATTTCCTTATAGAAGGGATATCCAACATAGTGGCTTGTGAAATTATTCACCCCCTTGGCATTTTTCCTATTGTTTTGCCATCATGGCAGTCTTCGTCTGAAGAGGAGTAAGGATCGGACCAAGATGTTCGTCATTTTATTATAAAACAAACTGAACACTAAGAAATACAAAACAATGAATGTGACCATGACCGAAAACCGAAACAGTACCGTGTTGTGACAAACACGGAAACAAACACCCACAAACCAACAGTGAAACCCAGGCTACCTAAGTATGATTCTCAGTCAGAGACAACTAACAACACCTGCCTCTGATTGAGAACCATACTAGCCCGAAACAGAAACCCAACCTAGAAACACAAAACATAGAATACCCACCCAACTCACGTCCTGACCAATTAAAACATAGAAATAACACAAGAACTAGGGTCAGAAACGTGACAGTTGCCTTACAACCTGGATTTAAAATAGATTTTTGTGGGGTTTGTATCATTTGATTTACACAACATGCCTACCACTTTGAATATGCTTTTTCTTGTGAAACAAACAAGAACTAAGACAAAAAACAGAAAACTTGAGAGTGCATAACTTTTCACCCCCCAAAAAACAATACTTTGTAGAGTCTCCTTTTACAGCAATTACAGCTACAAGTCTCTTGGGGTATGTCTCTATAAGCTTGGCACATCACTGGGATTTTTGCCCATTCTTCAAGGCCAATCTGCTCCAGCTCCTTCAGGTTGGATGGGTTCCACTGTCGTACAGCAATATTTAAGTCATACCACAGATTCTCAATTGGAATGAGGTCTGGGCTTTGACTTAGTCATTCCAAGATAATTCGATGTTTCCCCTTAAACAACGGGAGTGTTGCTTTAGCAGTATGCTTAGGGCTGTTGTCCTGCTGGAAGGTGAACCTCCGTCCCAGTCTCAAATCTCCAGTAGACTGAAACAGGTTTCCCTCAAGAATTTCCCTGTATTTAGCATCATCCATCATTCCTTCAATTCTGACCAGTTTCCCAGTACCTGCCGATGAAAAACATCGCCACAGCATGATGCTGCCACCACCATGTTTCACTGTGGGGATAGTATTCTCGGGGTGATGCCAAAAAGCTACATTTTGGTCTCATCTGACCAGAATACCTTCTTCCATATGTTTGGGGAGTCTCCCACATGCCTTTTGGCAAACACCA
The DNA here is from genome assembly GCF_057628025.1 of Oncorhynchus mykiss. Classification (NCBI taxonomy): domain Eukaryota; kingdom Metazoa; phylum Chordata; class Actinopteri; order Salmoniformes; family Salmonidae; genus Oncorhynchus; species Oncorhynchus mykiss. The sequence continues at coordinate 35,043,391 of NC_143044.1, read as the reverse complement.
AACATGTTTGTTTATTTTTTTCTTTAAGCAATGGCTTTTTTTCTGGCCACTCTTCCGTAAAGCCCAGCTCTGTGGAGTGTACTGCTTAAAGCCCTGACCTCAATCCTATAGAAAATTTGTGGGCAGAACTGAAAAAGCGTGTGCGAGCAAGGAGGCCTACAAACCTGACTCAGTTACACCAGCTCTGTTAGGAGGAATGGGCCAACATTCACCCAAATTATTGTGGGAAGCTTGTGGAAGATAAAGGCAATGCTACCAAATACTAATTGAGTGTATGTAAACTTCTGACCCACTGGGTATGTGATGAAAGAAATAAAAGCTGAAATAAATCCTTCTCTCTACTATTATTCTGACATTTCACATTCTTAAAATAAAGTGCTGATCCTAACTGACCTAAGACAGGGACTTTTTACTAGGATTAAATGTCAGGAATTGTGAAAAACTGAGTTTAAATGTATTTTGCTAAGGTGTATGTAAACTTCCGACTTCAACTGTATGTGTTCGGTCTAGGTCTAGTTATCGTCAGGTCCACTTGGGCTCGGGTCTGATTGTTCGGGTCCGGGTCCACCTTGTCAATAAAATTATTGGGTCTGTTCGGGTCTGATTGTCCTTCAGTCCATTTAGGTTCAGGTCCAACTTTTTGGACCAGAGAAGACCTCGAAACAGGAAATGGTCCCATTGGAAATACCAATAACAGGTGGAACCATTCCTATCCTCACATGAAACAAAAAAAGACACCTCAAAACAAGAAACATTTTTTTTTTTTAAATTTACATCAACAAATATGATGGTAACTGGTAATAATATTTAACATTTTAAATAGCATGAAATGTAATATTATGTCACAGACATTTCAAAATAGATTATTCTAGATGAAGGAAAAAGGAAACCACACACTGCTCTTGATAGTATCACTGATCTTTAATAAGCTTACGTATCGGCCTCTGCCTGTTACCAGGCACTCTGTAGAACACCCCGCCATCATGTCATGAGACTCAAGCAGGATAGTTGCGGTAGAAGTGTTACAAACTAAAACATGTTTTTTAGTCAAAATAAGCAACGTAATGACTCGATATATATGCCTGGATGTAAAGAACCACCATTGCTAACACATATAAACGCAAGCTCTCATCTGAACATGAATAAATAGGAAATTTAAGTTGAAAAACAGCTAACTGTGTATTTCTGGCGCAAGTCTGCATCCTCAAAAGTTAAATCCAACAATGCAAATTTCAATGATATGTTCACTTCATTCATTCTATATTAATTAGTGGTATTATAATCTACCCATTTTGCCTTGATTGGGAAGTTGGGAATCCAGTAGAAATGAAAGGATCTTCACATTGGAGTCCACTTTGGTCTCCTGAAGGTGAGAACAGTCATCTTGGTTCCCTGAGGATGAAGCTAGACAGCCATCTTTGATTTATGAGGAGATCTTTTCACTATACTAATTGGTCTGAGGGATGTCTAATATCACCACTGGCCATTTATCTCTGAACTCTGCCATTTCTGACATAAAAAATTCATAGAGAACGGCTTTTTCATGCTACATTTTTAGACTTAGTCATTAACTATCTGAGAGGGTCACAATTGGAAGCCAATTATATGAATTTAATGCCACTTTTTTTTCCTTTTCCTTTATCAGATTCTCTCGTTGACTACTCAGTCATTATCTCTGTGAAGTACGTTCAGGGTACAATTTAAACAGGTGCTGTTTGAATGTCATATGTCAAAAGCAACAACATTTCCCTGACCTTGGCTCAGAACTATGTGTAGAGAACGATGTGTATCTGATAGAAAGAGCTCCACTGAAGGTTCATTACATAGGTGTATTAAGTACTTCTTTCTATGTAATAGTATGACTAAAAACATGTTTTTTTTTATTCTACTAAATCAATGGTTGTGAATGACTCCTCAGCTATATTGAAGACAGGTTGCACTAGACTAAATCAAAATGGCTTCAAGCTTTACAGAGTACCATGGCCAGAAGGGTAATTCAGAGTGTAGTGTCACCAGAGATGGGCAGTATTTCTGTTATATGTATTTAAAATACATATTTAATTACTTCTGCACTACAATCCAATGTATTTTGTAACAAGATACTTCAAGACCTGTAATTTGTATTTTCAAAATATAAAATACTTTTCTATACCATGTTTTATAGCGGTTCACAATTTAGTGGCTCTCTTTCACCCTGCATTAGTATCAGAATTCTGATGGCACTATGGTGAGATAAGTGTCTGCTAAATAACCTAAATGTCAATGGTATTTGTATTTATATTGTTACATTGGTCTTAAGAGTATTGTGTAATTGTAACAAGATACATTACATATCTTTGCACATCTCTGAATGTAGCAGTGTGTAGCATTGTATACACACTCAGAAAGAAGGGTACGTTTAGTGTAAAGTATTGTGCCTGGGGGTACAAAAGTATTGTGCCTGGGGGTATCAAATTACACATAGAGTACCTTCAGAGGTGCACATATAATCTGTTCGGTACCTTTTAGGGTACATGTGTGGATAATCTAGTATATTGGTACATTTCTTAACCCAATATCTTGAATTTAAAGGTACAATCATCATACTCAAAACACGCCCCTCATTATCATATTTCCCAGCATGCATGTCGATTTTTACAGTTGTTGGTATCAGTATAGTATGTGTGTTTTTGCATATACCTTGATTGATTAGATTGATCTTATTCTACACAAAGATAAATAACAAATGTTTCTTAACTAATCTAATTTGTTAGTAGTTATTGCACCCGTTACTAACATGGCTAATCGCATTTAGATGGTTTAGAAAATTTCTCCATTTTGGCAGGCATTTTAAATGCAGTTTGGCATTGACTAAAAGTAAACATTTTGGGATATCCTAACTCTGATTGGATTTCTATAGAGACCCACATTGGAGGTGTCATAATACCCAGAAAACCTAGCGGTCAAACAGGGAAATGGTTGCAATTGTTTGAAAATGCTAACTAGCATCAAAGTAGACATCATGCAAGACTACAAATCCCTGCAAGCTCCTGCACGTCATCTCTAGCTGACATCTTTGCTAACAGGTATTGTGACATTTTAAAACTTGCATAAGACAATTCATAGAATTGTCAATTTAAAGAAATTTTGCCAGTTTATTCATTACTAAATGTAGCTAACGATAGATAGTTGATCCAAAGATTCTTACTTTTGCCTCGATTCAGCAGTCTTGTCCAGATCATCATGGCATTTGTAGTTCTTTATGATAGTCACATTAGCAGCTAATTAGCATTTCATTTTTGGGGGGTAAATATTGGCCAATATATTGATAAAAGTCACCTTGTCTTAGAGAGATTTGCACGGTTATCAAAACGTCATGCCAGGGTAAGCCAACATGAAACACAACCATTAT